>NW_006399777.1:20297601-20306762 GCF_000299155.1 Elephantulus edwardii | reverse complement strand
AAACTAAAGCTGTGAACAATCTCAATCTCTTCACCATCCATCCAGATGCTGCCAGTTGGTCCAGTGGTGAAAAAATATGTTTAGAAATATTAAAAAAAAAACTTCTATAAACACTTCTACTGTTTTGATGTGATACTGATTATATCTTTTCTACTTTCATTAAAATCTAAGAAAATAAAAGAAAGGCACCTTGCACGATACCATAGAGGGTCACTAAAGAGAGGAGACCTTCAACAACATGGATTGACACAGTGACTTCAATGAGAGGCCCAGCAGAGAGTGAGAGGATAGTGCATGCGCAGGTGGGCCTTTGCTTTGCTGTGTGGGGTGTGGCTCCAGATCAGAGCTGACAGCTTAGTGTTAAGGAGTTGCAGCGCCAAGCAAAAGGTATGTGGTTCAAATCACCAGCTCTTCCCGCAAAAGAAAGACGGGCAATTAACTCCTGTCAAATTAACTCCCTGTGAAAATCTGCTGGAGGGAAGCTATTTGTTGATTCTGACTCAACAGTAAACAGTAAAAATATCAACAGCATTTGAAATAGGAGCAGCAGACTAGACCTGTCTCACAGATTAAACAGCCAATATTCAGAATCTTCAAGGGACTTAACAGCAAAAGATAAGATGAGTGGTAGAACGAGATACAGAACTTATTCTAGAAATCAATTTAACAGACATTTTTTTTCTTCCTGTTATTCCTCTCATTTGCCCATATCTGTCTGTGGGGACAGACCGAAAACAGAGAAAGAAAAGAAAACTCAAGGGAAAAAACTCCAAATGAAAGGAAAAAAAATGTTCTACTTTCAGTCAGATTAGACTTGAATTGTTGATGTTGTTATGTACTGTGGATTCAGAACTGTCTCATAGCTCACCCTCCCGAGGGTTTTCAAAGGCAGTTAATTGGACAGGAGGAGACTGAACAGCTGATGGTCTTAAATTGAGTGCCTTTGGGATTGCAGGGCAGCTTCTTGCCAGTAGGCCACCAGTGCACCTTTGAAAAGGTTCATTTTCGTTCATGTGGTTAACAGATGCCATTTTTTCTTTTTTATTATTATTATTATTATTACTATTACTATTATTATTATTATTACAATCCCAGTCTACATAGAGAATGATCCAGAAAGTTTCTTTGATTCCAGCATTCTAGAATATGAGAGTGCAAGTATCAGTGACTTTATTTCTTTTGTTCAGCCACAAACTACCAAAAATAGTTGCCTACCAGTGAATATCAGTCTTCAATATTTCTACCCCTTAAGATGAGAACTTACCCAGAATTAATATAGAAGCATTGATAGAGTTAGTGTTGGCAGGAATTGCAGGAAGAGATAAACATAATACAAATCTCTTTCTCAAAAAAACAAAACTGTGAGAGTCAGAAGATGAATAACTCTCCTTTTCCGCAAGTCCCTGAACATATCAACATGAGGATGTAAAGACGTGGACAGGCAGCTCTTGTGATCTGTTTCTTTAAGAAACATGTAATCATACTTCTCTGGAGAGAATATGCCAGATAATGGGAAGTTAAAAAAAGCAGACTCCTCTTGAGCGGAACGAGTTAGAAGCATTCTTTGAACTTGGCTACTCTGTGAAGTGCAATAGCATCTGTTTTTAACAGTCCCTCAAAGCACAAGGCAACAGAAGGTCAAAAGTGTGAAAACAGCAACCAAATAGGTGACAGACATATGTGGAAACTGGACTTTCAAAAAGCTTCCAACAAGGTCAGCATATGGCTACATTAAATGATAAACTCTCACAGACGGTGTAAGCGGAATTATGAGTTCTTCCGGAGTTGTTGTTATGTGCCATTGAGTCAACTACCACTCACAATTACCCTATGAACAATAGATCTGAACTCTGCCTTATCCTGTTGTTATGTGCAGTCGAGTCTCTTGTGACTCATAGCGACCCTATGTACAACAGCCCTAAACCCTGCTCTATCCTGTGCCAATCCCACTGCCTCTGACACACCCATCCTGATTACCCCAGTCACTGAATCAATCCATCTCATAGAGGGTCTTCCCCTCTTGCGCCATCCCTCCACCCTCCCAAGCATGATGTCCCTCTCCAAGGACCTGTCCCTCCTTGCAACATGCCCAAACTATGCCAGAGGAAGCCCCAGAATCCTTGCCTCCAAGGAGTAGCTTGGTTTAGTACAAAATAAATTTTTTTAAAAAAAGGAACTCTGGCCTGTCAAGATCAAGAAGAAAGGTCAAGAAGAGAGAAATTAAGTATAATGTGTGTTAGGGAGACAAGAAAAATGTAGTGTCTCGGGAGATATTTCAAGAAAGAGAAGACTATTTGTTAACAGATGTTGAAAAAATAGATGTTCTGTTGCCGCTTTGGACATGTAGCTAAGCAAGGCTATTCCTTGGAAAGTGACATCACACATGGAAAGACGGGGAGCCAGTGAAGGAGAGGAAGATGCCCCAACAAGGTGGATTGACGTGGTGATTTCAGCAAGGGGCTCTTGTGTCTCAGAAATGATGAGGATGGCACAGGATAAGGCAGGGCTCAGGTAGGCTGTTAACAGGGTCTTTATGAGTCCTATTTGACTCGATGGCATCTAACCACAACTCCAGTGGAAGCTCTAGCTTGGCACGGAAAACTATTTCACCTTACAACTTGTTCATCAGTACTATTTGAATTCTCTTGCATATGCTTATCCAACATTTTTTTTGACATTTCCACATTTTACTGAAATGGAAAGAAACACTGTATGAGCTCAGATCTAACTTCCACTACTTTGGCTATTCCCAGGCCATGGATTCTAACTGGTTGAGGACTCAAGAGCAAAGTTGAGAGAGAAAGACTAAACTAGAGAGGAAAAGAACAGAGTTGTGTGCAATTCAGAGAGCTGCTGGTTTTCCCAGGAGTCAGGCGAGCATTTCATGAAGAATAATGGGCTCCATGCAAGCAGTCACTCATCACTTTCACCAGGAAGAAGTCTGGATGATGGAAATGATAAATAATCGTAGACAAGGGAGTCTATTACACACTGGTGCATTCACAAAGTGCTTAGTCAACTCTCCTATGACAAAATGATTAGCCCATCTGTTCATTCCGATCTTTTACAACTTTTTGACACCAAAGGGCATTCTGTTGACAAAGTCACAAGCTGATGTCATTTATACCACAACGTGGTGAACGAACTTTTCTTGAGGCTTCTCAGACCCTCATTTGAGTATTTGAAATCACGTTCTGTCATAGGAAGTTCTCTTTCTGAGATATATACACTTCACATGGATGTCTGTACTTCTGCAAATTAGATGCAGAATATTTTTTACATCCATTCATGCATTTTAAAGTAATGCTTAAATCTATAACTTCAAAGGGATTTTTTTAAAGATCTATGAACTTTTTAAAGATCAATGAAAGAAAGAAAAAGCAAAGCTAGGCATCACTCCCAGAGAATGAAACACCTCAAGTTTTATTTTTTGTTAAAGGTCATCAGAGATGAGTGGGCTAGGGTTATTTTTTGTTGCATGTGAAAACAACCTCTGCAAAGTAGCAGAGAGCCCAAGTGTTACATACAGAGCTTCATGTTTTAAGACAGAAAATTAGTGCACCCCAGAGAAAGAGGTTTATTCTGTGCTCTGAATGTAAGAGAGTTCCACACTCTATTGGATTTATCAAGAGTACTATACAGATTTCTAAAACAGAAATTTTTCCCTGTATAAACTGACTGTTGTTCATCATAGTACTCAAGAATATTTTTATCTTTAAAAGAAAGCAGATGTGATTCTGAGCGATTTTAATTTATCAGATGTCAGCAATATCTTATTCAGTCTGTTTCGATTTTATTCAAGGAACTGAATATGAAATTGTTAATAGAGTATCTATATGTTGGCTAGAGTAATAAAAAAGGTAAGTATTCTTAGAGGAAATAGGAGAATTTTAAAATTCTGGAACTTTTCTTATCTTTTTTTTAAAAAAAGTACTTGTTTATTTACCAAGTTCGCATACAGCATTTTCACACTGCATCTTTCCCATTTCCTTCACTGAAACATAAGGTAAAATGTTCTTGATTTTTGTTGTTTACTTATTTACTAATTCTCTCAGTCTTTTTGTTATTCAGAAATTACAAAAGAAAGATGCAATTGTTTCTTAGACGGAATTAGATCTTGTCCGGATAATATCTGAGTTAAACTCTTACATTGTCCGGTCTAATATTTTACTGAATGATTTCATTTTTACAGTATTTTTAACTTACCTTGGTGTTAGAGAACTTTAAGAAGTGATATTTGAACAAAGCAAATGAAATTCAATGTAGTTGAAAATTAGGAAGGAATAGCAGCTCTGTGTATGACAAAAAAGACATTGATACCCTAAAATATCTGAAATGTTGCAAATATGTGTGAGAAAGGATAACACAATTAAAAAAACAAGAAGGTAAACTGCTCTCTAAAGAGTATAAATGAAATTTAATGATACAAAATAAATAACAAAATTTTTATATGTTTAAAAGTTAAAGAAACTGAAAATAATCAGTGTAACTTTTATACTACACAATTTGAAAAGCTAAAAATAAGAAATTAAGTTTTGAGGTTTTGGAGAATGATACTTTCATAAACGGTATTTGAGAAAAAGGTGTAATTTATTTGAATTATAAATTATAAAACTTCAAAACACCCATACATCTTGACCGAAAGTTTATAATGCTAGGGGTTTAATAAAAATAAATTATTATTAATTTAGTGAAAACCATATTTACATTTCTGGAGTTGTGTTTGTTTGAGAGTATGGCTTTAAAATTCTGAAGGGCCCGAGGGCAAATTTATTAATTTTAGAATGAATATTCTTTAAAAGACACAGCAAACATTTGTCTGTTTGTTGTACTGAACAACTTGGAGTTGCTGTGACGCTAAACACTGTTCCACAGTCATGTCAAATACCGTAATGGTTACCCATTATGTACAGTGTTTGGATGAGCTTCCAGGTTGATGCATGTTGGGAAGCAGGAGTGGCATCCATTTCCTAAACTAGATCCCTCTGGAAACTCTACAAACTCTTTTATAAATGTACAGAAATGAGGTTAATTATAGAACAGAGTTCAAATCTTTTGTGCAAAGCTTACTCCGAGTTGTATTCAACTTAATAACACTTAACCACTGCTAAATGAGATTAGTGCTGTTGTATCTGGAGGAACATTCTTTTACTTTATACATCACTCTTTATCAATGTGCTGTATGAAATAACCTGGGTTTGCTGTGATGCTGAACCTTGTGCAATGGGGATATCAAATATCATAATGGTTTCCCATGGTGGACAGTGCTTGGTGGAGCTCCCAGCTGTAAAACATGTTTGGAAGCAGGAGTGGCATCCACTTCCGAAACCACATGCCTCTGGAAAGTCCATAAACTAGGAGAAATGATGATAGTTATAGAAAGGCTTCAGGCCTTTTGTTCATCTTTTTTTTTTTTAATATATGTATCCTTCCCTCATGTTTATTCAATCTAGATGCTGAATAAATCATTCAAGAAGTTAGACTATATAGAAGAAACATGTGGCATCAGAATAGAAGGAGATTGAAGAAGCAATGGCATGTTCCCAGATGGGCATTTTGGGGTGGTGAGAGCCAATGCGAATGCTTGATGATAGAAGAAGGTGGAATGACAGAGCTCATGGAGTTTGAACCATGCTTTGATTCTTAAAATTCAGTTGGCCCCGAGGGCCTGCTACCCTCAGCCTAGTTTTAATTGTTTTTGGTCAAATATTCTTCTAGGTTGTATACCCTTGGTCCGTCCATTTGCTGTACAGAGGTAACCTGTGGTTGTTGTGATGCTGAACACTGTGACACTGATGTGTCAAATGTCATAATGGTCACCCATGGTAGACAGAGTTTGGTGGAGCTCCCCGATTAACACAAGCTTGGATGTAGGAGTGGCACCCACTTCTGAAACAGCTTGCCTCCGGAAACCCCATGAACTTGGAGAAATGATGAGAGATATACAAGTGTTCACGTCTTTTGTCCATAGGGTCACAATGAGTCGCCTGTGACTTGGTGGCACTTAACAACAAAACATATTTACTATAAATTGCTTATAATAGCAACTGTTTAGAAATAATGTAAGTATCTAAATATTGGCAATTATCAGCCTTTTAAAAATATAAATCTGGAATTACATTTACAATATGGATATATTTTTTAGTATGTTGCCAAGAATACAGTAATTATGATCACAATTATTCTAGAGACTAAGATGTGCCGATCCAGACCATGGTTTTTTCTATTGCTTACCATGCATCCGAGAGCTGGACAACGACTAAAAATGTCAGAAGAAGAACTGATGCCTCTGAGTTACACAGTGCTGGAGAGAAGTATTGAACATACCGTGAACTGCCAAGTGAACAAATAGGACTGTCTTGGAGAGGGTGAACCCAGGTTGCTACTTGGAGGTAACGATTTTGAAGTTCTGTCTCACATACTTTGGGCATGTTGCCAGGAGGGGCTGGTCCTTGGACATCATGCTTGGAAGGATGGAGGGTCAGCACAAGAAAGGAAGATCCTGGATGAGATGAATTGACCCAGTGACTGAGGCAATGGGATCAAGTGTATCAGATGGGGCTGATTCAGGACAAGGGCAGGGCTCAGAGCTGTTGTTTGTAAGGTTACTATGAATCATAGTCAACTTGCCAGGATATAATGACAACAGCATCCAGCTATAAATAAGATGAGGAAAATATATACATAGTATACATAAATATGTATGTACATAAATGTATACATATCTAGAAATACACATTGGATGCAGGAGTGCCATCCACTTCCATCATAGCTTGCGTCTGGAAACCCTATGAACCTGGAGAGTGGACGAAAGTTATACAGGAGGTGTCTAGGACTTTCATTCATAGGGTCGCTATGAGTCGCCTGCAACTCAATGCCACTTAACAACAACAACAACAACAACAACATAGAAAGAGATAACAGCCTAGCAGATGGAAAGCCATACTCCCAAGCCCAAGGTGGGTGACTCGACTTCGCGGCCCTCAGTCCTGCCTTTAATTATTTTTGGTGAAACATTCTTCTAGGTCGTGTAACCCTGGTCTGCCCACTTGATGTACAGAGGTAACTTTTGGTTGCTGTGAAGCCAAACACTGTGACACTGATGAGTCAAATGTGAGAATGGTTACCCATGGTGGACAGTGTTTACTGAAGCTTCCCGATTAAAACAAACTTGAAAGCAGGAGTGGTATTCACTTCCATAATAGCTTGCCTCTGGAAACCCTATGAACCTGCAGAGGGGACGAAAGTTATACAGGAAGTGTCCAGAACTTTCATTCATAGGGTCACAATGAGTTGCCTGCAACTCCACGACACTTAACAACAACAACAACAACAACAACAGAAATACATACATCACATATTGTTGTTATTTACCATAGAGTCAGAAACGACCCATAGCTGACCCTCTGGTGGGTTTTTTGAGGCAGTTCACTTTAACTAATCACATGGGAAGTAATTTGCCATCCTTCTCCCACAGTGTAGCTGGTGGACTCAAACCAGATGCCTTTGGGATTGCAGTACAGCTTCTTGCCAGTAGGCCATTAGATCTGCCTATACAACACATTAGCAGTAGTTATTTCATGATATTGGAAATATGCATTGTCAGGGATGAAAAAAAATTTAATAAATTCCCTCTGCATTTCCCTTCCTTCTTTTATTGTTTCTAGGTGTCTTTGAATTGGCTCCACTTCATAGCAACCTTATGTACAAACTGAATTAAACACTGCTCTGTCCTACACATCCTCAAAAGACTTGCTAATGTATTTGAGCCCATTGTTGTTACCACTGTGTCAATCCGTCTCATTAAGGACCTTTCTCTTTTCTACTGACCCTATGTTGTTGTTGACTGCCTTCAAGTCGAGCACGACTCATATTGACTCTGAACAAAAGGCCTGAAGCCCCTCTACAACTGTTGACATTTATCAACGTTCATAGAGTTTCTCGAGGCATGTTGTTTAGGAAGTGGATGCCACTCCTGCTTCTAAGCAAAATATCTTTCTCTAGGGATTTTTTTTCCCCTTCCGCTGACAAATCCAAAGCATGTGAGACACAGTCTTACCGTTCTTGTTTCTAGGAAGCATTCTAACTACACTTCTTCCAAGAAAGATACATTCAATGTTCTTTGTCAATTCCATAATCCAAATAAATCACTTTTTCTTTGGTTTTCTTTATGCATTGCCCATGCTTTTCGTGTTTATGACACAATTGAAAAACACCATGACCTGGGTAAGACATACTTTAGCTCTCAAAGTGACATCTTTGCTCTTTAACATTTTGGCAGCAAATTTGCCTAATGCAACAAAACATACCATTTGATTTCTTGACCCCAGCTTCCATGGACACTGACTGTGGATCAAGAAAAGGAAATCCCTGTCAATTTCAATCTTCTCTCTGTCTATCCTGGTGTAGCTTACTGGTACAGTTATGAAAATTGTTGTCTTCTTTGTGTTGTGTTATAATCCAGGCTGAAGATTTTTTAAATCTTCATCAGTAGGTACTTCAGGTTGTCTTTGCTTTCAGAAATCAAGCTTGTCCCCTATCTCTCATGTTGTTAAGGGGTCTTCTTCCAATTGGAATACCAGTGTAATATGCTTCTTCATGTAGTCCACTTTCTTGAACTATTCTTTCACCTACAGGTTGAATAAGCATGTCACCAGTTATATTTTGAAACTATTGATCTCTCCGCTACCCCAACTTTTCAAATGGCACAGAGTTCAATTGGCCATGTAACCATGAGGTAACAATTTACAGGACAACCTGAAAGGCAGAGTTTTGCCTTTTGTTAGTCTGTCAAGCCTTCCTCCTTATTTGGTTACTGTAGAAGCTCCATTGATACCTGTCCATCAGCAATGACCCTGCTGATATTTGAAACAGAGGGACATAAGTTCCATCATAGAAGCAAACCAACAGACAAGCGGTAGCTTCTTCTTCTACCATTGTTAATGTTGTTGAGTCCGAACAGATCCAAAGCTGACACTCTAGCAGGTTTTCAGAGGCAGTCAAATCACACAAAAGGAGACTGCCCATCTTTCGACCAAGGAACAACTAGTGGATTTGAACTGTGAGCCTTTGGATAGGCAGTAGACTCCACATCACACCACCATAGCTCCATCCTCCTCCTCTTCCTCCTCTTCCTCCTCTCTCCTCCTCCTCCTCCTCCT
>NW_006399777.1:20275095-20297496 GCF_000299155.1 Elephantulus edwardii | reverse complement strand
TTATTTGGAGGAGTTGTTGTGTACTAGCAAGTCAGAACCAACCCATAGCTGACCTTCCAGGAGGTTTTCAGAGGCAGTTTAATCATTATTTTCAAAACTTCTGAATAGTACAGTTAAAGTGAACATATGGACTGTTGTTGTTGAGTACCATTGAGTCATAACTGACCCATAACTGATCCTCCAGCAGGTTTTCAGAAGTAGTTAATCACAAGGTGAATTGCCTATCCTTCTCCCACAGAGCAGCTGATGGATTTGAACTGAGTGCCCTTGGGATTGCAGCACAGATTCCTACCCCTAAACCAACAGGGCTCATTGAAGCTCTTACTGTTTCTCAGATCCACAGAAGATGACGGTTTTGACAATCTATATCACCAAGTGAAAAAGTGAAGTAAAGTTGCCAAAGTCTTTGTGAGTAATTTAAACATTAAATAAAGGATAATCAATAGATTAAGAATTACAAAAGACTCAATATTAAACAGGCACATCTCCCAAGTGTTTGTGGATGGTAATTTAAATTTGGCAGTGTATGCCTGGTTGGTTTCATCAAATGGAATAGTGCTTAATGGCAATATCTGGCTTCTCCTGTACTAGCCGTTTTGTGTATATCTTTCTCAGCAGACATCACTTTACGCATTGTTCCATGGCCGGTTGAAATAGTACATGAAGTAACCAAGCACAGAATTAATCCCACAACTACAGAGCAAAGAAGGTCCTGTTAATGACCCATACTAAAAAGATAGAAACCTTCCTTCCTATTTCCATAGATTAGGTCTACTCTAGAATTTACACTGGTGGCCTTAGCATTGTTGTTTGTGTTGTTTATTACCGTAGAGTCATGATTCATAACAACTCCATGAACAAAAGACCTGTGGCCTTTCTATAACTAGTGTTTCTCAAAGTTCATAGAATTTCCAGAGGCATGTGGTTTAGGAAGTGGATGCCACTCCTGTTTCCCACCGTGTCTTAAAACAGGGAGCTCCACCAAACACTGTCCACCATGGGCAGACATTATGGCTTTTGAGATCCCACTGGTTAAAGTTTCAGCATCACAACAAGCCTAGATTACCTCAGCACAGCAAATTGACGGAAGAGTGTTGTACAACTTAGAAGAATGTTCCTCCAAAATACAGTAGCAAATGATTAAAAGATAATCCCTCGGACACAATTTATTAAATACAAGGGCCCTTCAGAAGGTTTTGTTGATTCTAAACAAGAGATAATAATAATAATAATAATCACAATCAAAAAACATTCCACAATGACCCTCAACCAAAACAAGAAAGCCCATCTTAGAGAGTCCAGTTGCTTCACCCAGTTTCCAAAATGGACACAAGGGCTTGGCCTTAAATGCGAGTGTCCTCCTGGAGGTCTTATTGACTCTAAACAAGAGGCTTAAACAATGAAACAATCTATTAGTTGGCCCTTAAATAGTTCTATGCAGACTTCAGCTAGTGTCTTGGCAATATTTCTTTGTAATAACTACAACACTTTGAGAGGGAGGAAATTCTTTGATCAGTGTGAACCATGGCAATGGTAGTGTTAAAAGATACAGAAATTTCTAGGATGCTCCAGGCAAGGATATTCAGAGTAAACATAGCTGATGGTGCCAACGTTTCAGAATGTGACTTCAGGAAGTATGCTGAGATGTCCCCAGGAAGGCTTCCCTTTGCTTGTTTGTCCTTGGCCTGCTATCTTTTAAGCAAGATTTTTCCATGTAGATTTCCAGAGTTCTAATTTCCCAACACCCTGGCCTTGAGACCAAACTATATTTTCCACTGTTTTGTGGAAAACAGAAATGGGCAATGTAAAGAGCAGGTGAAACCTTGCTCAACTAGTTTTTTCTCAGTAAAAGTAGAATTTTCCAAAGTTTATTTTCTATGTGCTTTCCATGCCAAGAGATATTCCAGAAAAGCAATTGGGAAAAATTATGATTATATTCAAATCAAGAAATGTTCTTAATGTCAAAATTTATACTTTTATAATAATAGAAAATGTTGTTGTTGTTATGTACCTCAGAACCAACTCATAGCTGATCCTTCGGTGGGTTTTCAAAGGCAGTTAATCTCATGGGAGGAGATTTCCCATCTTTCTCCCATGGAGCAGCTGATGTATTTAAACTACATGCCTCCTGCTTGACAGCACGACTCCTCATCATTAGGTCACAAAAGCTGCCATTTAGAAAACGTTGTTGTTATGTGCCATCAAGTCGTCTGTGACTGATAGCGACCCTATGTACAACAGCTCTGAAGCCTGCGTCTCATTGGCTTTGACACACCCACACCCCCATCGCCCTAGTTACTGCATCAATCCATCTCATCCGAGGTCTTCCTCTCTTGCTCTGTCCCTCCACCCTTCCATCCAACATAGCCTTCTCCAAGGACTGGTCTCTCTGGGCCACATACCCAAAATATGTGAGATGGAGCTTCAACATTCTAGAAAACTCAGAACCTCATTGCCACCATATTGGATCCAACTCATAACTGACCCTCCAGTGGTTTTTCAGAGGTTGTAAATTGCATGAGAAGAGATTAGCCGTATTTCTTTCACCAAGCTGCTGGTGGATGTGACCACCAGAGAAGCACACCTTTGCGTTTAGCTCTGTAACTCTCCACAGACTGTGATACCAGAGCTTATCCAAAGATGGAGTCTCACTGGTGGTTCGAATCCACCCGAAACTCCACGGGGGAAAAGGCAGACAATCTCCTGTGTGATTTATAGTCTCTGAAAACCTATTGGAGGATCAGCTATGAGTTTGTTCAGACTTGATGGTAATTAGTTGACTTGGAAAAAATTATAAAGAGCTGGACAACGACTAGGGATGATAGAAGGAGAGTTGATGTCTTTGAGCTGTGGTGCTGGAGAAGTGTATTGAGTGTACCATGAACTGGTAAGAGAACAATTTTCATCCTGGAGAAGGTTAAACCAGCTGCTCCTTGGAGGCAAGGGTTCTGAAGCTTCATCTGACATACTTTGGACATGTTGCAAGACAGGATCAGTCCTTGGAGAAGGACATCATGTTTGGGAGGGTGGAGGGACAGTGCAGGAGAGGAAGACCCTCTATGAGGTGGATTGATTCAGTCACTGCTGTAATGGAGATAGGTGTGTCAGAGACAATAAGATTGGGAAGGGATCAAGTGAGGTTTCAGGCTGTTGTACATAGGAGCACTATGAATCGCAGGTGACTCAACAATACATAACAATAAAAACAACAACATATATGTGATGAAGTTTATAATATTGAGATCAAATGTAAAGAATAAAAGTGCTATATCATCTTCCTTAATTTATTAAAATCTGTTCTCAAAGATGTGTGTTGGTGTATGTGCATAGATGTCTGGTCTAGTTAGTGTAAAGCTATGATGATCAACTAGGTACAGTCCCTGATTTTAGTATGTTTATATAAAACAATAATGAGAGCTTGTCTGGGTGGCACAGCGGTTACACACTCAGTCGTTAACCTACAGATCAGTGGTTCGAACCCACTAAGTGTTCCTTGGGAGAAAGTGTGTCATTTGGCTTCTGTAAAGGTGACAGCCATGGAAGCCCTATGAGGCACTCTACTCTGTGCTTGTGAATCACTGTGAGTCACCTCAGTGACAAGATTATAACGAACAGTGTAAAGAGAGAATCAAAATCATTTTCCTGACATATATCAAGGGTTGACGAAGCACCACCAATTTCAAAGATCGGAAGATAGTGTTTTTCTCTTTAAAAAAAATTTTTTTATTGTTTTAGGATTTCCTCCCCGCCCCCCAGTCCACGTTGCTATGCATCTCTTATTCTGGACTGTTGTCATGCACATAATAGCTAATCATAGATTCCTTTTAAATAGTTCTTTCCTTCATCTGTTTGTCAATGAATGAATGGAAATCCAAGTTTTTGGGAAACTTTTGTTAAGATATCAATTAAAGAATGAAATTTAAATTTAAAAAATGTATTGGACTATTTACCTTTATCCTGTTGTGGTGCTCAAGTATTTTATAAATTCTGGATATAAGTCCCTTATCTGATATGTCATTACTGAATACTTTTTCCCAGTCTGTAGCTTCCCTTTTTACCCTGTTGGAGAAGATTTTGGATGAGCATAGGGATTCGATTCTTAGAAGATCCTATTCATCTACTTTATCTTCTCCTGGTTGTAGATTAAAAAAACCACGTATACAAGACTTTTGTTAAAACCAGCAATATGGATGATGCTGCAGATGCTGATAAAATCTCAGTTCTAGGCGAACACACCTTTAAAAATTGAGGCATTGACATAATAAAATGGCTTATATAATAAAAAAAGAAGATAGTGTTAAAATGATCAGCTCGCTGACAACATGTTTCTTAACTCTGTCGTGGTCTCAAAGAATGCGACTAAAACCCTGGAACGTTGCCTGGCACTTAAGTACTCAGAAAGGTTTTATTATTCTTTTTATTGGTGTGACGGCCAATTATAGAGCAGTTTAAAGAAAATACTCGGTAGGGTGCTGTCTTTGTAAACCAGCTCCCAACTGCAACCCCCAAACCAACAGATGCTGCATTTCTTTTACAGGAAATGGTCCCTAGAATCAGACTCTGTGCCTGCTGAAGTCAAGAAGCCAAACTTTCTGTCATCTGTTTTGGTCCCAATTAAAATTTCCCTTTCAGTTTTCAGTTGCCTGAAATGATGCAAGGCGCCACCAATTTGATGAGAGTTATTTAATGACTTCGGTGCAACAGATCCCTGGTCCTCTGTGCTGGTTTATAACAGCATTTTTATGCTGTTAGAAGCCCTCATAATATGCATTTTCTACCAATGTCACTGATTTCTTTTCATTATCGTTCCTGCCTCATTAATAAATGTTTATCTTTTTTGGTCTCTGTGACCCTGAAATAAGTACCTATTAATCAGAAGCCACTTAAATGCTGCTATGCCGTGTTCTGCATCAAGGGAACGAAAGGACACCAAGCAGTGAAGTACACATAAGGTTCATTTTCTCTTAATTAAAGGCTTGTTTGTTTGAATCATTCTTTTCCTAGCGTGTTATGTGCAGCATTAAAATTAGAACCAAACTAAACTTTTATTTAAAGAAATTAAAATTAGGATGGGTAATTCTAGGCATAACTAAAGCTGTAGGAGAGCTTTGTTTTAGGGCGTTTACATAACTACATGGAAAGGTAGGGTCAGGCAAAAAGAGGAAGATCTTCAAGTAGATAGATCAACACAGTGTAAAAATGGCGTCAAGTGTATGGAAACTCTATGAGCTTTGATAAATGTTGATAGTTGTAGAGGGGCTTCAGGCCTTTTGTTCATAGGATCACTATGAGTCATGCTTGACTTGACAGCAATCAACAACAACAAAAACAACATATTAGAGATAATAATGCAGATGGCACAGGAGAGAGCAGCGTTCAGATCTGCTGTTCATAGCGTGGTTAAGAATTGTGGATGACTGGCTGTCACAACAACAACATTGCAGGTGATAATACATTGGAACTGGCTGTTCCCTTGTTTTAAGCCATTAGTTGCTATTGAATTGATTTTTGTCTTAGGAAGACTTCGCGGGTGCACAGTAAAACCTTTCAGAAGCAGAACATCCAGGTGAGTTCAAACCATCAAACTGTTAGCTAGTAGTTACACCATCGTCTTGTTCCCTAACGGATACTCACAGATTCATAGAGCTAAACTTCAAAATGTATAAATTGACGTGTCTTCTCATGGTGTGTGCTGCTTAGGAAACTCCACCATGCTGATGGCCTTTGAAAATTTCCCTAGACTGTTTTCTCTTTTATTTTAATTGAGGTTTAATTGGTGGACAGTGTTTGGCGGAGTTCACCTATTAAAACAAGCTTGGAAGCAGGAGCGGCATACACTTGCAATAACTTGCCTCTTGAAACCCTATGAACCTAGAGAAAGGACAAAAGTTATACCAGTGTCCAGGTCTTTCGTTTATGGGGTTGCTATGAGTTACCTCCGACTCAACGGCAGTTAACAACAAAAAAAAATTGAGATTTTTAACGAAAGTTTATGGAGAACTTGGATTTCCATTCATTCATTGTTGCACACTTTCCTCCCTGCCCCCCTCCTCCGAGTTTTCTTTTTTCTTTGGAAAAAATTTCTTCATCATTATACAGTCCCCTCACCCCAGTCCACTTTACTATACAGCTCTTATTCTGGACTCTTGTCAAGCCAATAATTCCTAATCATATATTCCTTGTATACACTTCTCTCCATCGTCGGTTTCAATGCTGTGGACATTGTTTATCTCCTCTTTTCTTCGTTCCCACCTGACCCCAGTCTGTTTTCTTTAGTTTGCTGTCTTCCTGAAGGCCCTTCATGAGCATCTGGGAGATATTTTGATTCATGACCCTATATGAGTCTTAAGAGGGGCTTCTATAGAACGCTCCTTCTCACAGCTTTGATTTCTTTTCCTTTTATTTTTCCTTTTCAATTGGCGTGGAACCATTTCGGAGCTCTGACGGCTTAGTGGGAAGGAGTTTGGAGACCATATCCATCAGCTGCTCCATGGGGAAAAAAAATGGGTAGTCATTTCCCATGCACTTTATGGCTTCTCTAAACCTGCTGGAGGGTCAGCTATGAGATAGCTCCAAATTGTCGACAACACTCAACAACAAACACCAATGGAAATCTGAGTAATGAGTCCCGGCGCTACAGGAACCAAGTCATCAGCTGCTAACCCACCAGCTGCTTCTCAAGAGAAAGTATGACGGTCCGTAAAGAATACAGACCAGGCAATCTTATGATGCAGTTTTGCTATGTCCTACAGGGTTTAGCTTTGTTTTTACATGTACTTTGTGCGTTGTTTGGTTTTTTGTGTGTTTGCTTTGGTTTTTATTTCCATTAATTCATTGTACATTTTCTTCCCTGCTCACCCCTCCTCCTAGTTGGTTTTTCTCTTTGAAAAGTAAAAAAAAACCCCTACTTTCATTATTATGCAATCCAATCATTCATCTATACTATATTGCATTAGTGTACATTGCATTTTATATTGTCATTCATATACATTCTATTTTATGTATTTAATTGCTGTTGATCTATGCTTACTATCTATCACCCTGTATTTTCAAGTTAAGAGGAACTTTGCATTCCTTTAACCTTCCCCACCTACCTCCTATACTACCCCAGTGATTTCCCCCCTCCTTCTCCTTTTCTGCTCCCCTGTTTCTTCTTCCCCCTACCCTTTTGAACATGTATACATCTCTTGCTCAGCTATCCTATTTTCACAATAGTTGTTGTTGTTAAGTGCCATCAAGTCACAGGCGACTCATAGCAACCTTATGAAGGAGAGTACTCGACGCTTGGGTGCCTTTCATCCTCTCTCCAGGTTCATAGGGTTTCTGGAGGCAAGCTATTATGGAAGTGGATGCCACTCCTCCTTCCAAGCTTGTTTTAATTGGGGAGCTCCACCCCACTCTCTGTCCACATTGGGTAGCCAACCATTAATGATTTGGCACATTCGTGTCACAGTGTTCAGCCTCACAGCAACCACAAGTGACTGCTGTACGGCAACTTGTACACCAGGGCTGTACGACCTAGAGTAATGTCTGAACAAAAACAATGAAAGACTGGCCCGAGGGCCGCAGATTAAAAGTCACCCACCTTCGGCTTGGTAGCATCGCTTTCTGTCCACTGGGCCAGCTGATCTCTCTCTCCACGTCTTATGCAATATTTGTCCTTGTTGTTGTTGATTGTTGTCAAGTCAAGCATAACTCATAGCAACCCTATGAACAAAAGGCCTGAAGCACCTCTACAACTATCGACATTTATCAAAGTTCACAGAGTTTCCAGAGGCAGGTTGTTTAGGAAGTGGATCCAACTCTTTATGTGACTGAATTATTTCACTCAACGTAAAGCTCTCTAGCCTCTCCCATGTTATACAGTAATTTATGAAACCGTTGATTCTTACTACTGCGTAGTATTTCATTGTGTGGATGTACCACAATTTCTCAATCCATTCTTTTGTTGATGGGCATTTGAGCTGCTTTCATTTTGTTGCTATTTTGAATAATGTTGCTATGAACACAGATATATATACACACACACACATATATGTATGTATATGTGTATATATATATATATATACACACACACATATACATATTGTTGTTTGTTGTTAAGTGCCATCGAGTCGTAGGCGACTCATAGCGACCCTGTGAATGAAAGTCCTTGACACTTGCATGACTTTCACCCTTTCTCCAGGTTCAGAGTGTTTCCAGAGGCAAGCTATTTCAGGGGGGATGCCACTCCTGCTTCCAAGCTTTTTTAATCAGGGAACTCCACCCAACACTGTCCACCATGGGTAACCATTATCGCATTTGACACATCAATGTCACAGTGTTCAGCTTCACAGCAACCACAAGTTACCTCTGTATAGCAAGTGGACACACCAGGGATATATGACTTAGAATATATATGTACACACACACACACACACACACACACACGTATATTCATTTGTCTCTCAGTTCTGATTTCCTTGGGATAGATTGTGAGCAGTAGAATAACTGGAATTCTTTGTTCAGCTTTTTGAAGAAACGTCACACTGCTTCCATAGTGGTTGTGCCCTTTTACAATCCCACCAGTGATGCATTAGTGTTCCAATCTCTCCATGTCCTCTCCAACATTTATTGTTTGCTGTGTCGATAAACTTTGCTACGGTTGCTGGGGTGAGGTGATATCTCATTGTTATTTTGATTTCTAGCTCTGATTTTAAACATTTCCTCATGTGTATCTTGGGCATCTGAATGTCTTCCTTTGTGAAGAGTCTTTTCATGTCTTTTGCTCAAGTTGTGATTATCAGTTCTTTTTTTTTTAATTGTCATATGTCCTATATAATGATCTATAGTTCAGAACATTTATTTATTAGGCATGTCTACAGATTGGAAAACTGAGAAATTTAAAGACAGTAACATGCTAAGTATGGCATTTATACTTATGGAGAGAGACCCTATAGTATTCTGTGAACTTTAGTTAGAAGACCTTTCTCAGAGATGTTGTTGCCAAATGTTTTCCCCTAATCTGCGGGCTTCCTTTGTTCCTTACTGGGGAAAGTTTTTGATAATCCATGGGGTTTTGATTTTAAGAAGATCCCATTCATTGATTTTATCCTTCCCTGGTTGTTGTACATTTTTAGCTATGTTTGTAAGCCTATTTATGCTGTAGGCCAGGGCTTCTAAATAGTTCCCATTTTGTCTCTTATAATCTTTATGGTATGAGGTTTTACAACAAGGTCTCTGATCTACCCTGAGTTGGTTTTATGCATGATATGAGATGTGGATCCTGTTTCAGTTTTCTGAAAATAGATGCACAGGTTTGCTAGCATCATTTGTTCAAGAAGCTGCCATCACCTTTGTGATTTTAAGGGTTGGAGTTGACTAGACAGCAATGGGTAATGAGCAGGTTACAATGAGCAACTTGCAGGCTTCTATAGCACCGTAATAATCAAACTCTGTATTGCTAAAACTTAATATTAGAAGCAAGAATAGGCATCTTCTGACCCAGCCATTTATGCAAAGGTCCAGTGAGGAGAAACGACCCGCTTCAGGACACACAGTGTTAGTGCTCAAATTGGAAAATGTTCTTGATAATCTTTTAAGCTTCCCTTTTCTAGTGTTTTTCCAATTTGGGGTGATTAAAGAATGTTACTCAATGCAAAATATCCTGAAAATGACTTTGCCTCTTCTGAATCACTCTTTAAAATAAAGATACTTTGATGATTAAGATGCCCCCAAACCTCTGATTTTAACTCTGACCTTAAATGCATGTGAAAGCGGGACAATGACATAGAAGACAGATAATGAGAGAATGTAGTTGAATGATGGTGTTGACAAAGAATCTTGAATATTCCATTATCTACCAGAACAATGAACGAATCAGATTTAGAAGAAACACAGCTGGATTGTTCCTTAGAAAAGAGGATAATCATCCTGGAGAGGGTCAAACTGGGCTGCTCCTTGGAGGCAAGGATTCGGAAGCTTCCTCTGATGTACTTTGTACATGTTGTAAGGAAGGACCAGTCCTTGGAGATGGACATCTTGCTTGAGAGGGTGGAGGGACAGTGCAGGAGAGGACAGAGTTCAGATACATTGTTTATAGCATTGCTATGAGCTGTACTCTACCACATTTAACAACACCAATACCCTGTACACACCTATGAAATGAATTGCTATGAGCTGTACTCCACAACATTTAACAACACCAATATCCTGTACACACCTATGAAATGAATTGCTATGAGCTGTACTCCACAACATTTAACAACACCAATACCCTGTATACACCTATGAAATGAATCAAGAAGAGCTGCAGTGTCCATAAGGCTAAATACGTCCAAATAATTCTACTCCCTGTGTTTATAGGGATATAGATGCTCTACAGAACTCCGGTGGCCTAGTGGCAAGAAGCTGTGCTGCAATACAGAAGGCACACAGTTCAAGACCTAATGATGCTCCATGGGAGAAGGATGGGCAAGCTCCTCCTGTGTAATTAACAGCCTCTGAAAACCCACCGGAGGACCAGCTATGGGTCGGTTCTGACTCTACAGCACACAACAAACATCACATGCTCTATATAAATGTCTCAAGATCCACATTTCATAACAACATTTCAGAACTTCCTCTTGATTCAGAAAGCCTCCTATTAATGTAAATATATGACATTTTAAAAAAAGAAGAAGAAAAAGGGTCGTAATTAAATCAGTCATTTCTTGGTAAGCTCACCAGAATGAAAATACTCAACATAGCTTATATAAATAGTTCTAGGCTGCTTGCATTTATAGCTTCTGATTTGTTATTTGGACTTTATACTTCTTTAAATTTATTGCTTCTCCAAATTCGGAGAGTCCTAGCTTGGTGGTATGCCCAAGTAAAATAGCCTAACTACCTGAAAAATGTGACCAGATTTAAGACTAACCATTAAAATTGCAGGAAACAACTTCTTATAAAATTCAGGTTCATAGCAATACCTTTTCTCTCCTATCTTATCAATTTGCAGGCATCTGCTCCTGAAATTGGCAACAGAAAGGTTTTTATGTGCTGCCAATTATAGGTTTCTCACTATCCTGCCAGCTTACTTTGTGTCCACAACCTGGCAAAATATATCTATTGGCAGCAAAGTGAATATTTGAAAATAATTACAGTATATGGGAATGTGTGGTGCCATAATGGCTAATTAAGTTATTTAAATAGTACTTTAACACTAGGGATAGATTTACTGCAATCTGAGCGCTCCAATGTACTGGTCCTTCAAAGAAAGAGTTAAAACTGGGTCCTTGGCGAGCACTCCCCACAACAAGGAAAATTCAACAAAATACTGAAGACCTCTGCACTTCCACAGTGCTGTACAGAAGAAGGAAGAAAACATAAAAGAAAAGAAAAAAATCTCACAGGACTTCTGAAAGAATGTGTTTGTATCAATTCCAAGCATAGCATGATCCTCTAGACAGCAGTTGTTTCCAAAGCCAGACTTTCTTTAGGAAGAATTTTCTAAATTTTGTGAACATTTCCAGAACCAGGTCTTCCACGAAGCATACAGAAGATGCCCTGCTTCCCTGTGGCAGCTGTCCTATCTGGAGTGTAGCCGGAGATAAGAGGATCTTACACACAGGACATGTGAAAGGCCTGATCCGTTTATCCTGCTGTCCAGGGATTGTGAAGAGAAGAAAGGTGGGAAAGGAATGTGGTGGGGGGAAAGCTCAGCAACGTGAGGACCACAAAGGGGGACTGACATGCTAGACACTGGGAACATCAAGGACAACGCTGTTTTTCTCCGGTTCACTGTGTTGTTGTTGTTGTTGCTACTGTGTGTCATCGAGTTGGAACTGACTCATAGCTGACCAACCAGCAGATTATCAGAGGCAGTTACTGTCGGGTGCCAACGGATGCAGCGTGACTCATAGTGACCCTATTAACAGCTGACCTGAACCCTGTCCTACCCAAGGACAATTCTTGAAGAGTCTGGAATTTTGTTGTGCCATCATCATCATCTCTGACACACTTGTGCCCATTGCAGTCACTGTGCCAATCCATCTCGTTGGGGATCTTCCTCTCCGTTATTGGCCTCCAACTTTCAAAGCATAAAGTTCCTTTCTAAGGAATAGCCCCACCTAGCTACATGCCCGAAGTGTGGGAGATGAAGCTTCTCTATCTTTGCCTCCCAGGAAAACTTGGCCACACTTTTTCCAAGGCATATTTTTTGTTGTTGTTGTTCTTTTGGCAGTCCATGAGAATTTCAGTACTTTTCTCCAGCACCACAACTCAAAGGCATCCATTCTTCTGTCATCCTTATTTACCGTCCAGCATCATTCATCTGATGCATAGCAGGTGATTGAGAAGACCATGGCCAGAATCAGTTGCACCTTAGTCTTCAGATGGACATTAGAAGCAGTAAGGCTTTCAAAATGTCATAACTCCAGTAGGCTACCTCACAGTACCTCTGAAAGCAGCACATCAAGGTAAAATGAGAGGTTCAGCTTTTCCACTGTTGTTGTTGTTATGTGCCGTCGAGTCTTTTTTGACTCATAGCGACCCTATGTACAACAGCCCTAAACCCTGTTCTATCCTGTGCCAATCGCACTGTCTCCGATACTCCCATCCCAATTACCCCAGTCACTGAATCAATTCATCTCATAGAGGGTCTTCCCCTCTTGCACCGTCCCTCCACCCTCCCAAGCATGATGTCCCTCTCCAAGGACCTGTCCCTCCTTGCAACATGTCCAAAGTATGTCAGATGAAGCCCCAGAATCCTTGCCTCCAAGGAGTAGCTTGGTTTAACCCTCTCTAGGATGAATCTATTTGTTTTCTTGGCAGTCCTTGGTACATTCAATACTCTTCTCCAGCACCTTGTTAAAGTGCAAATTATTTGGCTCCATCTTCCTACTGTCTTTGAGTTCATTCTCAATGTGGTAAGCAGTTGCACTCTGGGCAACTCAAAGAGAGGCTATTTGGATGGACCTGCTGCTTCCGGAGAGAATGATGGGCAATCTCCTCCTGTGCCATTTATATTGCAGCTGCTGAAAACCTACTAGCAGGTCAGCTATGAGTTGGCTTCAAGTTGATTGCACATAATAGCAATAAAAACAATGCAGCTTTAAGCAGAGTGTGTCACTTCTTTCTTCCCTGAACCTGCTCAGAGGTTTGAACTGCTGATATTTCAATTAGCAGCCAAATGTTCATCGGTTGTACCTCTTTAGATCCTGCTCCAGATCTACTAAATAAAATACTCTGAACATAACACCAGTAATCTGTTTCAATGAGGTCTCCGTGTGTTTCTGACACACTTTAAAGTTGAGGACCACTGCACTGTGGCATGAATTCAGAGTGAGAAGTTTCCACAAGCCTCAGGCAATGAGGCTGAGCTGAAGACAAGTGGTTCTGGCTTGGCACTTTCTAAGGTAAGAGGCCTGTGGGACGGAACAGAGAGGTCAAGGACTAGATGGAAAATGGGCAAGTACTTAGTGGCTCTTATGACAGTGATTAGAACAGAGGTGATGTTGAACGCCGCAGAGAAAGCACTGAATTCTGACCCAGGTGAGAGACACCAAGCCACCAGCTTGAACAGTTGGAACTACAACTGACAGCAGGACACATATCAACCAAGCAAGTAGACAACGTCCTCACCACAGACCCTGAGGAAGCAGAAGATACAGCAATGCAGGTAGAAGCTGCTCTACTCCTGTGAAGTCACACTGATCCCCTCCCTTCTCCCCAAAGTCCCCAATACCACGTTGGAAAAGGGGAATGGTAGTGATAGGAAAGATAACCCCCACCCATGTTGCCTGAAGAACTGGGATCTTTCAAATAAATGAGTTAGGAATTCCATTTGATATCCCTGAATACTGATACTGAAGGACAACTCTTGAAGAGTCCAGAATGTTGTTAATTGCTAAGGTGAACTTGTTCCCATGTCTCATGGAAAGGGAACTCATAAATAAGCTCAGAGGATTGTTGAAGAATAAACTGTAAGTGGAATCACATGCATATGATTACAGCTTTGTAGCCCATCCCTTATACTTTTGCTTCCCAGAATGCTCCTGGAAAGCAAACTATCTCCTCAGAAAGATGATAGAGTGAGATAATTTTAACAGTATGTGAAAAAACTGTGCTAACTGCTCATGACATGTTTATAATTTGTCTTCGGCAACTCCTCTATCTTTTCTCTCCTACAGATAAAATACTGGGCTGATTTTTCAACAGAGGCTTGACTTAGAGACCTCAGGTGGACAGAGTTTGGCAACACTATAATGGTGTTAGCTTTTGGGAGGGTCAGGTATGAAATCTACTTCTGCTGATTCATTTAAGGTATGTAAATCTGATGAACATAAATAGGAAAACAAGGACTATAAAGTAAAACAGAAGACAAGACAGCAATGGACTTCTTTGTTGCTAAATTTAGCCAATTTGTACGGAAGCTTTCCATTTCTTCAATGTCAAGAGCATGATCTTGGATCATGCTCACACCAATGGACCTCGATAGGAAGGTATTAAAAGCTCTTTAGAAACGTTCCCAGGAAGTGTGTTTAAATATTTATGAACAATTTCTATAAATGACTGCGGGCTAGTTGTAATAATTAAGTGGACCCAGATGATAGAATAGTCTTCTCCTAGTCTGGACATTTGCTGACTCTAGAACAATTTAGCCTGTAGCAGTTTCTGCTTATTGTAATCAACTACTATTTTTTCCTTCCTGGGAAACCCGACTTTTTATTTTTAATTTTGCAACTAGTTTTTTTACAAGCATATGCCCATATCTGTAAATATACCTCAACGAATTTCAGCAAGTCTCTACATCTTGTAATTGCCACTCAGAGAAACAGAAATAATCTACTACCTCAGAAGTTTCTGTTGTGCTTCTTCTTAGTAAAAATTGCATTCTAAAAAAAAAAAAAATTGCATTCTAAGTCAACTATTATCCTAACTTCTGTAACAGATGATGACATTTTTGTGCTTTTGAAATTCAACTAAATAGAATGACATTGACTTCTCATAACTGATCTCTTTCATTTTGTGAGTTACGTCTCTTAGATTCATCTTCATGATTGTATCGGCAAAAGCTTGTTCCTTTTCATTGCTGTGTAGTATTCTACCACATCCACTACTTATTTATCAGTTTATTGTTGTAACTTGCTGTGCATAAAAAAATGAAACTAGAAAAATTGCAAGCCTGCAAATAAAATTACTAGACCTTAATGAGCTGATCTACACTTAGGATTTCTCCAGTGGAGAGAACTGAAGCAACAACTACAGGACTGGAGTTGCAAAGTTGAAGTATTCCTGGCAAAATATTGAACAATTCAGGAAGCAACAAAGGAAGATGTAAAAATCACAGGATCACTGTTGTTGTTGCTCTTTATGGCTTCAAATTGAGCACAACTCATAGCAACTCTATGAACAAAAGGCCCGAAGCCTGTCTACAACTGTCGACATTTATCAAAGTTCATGGAGTTTCTGGAGGCATGTTCTTTCGAATGTGAATGCCACTCCTGCTTCCAAACCTGTCATCGTATATTATTGTTTTTATGAGCCATTGAGTCGCCTGCGATGTACAGAGACCCTATGTACAGCAGCTCGGAACCCTTCCCTGTCCTGAGCCACATGAATGTGTATATACACATATAATATATGATGGTGTAGTCTGTAAGGAATTCTGCTGTTACCCCGATGATTATTCCTCCTGGAGCTTCGAATCTACTAGCAGCTCAACTGGAGGAACATGCGCAATCTCCTGTATGATGTACAGCCTCCTTCCCTGGAGGTGCTATGACTTGGTTTCAACTCAACGGCAATGAGTTTTACACACACACACACACACACACACACACACACACACACACACTATTCCTTGGAAATAATGCTTGGATGGGTAAAAGGTCAGTGAAAAAGGGGACGATCTCTATCAAGATGGATCAACAGGGTGACTGCATCAATGGGCTCAAGTGTATCCGAGATAGTGAAGATGCCACAGATAGGACAGGTTTCACATCTGTGATTGACAGGGTTGTTACGAGTCATACTCAACTTAATGGCACCTAACACCAGGTGTTAGAGGGGCTTCAGACCTCTTGTCCATAGGGTCCCTATGAGTCGTGCTTGACTTAAAGGCAATCAACAACAACACATGTATGTATATGTATACCTCCAGCAATATTGTCACTCATTCCTAATTTAATTATATTATTGTTAGAAAAATATTGAATTTTTCTATTTTGAAGGCAGTAAGGCTAATTGTCATTATTTTGTAATGGAAAATTATTTTTTAATATATAATCACAAGGAAGTTATTTTGGATGAATACTTAAAATACTGAAATTTTCTGCTCTAATTATTTTTGTTTGCTATTGTTTTTCAAAGTCCAGTCCACCACATGTGTTCAAATAGATTATCTACCTGGTTCTGAAAAGGTGTAAATAAAATAAATATATATCTCATTTTTCAATATATTTACATGGTGCATTGGAAGTTTTGCTGCTAACTCAAAGGTCATGCCTGTCTGGCAGTTCAAATCCACCAATGACTCAGCAGGGAAATAACCAAATAGGCTATCTCTTAAGTGTAAGTTATAATCTTGGAAATGTGAGGAAGGATCAGCTATGAGTTGGGAATGAATGAGTTAGTGGGTTGCTCTCTTGTCTTTACACGCTGAACCATGGCTGTGTTTGCTTTTCTTTATTTTCCCTTCATGAAGTACCTCCTTCCATAGTAAAGTTTATATATTGTTGCTGTTGTTAAGTGCAGTCGAGTTGTAGATGACTCATAGCGACCCTATGAATGAAAGACCTGAGCACTGTTCAGAGAGCTTCCGGAGGCAAGCCATTTCAGAAGTGGATGCCTCTCCTGCTTCCAAGCTTGTTTTAATCAGGAAGGTCCACCAAACACTGTCCACCGTTATCACATTTGACATATCAGTGTCTCAGTGTTTAGCATCAAGGCAACCACGAGTTACCTCTGTCCAGCAATGCACAGACCAGGGCTATACCACCTAGAAGAATGTTTGACAAAAAACAATTTAAACCAGGCCCGAGTGCTTACCCAAGAGAAAAATGTCTACTGACTATATTGTAGACATTTTTTTTTCCACTATGAATGGTAGTTAGTCACCATGAATGAGTGTCATCAACTTAGTGTCTTTAGCATTAGAACCAGGTCTAAGGCAAGAGAGGCCTTATCAGACTCTACTATAAGCAATTGCTCATTGACAGTGCCCAGGAGATAAATTCATACTGTGAAAATATGAAGTACTAACACAATCTTGTAAAAAATATTGGTTGTATTATGTCATCTATCTCTCTTAAACGTCTAGATTTAGGGGGCTCTTGTAAGGTTGTTGGAGAAGCAAGTGTATGAGAAAAGGATCTATTTTAATTCACTGGATAGTCATACTTGAGTTTTTAAACTATGACTTCAATGAATCCTATTCATAAAGGCTGTGATTTTGAACTAATTCATACTTTGGGCTTTGGACCACTTTGCCATATTAAGGGGCAGAATGCTTGTTAAGCATCTGCTCTTCATTTCCAAGTCAAGTCAGTTTCTCTTGGAACTAAAGTAGGTGCAGGTTATCAACTGTATGTATTATTTGGTTAAACACAATAAATGTATTATGCAGAGCCCTTTTAGAACTCTTCCTGAAAAAAAAAAAAAGAAAGAAGAACATAGAGTATGATGTCCAACTTCAGCTCCAGGCACATGTGTTCCCTACATAAAACTAATTCTCATGAGGTCATACGTGTCCCCGACTCTCTCATTTTATACTCATCTCAACACCAATCTTATTGCTTTGCTGGGTCCAAAACCTGATGCAGGCAAGTTCAGGACAGCTGCTGAAATGTGCTGTGAATTCAGGTACTTCAACCTTGAGCCTCACAGTTTTAGAAGAGTGTTAATTAGTTCTCAGTCCTGCCAATATAGGCTTTCCCTTCAAATTGTCTGACAAACCTCAGGGGAAGCTCTTAGCTTAGTTTAGCTGTGGTTTGTTCATGGGGGAGAGGGTAGACCTAAGTTTTGTCTCATGCCACGTCTCTCTGTCCTCTGTGTCACCTATGGCTGCTGCTTTAAGCGTAGTCAGAACAAGAATGTCTGGTCCTGAAGAATGTTCTACTTTCTCTTGCGTCTTTATCTTCACTTTTTGAATGGTAGGAAAAGTCCATTCTGCTGCTGGAGCCACTCAATTTATTGGTGAGACTAACCAATCTCCTTGTAGATGGGTGAGACTGGCCAGTCCCTTTTTTGAATGGTGAGATACCAAATTCCCTTCTGGATAGGCTATCAAGCTCTATTTGCATATTCCCACCCATCCACATGGCAGAGGCAGGCAAATTCAGTGCTAGGAAAGCCATATTGAAAGATAAATTCCACAGGGATGTGATCCAGGATGTGTCTCCTAGTCTTGCTATTTGATGGCCCATTGATTTGTTGTGTGAGCTCTCATAGGTGATATTCTTATTTGGAGTAATTGCTAAGAACCACAAAGCTAAACTCTGATGAGAACGACAAGGAGATTTGAATAAGGAGCAATGGAATTGATGGTGCTGTGAATCTACATTTTCATTCTGTGGGGTTTGGGGCTCTTGATTTTCCTTTAAAATTGATATGGTATCAATCAGAGAGAATTAGTGAACCCTAGGTTTCCTGATTTTCATTGTATGACAAAGCCTACGGAGCGTTTTAGTTCTTACATTTATCTTTTAGAACTTACGTTCACCGTTCACCTACTTTGAATGACAATGCTCATTGATAGACTTCAATGCTTTTTTTCTGTCCATTAAGGCAAGTGGAAATTTCATGTGGAATATTACCTGCAGAAACTTCCTTCTGAAACCCTGACATTTCCCCTTTACTCTGAGTAACCCACTCTTGATGGCACTTCACCATGAAAGTGAGTTTTCCATTTCATTGCTTGCTAAATTGAAGCGATTTGATAGATGGCATGCACACCACACAATGGCGTATACAATGGCTGTGATGTCTGACAGAAAGCAATTTTCTGAGCTTTTGCTTTTGCATTTCCTATACTTACAGTTCAAGTTACCTTGAGAAGCAACTGAAGCATCTTACCCTCTGCATTACAATAGAGTCCTGAGTGAACATTTTCTTCCTTAGAAGAAAGAAATGCAAGTTCATGTTGTAATTGCAAAAACAGTTGTGCATTTTTTTTTTACTTTTTGCCATCAAATTTTACTATGCACACTGGATTTAGAAAATACCGAAAACTAATCTTACATCCTATTTACTTAAGGATGAATTTGAATCATCACACTCATACTTTTTAATAATGTAATGGGGCATGGATGATAAGAAGGTTTATAGTTTGCTGATGGTTGACTGTTATCTTTCAAAAAGTAATTCTAAGGAACATCAACTGGAAAAATAAAAATGCTACATGATTTTCCATTTTGTATTAGCATTTATTTTCTTGTGTTTTCGGTGTTTCCTTTTTCACATTTCATCTTCTCAAGCTCCTTAGTAAGATAAAAATGCCTAACTACTTGAGAATAAGACTCCTGGGTAAATTACAGATGATAGACTACCATAAATGATAGTTAATCATATCCTATTGGTTATAAGCTATTAAATTAATATACTGCATGGTTTAAAATCAGGACAGGTTTGTACAAGGGTTGTATTCTTTATTCAGACCTATTAAATTTGTGTGTTGATCAAATCATTTGAGAAACTGCACTAAAGAAGAAGAATGTGGCATCTGAATAGGAGGGAGATTAATCAACAACTTGTATTACTCAGATGATACAACTTTGCTTGCAGAAAGTGAAAATGAGTTGCTGAAAATGAAGAGGACATGAAACACTTGCTGCAGCAGATCAAGGACCACAGCCTTCAAATACGGTTGCATTCAATATGAAGACAATGTTGGAAAGGTTGTGGAGAAATTAAAAATCTCATATACTGTTGGTGGGATTCTAAAATGGTACGACCACTCTGGAAGGCAGTTTGGTGTATCCTAAAAAGCTGTACATAGACATTCCATATGACCCAGCTATACCACTGTTAGAAATATACTCCAAAGAAAACAGACTGAGATATAAATGGAGCTTTGTACACTGCTGTTCATAGTAGCATTATTCACAATAAGAAGAACATGGGAAGAGGCAAAATGTCCAACAGCAAATGATTGGATTGAGAAACCGTGCTACAGTCACATGATGGAATACTATGCAGCATTCAGGAGTAACGATTTTATAAAATACTATACAACATGGAAGAGGCAAGAGAGTATCATGCTGAGTATACCAACTCAAGTGCGTAAGAACAAATATAGTACGTTGTTATGTGCCATCGAGGTACTTGCGACTCATAGCGACCCTATGTACAAGAGCCCTAAATGCTGTTCTATCCTTTGCCAACCTACCCATCTCAAATGTACTCATTCGCACCACTCCAGTCACAGAATCGATCCATCTCTTCAAAGGTCTCCCTCTCCTGTGCCTCCCCTCCACTCTCCCAAACATAATGTCCCTCTCCAAGGACCAGTCACTTCTTGCAACATGCCCAAAGTATTTCAGACAAAGCTTCTGAATCCTTGACTCCAAGGAGCACTCCGGCTTCTCCTTCTCCAGGACAAGCCTGTTTGTTCTCCTAGCAGTCCATGATATATTCAACACTCTTCTCCAGCACCACAGCTCAAAGGCATCAATCCTCTTTCTATCATCCCTAGTCACTGTCCAACTCTCTGATGCATAGCACGTAATTGTGAAGACTATAGCCCGGATCAGGTGCACCTTAGTCTCCAGCCTGATGTCGTTGCTCTTCAGTACTCTTGAGAGGTCCCTCACAGCTGACTTTCCCAATGCAACTCATCTCTTGATTTCCTGGCTGCTGTTACCAATAGTGTTGACTGTGACTAAAACTGTTAACTATCTCAATCTCTTCACCATCCATACTGATGCTGCCAATTGGCCCAGTGCTGACAATCTTTGTTTTCTTGATGTTGAACTTCAATCCATATAGGAGGCTTCAGTCCTCGACCTTCTGCTGTGGCCTAGTGGCAAAAAAGCTGCACTGCAATCCCAGAGGTACAATATAGTATAAGACCATTATTTTAAAAACAGAAGGAAAACCAGTGAGATATAAGTGGAAATGCAAAGAGGGAAGGAGAGGGAATGGCGGGGGGCGGGGGGGGGGCCTGAAAGACGTGGGAGTCACTAGATCAAAGAGGTTGGGTGGAGGGAAGGAGAAAAACATAACCACAAAAAAACAACAATGTACATGAGTGAAACACCATTTAAAAAAAAAAGAAAACAAACATCCTCATCATTGGACCCATCCAACATCATGATAAATCAGGAAAAGACTGAAGTTATCAATGATTTCATTTTACTCAAGTCCACATGAACACTTGGTAGCATCAGTCACAAAATGAAGAGATGTGTTGCTTTGGGAAAATCTGTAAAAGACTTCTTTGAAGTGCTAAGGAGCAAGGATGTCAAGTATAAGGACTAAGATATTCTGAATGTAAACCATGGCATTTTCAATTGCTGTGTGTGTGAAGCTCAACAATGAATACGGAGGACAACACATTTGTCCCAATGCAATGCCTCTCTTTAGTTCTTGAGTGCTGCTAACATAATATTGAGTACGGATCCAAATAAAAAGAAAGCATTTTCGTGAGGCACGTATTGTGGTCATGTTTTCAGAAGTCAGTCGACGGTGAAGAAAACATTATCCTGGGAAAGTGAGAGGGTCAGTGAAGGAGAGGAAGACCCTCAAAAAGATGGACTGCCACTGTGACTGTAAATATGGGCTCACATATGTCAGAAATCATGAGGATGGCACAAGATTGGGCAAGTTTCTATTGTTGTTCGGAGAGCACTGGAGGGCAAGATTCCAATCTGTAGGGTCTCCATGAGCCGTAGTTCACTCAATGGCACCTAATAAGACCAATTCGCTTGCAAATTTAATAGGGTTGTCTTATTCTCTTTGACTTTTTGGACGATCCAAATGGTTACATACCGACTACTAAATGAAAAGTTGGTGATTCAGACAAAGCCTTAAGTACTTTGAAAGAAAGTCTGGCATTGTGCCTTTGAAAGGTCATTTCTCTGAAAAACCTTTGAGAACAATTCTGCTGTAATTCACAGGATCATTCAGAGTCAAATGAGTGGTAACTGAATATTTATAAAACTTTTCTTTGGAGAAATGTGGGGTCAACATTGATGGACGATTTATCAACAATCTGCATATGCGGATGACACAACCCTGCTTGCTGAAACTGAGGAGGACCTGAAGCACCTGCTGCAGAGCGTCAAGGACTGCAACCTACAATATGGATTGAGGCTCAATGTCAAGAAGACAAAGATTGTCACCACTGGACCAATTGGCGGCATCAGGATGGATGGTGAAGAGATTGAGATTGTACACAGCTTTAGTTTGCTTGGCTCCATAGTCAACAGTCTTGGCACCAGC
>NW_006399777.1:20273909-20274715 GCF_000299155.1 Elephantulus edwardii | reverse complement strand
CTATGAGATGGGTTGATTCAGTGACTGGGATAATTGGGATGGGAGTGTCGGAGACAGTGAGATTAGCACAGGACAGAGTGGAGTTTAGGGCTGTTGTACATAGGGTCACTATGAATCGCAGGCGACTCAACGGCACATAACAACAACAACAACATGTTTTCTTTATCCATTTTTGAACATGAGAGGGGAATGAAAGGGGAAGTTATGAAACTGAAATACATACACAAATGTACAATACATGTGGATCCTAGCAGAGTTCATGATGAACCACATTTGCAACCATGTATTTTACTTTAGTTTTGATTTTCTACATGTCTTATTGTACCTAATGCATTCAAAGTTTCAGTATGTAACATGCTATATTTTAAATAATAAATGTTCGATGCTATGACTTAGTATTCAAAACTATGATATATAACACTCTATGGCCTCGCCAACACTGAAATTAAGTAGTGATGGAAGTCATAATTGTTAGACATTCGAGCATGTTCCAACACGATAAGCTAATTCAACTGTCCCAAAACCCAGTTACAGTTAGGATTCTGTTTGCATTGTTTTGGCTTTGGCATTGACTTCACTGTAGACAAGATCTATAGATTTTTTTATTTTTTTACATTTTTTACTATTAGAAACATCTGTTGTTAATTTGAAGCTGGATTGCTCATGGTTTTTTATGCTGAAACACATAAACTGTTGTTGTTGTTGTTGTTATGTGCCGTCGAGTCGTTTCTGACTCATAGCGACCCTATGAATGAAAGACCTGAGCACTGTTAAGCAGAAGATACAGCAATGCAGGTAGAAGCTGC
>NW_006399777.1:20258703-20273458 GCF_000299155.1 Elephantulus edwardii | reverse complement strand
GCGATACGCTTTTTGATTTCCTGACTGCTGGTGCCAAGAGTGTTGACTGTGGAGCCGAGCAAACTGAAGCTGTGAACAATCTCAATCTCTTCATCATCCATCCTGATGCTGCCAATTGGTCCAGTGGCAAGAATCTTTGTCTTCTTGGCATTGAGCCTCAGTCCATACTGAGGGCTGCAGTCCTTGACCCTTCGCAGCAAGTACATGAGGTCCTCCTCAGTTTCAGCAAGCAGGGTCTAACAGAAAAGTCCTGACACTGAACGTTTGAATCTAAAAAAAGATAAAAAAGACTCTAGATAAGGACATAATGATGAAGATCACTAAGGTCTATGGAAGTGGTAAGAAAGTCTCAAAATAGCTCCTGCAGATTGACTGTCTTATTTGCTAGCTTTCATTGTCATTAAGAATACAGCTTTAAAGACAGCTAAAAGAGCTATTGGTATAAAATCAATACTTTTAACAAAGAAGAGATAAGAGCTAATTCATGAGATGGAGAAGCTATTGATTTGGATAGAAGAACAAATCCAGAAGAAAAAGTCTATGAATTTGCTAACTATTCAAATGAAAGAATGCAACTTATAGTCTGTAAATCTGTAAAGTTTTCATTAGCTGTTCTTCAGAAGTTAATTTCTGTCTTCAGCACTTTCTTCCTAGTTCATCAGTTAGGAAGCTATGCTAAAACTTGCTCACCACAGACAACCCTGCTGGTGTTTGAAACACCAATGGCATAGCTTCTAATATCATTGCAACATGTAGATCGTGAAAGTTCAACAAATTTACACACGGTGGTTGACTGGATTGGTAGGAAAGAGTAAATTGTGTTTGCAATTCCCACAAATATCTCTTCTAAGATAGAAAGGGCTCCCTTTAATGAAGTGGAAAGTGGATGTACGCTGGCATAAAATGCTAGTCTTGAGAATGTTTCCTTATCATCTAGATCAAATTGCATGTTGGTCTTGCCAAACTTCATTTCCTGGATGTATGAAATTAACTTGTTTACCTAATATGTAGACTTCCTGAGATTCAACAAAATCATTTTATGCTATGTTTTATTAATGGCTGAATAGTTAATGTTCCTTTCTCATAGCTTGTTGTTGTTGTTAATTGCCATCAAGTTTTAGGTGACTCATAACGACCCTATGAATGAAAGACCTGAACGTTTGTATAACTCTCATAGTTCACAATTTGTAAAATATATGAAGAAGGATGTAGCATCAGGATTGGAGGAAGACTTATTGACAAATAATTTTTGAAGATGGCACAACTGTTTTTAGAAAGAAAAGAAGATGAAGCACTCACTGAAGAAGGTCAAAGATTCAAGATGTATTGAACCTTAACATTAAGAAAATGAAACAAAGCAAAACAAAAAGTCCTCAACACCAGGGTGATAGATGAAGAAAAGATTTCATTTTACCTGGATTCACCATCCACACCATGATAGCAGTAGTCAAGAAATCAAGAGATATGTTACATTGGGAAAATTTGCTGTCAAAGAATTTTTTTAAGTGCTGAAGAACAAGTTGGATGTTTCTAATCGAAGCCACGGCATTTTTCATTCACTTCTCTGAATCTGGAAGTTGGACACTGAATAATGAAGACCAAAGGCGAATTGATACCTTGAAATTATGATATTGGTGAATGTTGTTGTTGTTATGTGCCATTGAGTAGCCTGTGACTCATAGTGACAACAGCCCTAAACCCTGCCCTATCCCGTGCCAATCGTATTGTCTCTGACACACCTATTCCCATTACCCCAGTCACTCAATAAATCCATCTTATTGAGGGTCTTCCTCTCCTGCACTGTCCTTCCACCCTCCCGAGCACGATGTCCATCTCTAAGGACTGATCCTGCTTTGCAACGTGTCCAGAGTATGTCAGACAAAGCTTCAGAATCCTTGCCTCCAAGAAGCAACCTGGCTTCACCCTCTCCAGGATGAATTTGTTTGTTCTCTTAATAGTCCATGGTATATTCAACACTTTCTCCAACAATATAGCTCAAAGGCATCAATTCTCCTTCTATCATCTCCAGTCATTGTCTAGGTTTCTGATGCATAACAAGTAATTGCAAAGATCATGGCCTGTATCAGGCACACTTTAGTCTCCAGACTGACATCATTGCTCTTCAGCACTTTGGAAAGATCTCTGACAGCAAACTTTCCCAATACAATTCATCTTTTAACATACTGGGTGCTGGTACCAAGAGTGTTGATTGTAGAGCCAAGCAAACAGTATTTAATATATGATAAACTGTCAAAACCCCAAATTTATCTTGGAGGGAGTGCAACCAATGTATGTGATCCTTAGCAGCGAAGATGGTAGAACTTTGCCTTACACACTAAGGTCATGTTGGCTGGAGGACTCAGTTGTTGGAAAAAGGACATCATGCTAGAAGAAGCAGAGCATCAGTATAAGGGGGAATCCCTCAATGAAATAAATGAATTGACCCAATTCTACAACAGTCATTTCAATAATGATAGAATAGATCTTGAATTTGGCACAGGATAGGGTGGGGTTTCAACTCACCCTAACAACAATGCTAGAAAATTTTCTAACAGAACTTAAGTATTCCTAATCACTTAGAGTCTTTGAACAACAAAACCTCCTAGAGTAAAAAGAGATTAAATCATTATTGGATAAGTGAAATTAATATTCTGTTTTAGTGTGGCAATTGTGTACTCAAATGAGTGGCTTCATAGCAGGATTAAAAAATAATTTTCTCTAGGATCATGTATTTGCCGATTTATTGACTATTTTTGTCATTTAAAACACAGACGTTAATTTTAGGAATTTTTTTTTTTTCCAAATGGAAGGGATTCTTATTTTTAAATTAACTTCAGTTCCATGGTTCCAGATCATTGTTGGCGCTCTTTATTTACGGTTCCATTGTTTTGATTTCTCTTCATCCAGTTTTTCTTGGCAGTTGTATCGCTCCCTTGGAAGTGAGCCCTAAATTAAAATAAGGTCCCCTCCCCACCTCCACCCTTGGCATTTCAACCTCTGGCTGGAATATAAAGTCTCTGTTGAATAGTAGAGCATTAAATCATATCTGAGAGTGTAAGCGCTCGAAACATTTTGTTTTTCATGCTTATAAAAATGCAAAACCAGACTTCATCATTAACTTGTTTCTGCAGCTATTATGTCTTATAAGGAGCGGCACCCAGTGAGGGGGAAACACCAGCATTGCTAACATTAAGGGTTGGGTGGAGTTTTGCCAAATGGCCTCAGGGTATAAATTTTAGAGAGTTTGCAAGGTGATCATGGTGATTTGTTAGACTTCTGGTCAAATTCTGGAAGGAAAGTTTGAAATTTAACAAAAGTTTCCAGTTACGAGCATCTGACATATGCGCAACTCACATTGTCGATGTTATATGTTGTTGAGTGGAACTGACTCATAACTGGCCCTCCAGCGGGTCCTGTGGGAGGAGATTGCCTATCTTTCCCCCACGAAGCAGCTGGTGAATTGGAGTCATTTATCTTTGGGTTGGCAGCACAATTTTTACCCACTAGGCAGCCACTTTTTTACCCATCAGGCTATCAAAGCTCTCTTCATATTTGCTTTTTTGTTGTCGTGGTTGTGTGCTGTCAGTTCAGAACCGACACATAGCAGACCCTCAGGCAGGTTTTCAGAGGCAGTTAATTGCACGGAAGATTTCCCATCCTTGTGCTGATGGCCTCGAAATGAGTACCTTCAGGATTGCAGCGCAGCTTCTTGCCACTGGCCCACCAGAGCTCCCTTTGCCCGTTAATGTGAAATGTTCCCTTATTTGAAAAATTAGTCATTACAAACACGTTCACTTGCAGCAGGTGCCACTTTTAAGTTATCATAGGGGCTTTTAGCCTTTTCTTTCAGCACACGCCTACCTAGTTGAGTGACAATAATGGTGACACTCCACGCTCAAATGGGTTTCTGAGGTCCATAAATTACTACAGGAGGAAATCATTTCATCTTTCTCCCTATACAGCAGCTGATGGATTCAAGACACTGATCTTTCGGTTAGCAGCCCAGCACATAACACACTACACCACCAGGACTTCTCTTTCTTTCATTAAAATATTTAAGAACTGACCTACTGATAAGTTTGTCATATCTACACACACCAGAATGGATCTCACTGGCAGATACCATTTGAATATTTTCCCCCCATTTGCATCACAATAGTCTGTTTAACCTGTTGTGAGTGGTAGGGACCATCTGTTTGGTTGTGACTCACAACCACCTTGTGTACAACAGATCAAACCCCCTGCCTGATTCTGTGTCTTTTTCACTATCTCTGCTGTGGCGATGGCCGCCGTGTCAGTCCATTTCATTAAGGATCTTCTGCTTTGCCGACCTGCTTTCCAAACACGATGTCCTTCTCCAAGAGCGGAGCCATCCTGACAAAATGCTCAAAGTATGTGAGAAGTCTTTATTTCTCAGGAGCTGTTGGGGTCACATCTCCTAAGACCCGTTTGTCTGTTCTTTTGACGTTACATACTTTTCACCTATATCACAATTTAGAAGATATTAATTTTTTTGTGTGTTTCTTACTCATTGTCTAACTTCCATCTTATGGCTTATGTCAGTCACACCTTTGTCTTTAAGCTGACCTCGTTGCTCTTTCACACCTTTTAGAGGTCCTTGGCAGCAATTTTTTTTATTAAATTTTATTAGTTTTAATGAACATTTACAGAGATTTTGGGTTTTCATTCATTCATTGTTGCACTGTTTTCTCTACCCTCCTTCCCAGTTCATTCTTCTTCCGCCCTCCCCCGAATGTCTGTTTTAATTGTCCAATTGCCACAGTGCTTGTCAAAGCCAGTTCTGATTAATCTCCTTTGTTAGTGTGTCCTTTGCCATTCCCTATCACTCCTCCCTGAGAGAGACTTCACCCTGATTCATAAGGAAAAGGGGATGACGTATTCTCTTAGCTACTTCCTGCTGAAAAGGGACGCTGTGGGTTTCAGGGTGAAGATCTTCTCTCACTACTCTAAAGGGCCCCTTTGGCAGGAGGAAACACATAGACTATTATGGAGATTGATTTTAGTATTTAGATGCAATGTTATCAATTGTGCTTAGCCGTACATGTTCATATCCTTGAAGATGTATCATGAAAGTGTTGCAGCCTAGAAGACACAAATTCACCTAACAAGTTAAAAGTACATGAGTCAAAAATTAAAAAGCAATAATATTCTGAGTAGAGGTTCTAATAGTGGCACAAATCAAGTTACAGAGGGAAGGTGGTTCTTACAATAAAAGGCCTATAGACTAGCACTTTGTCTATTATAGTGTAGAGGTTAGGAACCACAAGATGTAGAGGCTCAGCTATGTCATTTATACTTCTTAAGTCCTGGAGCAAATTCCATCTACCAATGGGTTGTTTTACAACTTGGAAGTTCGCATGCAAGGTAGAGGTGAAGTAAGGAACTGCTTATGAGGTTTTCCTTCCATTCCAACAACTAAGAAATAGTGAGAAGACTTGGGACCTCAGAAGGATTTTAGGACCAGTTAGGAGGCTCTGTGTCCAGGAGAAAATGAATATACTTACCAGTAATGTTAATGCTCACCCACAGCTCTTCTGGGAGGGTCTAAATCATTGAAGCGTCCTCCTTTGTTTCCAGCTGGGAGCTGGGGCAGCAATTTTATCTAACACATCTTTTGCTTTCTTGACTATTGATTCAATGGGTGTTGATTGTAAATGCAAATAAAACAAAATCCTCGGTAAATTCAATCTTTTCCGCATTTGTTGGGATGTGTTGCTTTTTTATTAAAAGAATTTTGTTTTTTTTTTATGTTGAGGTATAATCTGTACTGAAGGCTGTATTCTTTTGTTTTCTTTAGTAATACTTCAAATCTTCACTTTCAGCAAATAAGACTGTGTCATCTACACAATACAAGCTGGTGATAGCTACATAATACAAGTTGTTAATAAGTCTTCCTTTAATCCTGATGCTACAATTTTCTTCATATAGCCCAGTTACTCAAATATTTTGCTCAACACAAAGAGGAAATAGGTGTGGAGAAAAGATATTATCCTAATGTACATCTTTAGTGATTTAAAACCAGGCAGTATCCTCTTAATTTGGTTAAAAAATGATTTTTGGTGCAGTCACAGTTTCCACATGAGCACAATTAAGTATTCGGAAATCTGCGTTCTTCTCAATGCTATCGCTAATTCCCTATGTTCCACTCAGTTGAGTGACATTGTATAGTCACTAAAACACAAATAAACATGGTTCTGAAATTCTCTGATTTCAGCCAAGGTCTAGCTGATATTAGTAAAATATTCCTCATTCCACGGCCTCTTCTGAACACACCTTGAATTTCTGTCCATTCCTTGGGGATGTACTACTCCAGCTATTTGGAATAATCTTTGGCAAGAGTTGACTTGTATATGATATTAATCGTATCTTTATTAATTTGTCCATTCTGTTTAATTGCCTTTTCTGGAGGGGACACGGATGTGGATCTCTTTCGTTTGGTTTGCCATGTAGTTGTTTCACTGCTAATCAAAAAGCTTGGTGATTTGAATCATCCAGTCCCTCAGTGGGAGAAAGAGGAAGTCTTGTCCTGTTAACATTCACAGCATCAGGAGCACAATGGAGGATTGACTGTGAGTCAGAAAGAACTCAAAGTCACTGGGTAGGTTGTTTTAACCAAATAGCATTAAATAATGCAATATATAATATAGTTCTTACAGAGTGATTTGAGGGAAGGCATAGACTATAAATACATATTATAATCTAGTGTTTCCCTATAGAGTAAAAAGAAAAATGAGAACTACACAGCTTATTGATTCTTCTGAAAGAATGGCTGATCTATATAAAATCTTATAAATAATTTCTCATACACAATAGATGCATCTGGGAAATTACCGCTACTCAACTCATCCCAGGTTGCACTATTTCTTACAGTTTTCTTGACCATTTTATTAATAGTATTTGAGTTTTACAGAAAATTTTATTTTTATTTCTTGTACCCTTTTTCTGACTGAAAAAACACATGATTATTTTGAAATATGTGGAAAATAAATATAAAGAAAATATTCTTTCAATATAAATATTACTATATTAACCCCCTTCCCTGCATGTTTTCATTTTGATTAATTTAATTTGTTTCTACACAGTAATATAGAATTTTGTGAAAGGTGACTTTCATTTTGCTTTATAACACATATATCTTTCCACACTGTTAGAAAAGCCTTTAAATAATTATTTTAAACAAGGCACATAATTGTATACACTTGCTTAAATATTTCTTTATTTTTTATATTAAATCCATCTATTCTTATAACATTACAGAGTAACATGTGTCTTGCTGTATAAACCTTTCCTTGAATTTCAAATTTCTTCTCCTAATAGCTTATTTAAATAGTCAATGAACATAAACATTATAAGGCAAATTGAATTCTGAAAGTATTACACCTGTTTACTCTCCCGCAAGCATTTTTGCAATTTCTTTTTACCACCGGCTGACTGGCTTTTAGATCTGTGGTGGTCATTTACTTCTTCCTGGTTCCCGCAATTTAAAAAGTCTCTGAATAGACTTAAATGGCCATTAACTCTAGGTTTTCAGTGGAGAGCTAAAAGGGAGGTAGATTCATTTACACATCATCACATAGGAAATGCACAGGTTCTTGAGAAAACGGGAAATAAGAAACAAGGCTTATATAACTCAATAGACAGAACAATTAAAAATAAGAAAGAAATGAAAAATTAAACCCATTTCCATAGAGCCATTTCCTTCTCAGAATTACCCTTCATTGCTTCCTACCTGAGATCCACAATGACCATATGTACAACAGCTTTGAAACCTGTCCTTTTTTGAGCCAGTCTCACTAACTCCAGTACACTCCCCCCACCTTATCCCAGTTACTATGTCAATCCATCATCCATGATCTTCCTCTCCTGTGCTGTCCCTCCACCCTTTCAAGCATGATGTCTTTCTCCAAGGACTGGTTCCCTCCTGGCCACGTGCCCAAAGTATATGAGACGGAGCTTCAAAATCCTAACCTCCAAGGAGAAACTTGGTTTCACTCTCTCCCAGACAGACCTATTTGTCTTCTTGTCAGTCCAGGGTACTTTCAAGATTCTTCTCCAGCACCACAACTCAAAGACACCAATTCTTCTGTCATCATTAGTCATTGTCCAGGTCTGTGATGCATAGAAAGTAATTGCTAAGATCATGGACTGAATCAGGCCCCACCTCATCTCCAGACTGAAATTGTTGCTTCTCAGTACTCTGGAGATGCCCCTGACAGCAGATTTTCCCCAGTGCAATTCATCTTTTGCTTTCCTGACTGTGGCCAAGAGTGTTCATTGTTGAGGGGAGAGAGAGAGAGAGAGACTCGTGTCTCTGGTTGAAAAAGGAATCTGCAATATCATTTACTTAAATAGAAAAGATTTTTAGATTTTTATTAGTCAATTTATGTATCAAAGTTTATTTACATTTTCTAAACTCCAAGATTCTTAAGTGTTCACATATAACTTTAGATTTATGGCCTTTTACACTGCTGTAAATACAGTCAGAAAAGGTTGACATGATCATATTTTTTTTTTTTAAAAAAGAACCAAACCACTAAGCAAACTATTAAAAAAATAATACAAACAATTGGGCTTATTTAATTCATTTTTAAGGGTAGACAAAGGAAACAAGATAGACAAAAATTTTTACAAATAGAAGTCCTTTCTTCTGGGCCAGATAAAACACTACTAACCCAATATTTAGCAAATGTGGATTTGCACACAGAGTATGAACATCAACGTTAGCACTGCCCTGGCTCACAAATTCTTGCTGTGTGGATTTAGGAAACACACCTGGATCATTCTTTGAGGGATGCAATTACAAATCAAAGCATATTCCTTTTGATTGCGCCTGGAGAACTCTGCCCTCCCCAAGTACGTTGCCATGTAGACCAGGGTGTACAAGGCCTTTTATGTTCATATTTGAATCAGGGAATATAACGTAAATTCATTTCCCACTGCACTGCTAAGTGGAGAAAAGTACACCTAGAAATAGAGGGCTGAGAGTAAGAATAGTATTAATAATTAATATGTTTGCAGTTCATTTAATCTTTGAGTCCCACAGCTACGTTGCCATATTAATTTATCTGAGTTTCAAACAGCAAACCTTGACACTGATTTGCACATCAAGGTAAAGATGGAGCTTGGCAAAACCTGCAGTGGCTTTTAGTATTCAGTTGCTTCCTCTGCAACAGCTTACCAGGAGTACTGAGACTGGGTTACAGGTGAGTCAAGATCAATCACCTAATATAAAAAGCATAACATCTTCTTTCCAAACCACATTTTAATGTCTCCAACTTCTCTCCTGTTTATGAACAGATTTCAGGAAAATGTTCCCATTTTCTGCATGTAAAAGATTAGAGAACTTCTTTTAACTTGTAAAAATGGTATGTTCTGGAGTCATTGGGAAGAGTGTTCTCTATTTGTCTATTAATTAAATGTAGCTAATTTAGTAGTTCAAGATTTATACATCTACGTTGGTTTTCTATCCAGTTGTATTAATTTATTTAGGTACGCTTTTATTTATAGTCCACAGTATTTCAAATAATTATATTTCTTTTACAGAGTTGTTTCACTGGATACTAAATGCTGTTTTTGTTAGGAGTCATAGACTCTAATAAATTCATAGCAACCGAATGAAAAACAGATCTGATACTGCTCTATCCTATGCCATCCTTATCTCTTCTGACAGACTGAGCCCATTGCTGCAGTCACTGTGTCGATCCATCTCCTTGAAGGTCTTCCTTTTTTACTAAACCTCCACCATTCCAAGCCTCTCTTAGCAACTTGCTCAAAGTATGTGAGATGATCCTTTGTCATCTTTGGCTTCAACAAACATTGTGGCTGCACTTTTGCTAAGATATAACTATTTGTTCTAATAGCCGTCCCTGATATAGTCAGTACTCTTCTCCAACACTAGTGCTCAAAGTCATCAATTCTTCTGTCATTCTTATTCATTGTCTATCACTCAGATGCAGAGCAAATGATGGAAAAGACCATGGCCTGAATAAGGTACATCTTAGTCTTCAAACTGACATCATTGCTCTTCAGTATATTAGAGGGGTCCTTGACAGCAGACCTGACCAATGCAATACATCTCCTGATCTCCTGACTGCTGCTATCAAAGGAGTTGATTGCAGTTCCTAGTAAGATTAAATCATTGACAATTTCAGTCTTTTCTCCATCTATCATGATCTAACTTATTGGTTCGGTGGCGATGATTTTTGTCTTCTTGATGTTGAGATACAATCCATATTGAAGACTATAGTATTTAATCTTCTGTGGCAAATGTTTCATGTCCTACTTAACTTGAGTCTTCCTCTACTCCTAATGCAACATTCCTTTTCACAGACTCCAGAATCTAGAAAAATTTTCTCAGCATACAGATTGAATAGGCATGGAGAAAGGATATAACCCTGACACCTACCTTTCTTGATTTTAAAGCAGGTAGCTTTTCCTTGCTTGATTTGGACAACAGCTTTTTTTTCTAAGTATAGATTTCATAGGAGCTTAATTAAATATTCTGGGATTCCTATACTTTTTATTGTTAGCCGTAGTTTGTTATGATCCACACAGTCAAATGCCTTTGAGTAATCAATAAAACACGATACACATTCTTTGGGTACTAGTTTTCAACTAATTTTAAACTAGTTTTTAACTAGTTTTAAATGAGATGGTAACTAATTAGGGTCCATCTGACATGAGCAAAGACATCCCTGGTACAAGAGTATTTTCTAAACAAACTTGAACTCCTGGCATTTCTCTCTCTATCAAAATACTGTTGTGTTTCTGAATGATCTTCGGCAATATTTTGCTTGTATGTGACATTAATGATATTGTTTGATAATTTCCACATTCTGTTGGATCACTTTTCTTGAGAATGGGGACAAATAGCCAGCATGAATTTACTAAAATGATAATGCTATCATTCTTATCATTACTATTATATGAACTTTTATTAACATTTGTTTAGCCTTCTTGCTGTTACTCTATTGTTGTTAGGTGCCATCGAGTATGAGCTATAGTGACCCAAAGAACAACAGGTCTGAACCCTGTCCTAGCCTGTGTCATCCTCACACTTCTTGACACACATTAGCTCATTGCGGCAGTCACAGTGTTAATCCACCTGGTTGAGATTCTTCCTCTCCTTCACTGACCCTTTCTGAGCATCATGCTCCTCTCCAAGGAATAGCCCTTCCTAGCAATATGCCTTAAGGATGTAAAGTGAGGCCTCATCATTTTTGCCTCCACAGAACACTCTCCAAGACATATTTTGTTTGTTCTTTTGGCCATCCCTTGGGTGTTTAGGGCTCTTCTCCAACACCACAGCTCAAAGGTGTCAATTTTTCTGTTATCCTTATTCATTGCCCAGCTCTCAGATACATAGCAAGTTATTGGATAGGCCATGTACTGGATCATATCCACTGTAGTCCTCAAAGTGACATCACTACTCCTCAATAATTTGGAAAGGTCCCTAACTACAGACTTTCCCAATGAAATATGTCTCCTGATTTCCTAACTGTTGGTACAAAGGGTATTAATTGTGGATTAGAGTAAGATGAAGCTGTTGACAGTTTCAATCTTTTCTCTGTCTATCATGATGTTGCCTATCAATCCAGTGGTAAGAATCTTTATTTTCTTGACATTAAGATTAGCCTTCTTGCTACTCTGCTGTTATTTATATTCGAGGGCCTTTTAAGAGATACGACCTCAAAGTTTGTGGATAATTAATTTTCTAGACTAGTTTATTAGGAATAAATATCATTGAATGCATTTCCCCCCAAGTTTTTAGGTGCCCTTGAGTTGATTACAATTCATAGCAACCCTATGAAAAAGAGATTTGAGCTGTGGAACTGGTGAAGAATACTGAACATCCCATGAATGGCTAAAAGAATAAACAAATAGGTCTTAAAGAAAGTGTAGCTACAGTGCTGCTTGGAGGCAAAGATGGTAAGGCTTTATGTCATATGCATAAGCATATTTCTAGGAGAAGCTGTTTACTGGAGAGGGAAATTATGCTTGGAAAGGCAGAGAGACAGTGAAATAGAGGAAGACCTTCAACCAGATGAATTGACACAGTGACTGCTGCAGTGGGCTCAAGTGTGTCAGGTAGTGTTGAAGTTGGCACAGGAAAGATAGGACAGGGTTCAGATCTGTTGTTCGTAGGGTTGCTATGAGTTGTACTTGACTCAATGATACCTAATAACACAGCAATGCACTTTTTTTTTCTTGTGTGCTGTTGAGTTGGAACCAACCCATAGTTGACCCTTCAGAGGGTTTTCAGAGGCAATAAATTGCACAGGAGGCAGTAAATTGCATAGCCCATCCTTCTCCCAAGGAGCAGCTGGTGGATTTGAACACTGTGTCTTTGGAATTGCAGCACAGCTTCTTGCCATTGGGCCACCGGAGCTCCAATTTTTGTTGTTAAGTGTCATATAGTCAACTACGACTCACAGCAACCTTATGATCTACAGGTCTGTGCCTTGCACTAGTCTACATCATCCTCAGCTCTGTCATGTTCGAGCCGATGTGGTAGTCACTGCGTCACTCCGTTTCACTGAGGTTCTTATTCTCACTTTGATTCTTCACCTTTCCTAGCATGATGCTTTGTTCTAAGCACTGGCATCTTCTAAAACATGTCCAAAGTAAGTGAAAGAGTTTCACCACCTTTGTCTCTGAAGAGCACCCTAACTGCCCTTCCTCCAAGACAGAGTCTAGACAAAAGAGAGGAAGACTCTTAACATGTGGACAAAATGACAAAATGACATCATGACTATAAAAATGGGCTCAAGTGTATCAGAGAAAACGAGGCTAATGAGCCTGGGACTGGGCAGAGTTCAGGTTTCTTACTCACAGGGTTGCACTCTGAGTTGTAACCAAAACAACCCTATATTCACTGAACCAGAAACTCTAAAGACAATACTTTATTGTTTATTTTAACAAATTCTTCATTTGATTCTGATGAATAATAACCTCAGAAAACGTGTAATTTAAGTAATAGTAGTCATCAAACTTTATTTATTTATAATCCAAAACATTATTTTTTAGCAGAATTTATCTACTGCAGAAGTCCATTTATAAACTCACCCATTACTACTTTTCCAGTTTTCCTACTCTGTTGTACTAATCTTTAAATTCCACTTTAAAACCTATTTTTTATTTGATATGTTAGAACAAGGCAGTGCTGCTTTCTGGAAGAGTATTACTTTTGATTGAAGAATATTTTACATAATCAAAACAAAGATTACTGCCCCTCCTAAAAAAAAAATACTACAAAACATTGGTAGGAAGTCAGGAAATTCTAAAAGTAAAGGTTGTGAGTTTAGGAGAAGTGAACCAATCAGTAAGTAGCAAAGAGGTCCAGACCTTATATGCAGAAAGTGGTTCCAGCTACCATGATAAGCTCTTTTATCTAGTATCTTTTATCTGTTGCTTCATGGATACCTCAAAACTCCTTGCAGAGCATTGTTTAGGAATAACCATCTTATGTGCTTTTGATTCTATGGGACAGGACATGGTAGAAGTGGCTTCTCATTGATCCACATGAGATCTGCTATAGTCGGTGGTTATAAGCAAGGTGATTCACTCCATGGATGGGCCCTCAACTAGTACAGCTAGAAGAGGGTTTAACTAGCCAGTATGATTGGAAGCACTTTGAGAAAGGAGACCAAACTGCCAATCCTCACATAGACTCCAAACTGGTTTAGCCTCATTTCTCCTGTGTTATTCTAATTCAAGGTGTTAGAGAAATGAACTCCATCTTCGGATAGAAGTTTGAAAAGATATGTTAGTATCTTCAATGTACACTTAAAGGCTAAATTCTCTGTGTTGGAGGATATTATTAACTGAGTAATTTGATTCAGTGACTGGGGCACTCAGGATGGGTGTGTCAGAGGCAATGAGATTGGTACAGGATAGAGCATGGTTTAGGGTTGTTGTACATAGGGTCGCTATGAGTCGCAAACAACTCGACGGCACATAACAACAACAACAACAAAGTAGAATTTATTCTCCAGAAATTGTTTTGTCACCACATTTAACGCAATCTAAATGGTGACATCTCTTTCATTATGATGACGTACTTGATCATAAGCTAATTCCTGAAATGATTCCAGGCCAGCCAGGGTTGTTTTTGGTGTGTGTGTGTGTGGTTGTTTGCTTTTGGGTTTTTTGGTGCTGGGGATATTCCCCTTGTCTTCTTTTTATGCTTCCTCTATCCTTCAAGATTATGCCCAGAGGGTCCTTTAGTATTACAACTTGAGGCTTGAGTTCTTTAAGCTTGAGAAATTCTGAGCAAGTGGTTCCTTTTTTTTATTATCTAACTCTACCTTTTTGCCTATTTCAATTCTTTGTTTTGTCATCAAAAACTGCTCTTTGAAATTTTCTGTTCATCTCCTTTACTTCAGCAATTCTTTCCTTTGTTTAGGTTTCTCGACGTTTCAGGAAATTTTCAGAGTCTCTTGTGACATTCATTTTGTTCTTTTCTTTCCTCTGTCTTTGTGATGATGTTTTGCTTTTTTCATAGATAGTATCCTTGATGTCATCCCACAGCTCATTTGATCTTCTACCATTAGTGTTCAGTGCCTTGGACCTATTCTTGAGATAGTTTTTAAATTCATTTGAGAAGCTAGATATGAAGAAAAATGTGGTATAAGTATTTGAGGATGTCTCTGCCGAGTGCAACTTCGCCGCCAGCAGCCGAAGAAGACTCAGACAAACAGGATTCGTTGCAGAAGCTTTATTGAACAAAAGAAAA
>NW_006399777.1:20248144-20256418 GCF_000299155.1 Elephantulus edwardii | reverse complement strand
GGACCGCGCATGTGCAATGACGTCAATGATCTTAAACGGCTAGCCTGCTGCTGCGGTCGGCCTGCTGCATGTCTCATAAACAATCTGTTTCATACAGATGATACCACCTTGCTGGATGAAAGTGAAAAGAACTTGAGACATTTGCGGCAGGAGTCCAAATATTGCAGACTTCAATGTGGATTATATCTCAACATTAAGAGAGAGAAAAAAATACCACTGGACCAATAGTCATCAACATGATAGATGGGGAAAAGATTGAAACTGTTAACACTTTCATATTGCTCGGATCCACAATCAACCCCTAAGGTGGCAGCAGTCAAGAAATCAAAAGATGCATTGTATTGGGCAAATCTGCTGTCAAGGACCTCTTTAAAGTAATCAGGAACAAGAATGTTAGTTCAGAAATAAAAATGTACCTGGCATAAGCCCTGGTATTTTTTATTTACTTTACATGCATTTGAAAGTTGGACAATAGATAAATAAGATGATATAATAACTGATGTCTTAGAACTGTGGTGTTGCTGGAGTATTAAATATACTATGGACTGCAAAAAAGCCAAATTCATATTTTTCCCCTCAGTAGTCGGTTTTCATTTTGTTTTTCAAGTACGTTGCATTTTATGCAATCTTTTATTTACATTGTATTACATTCATTATATAGTAGAGTACCCTAACCCCCTGGCTTACAATCATTTTACCAATAGGTGGATTGGTGAAATTGGGTAAACCAGCTACTTCATGCCTTGTGCCTTAATATCCTCATTTCAGAGGACCAATTTCCGGTTTGCCCATCCCTATCAAAGCAGCAATCCGAGGGAATAAGCATATCCCTTTTGCCGAAGGATCTTCTGTTCAATTTGGAAACTTTAAGCATTTGAATCTACAAGCCAAGTCTAGTCCAGAGCAAGCCACCAGATTGCAGCAATCAACATTAGCTCACAGCATGGATTATCTTCTCCTCGTCTGGTTGGGTTCTTGGTAAACCATCCCCAGCCGTGTATGGCTAGGTTCAAATGGGCAGCAGCTGCAAACATAGGAGCCCGTACTTCTTCCTGCATTCCAGACCCAACAAATCAATCTTGGAGGAATTGCAACCAGGGTGTTTCTTAGAGACAAGGATGGTGAAACTTGTCTCATCCACTCTGGGCATGTTATCAGTAGGTGCCAGCTGTTGTTACAGAGGCATTTTACTGGGACAAGTGGAAGATCAGGAAAGGAAAGGTAGCCACTCCAGGAGATGGATCAACACAGTGAACATAGCAACGGGCTTGAGCGTGGTGGAGGCTGTGAAGGTGGCACAGGGCAAGGCAAGCTTCACAAAGTTGCTAGGAGTTGTTGTCAACTACACCTAATGACAACAAATGGTGAGAACTGAGTTTATCTCATTTTTTTTTAAAAAAATTGTGTTTTTTTAAATTATTTAAATGAACATTTACAGAGAATTTGAATTTCCATTCATTCATTGCTGCACTTCTCTACCCACCCAATCCTCTCCCCTCACCCCCCAGTTCGCTCCTCTCTTTCAAAAGTAAAAGAAAGACTCCCTCCCTCGTACACAATCCCCCCCGCACCCCTCCCACCGCTCCAAGTACATTCCACTATGCAACCTTAATTGTGGACTCTTGTGATAACCATAATACCCTATCACACATCGCTCTTAAATTATTCAGTCCCTCATCTGTTTCAGTGCAGTATACACAATTTAACCAGTTTTTCTCAGTCTTACCCCCACCCTGATATCAGTCCCATTTTACAGCAGTGGCACCATGCAATATTTGTCCTTTTTGCATCTGAGATACTTCACTCAGCATAATGTCCTCCAGGCTCACCCATTTTGAATAATATTGAATGAGTTCCTTGTTTTTCAATGCAGTTTATCTCATTTTTTAATTCCCATTATCTAATACTACTTTGTTTTACATGCTTTGGACTATGTTATCAGGTAGTGCTAGTTCTTAGAAAAAGACATGCTGAGAAAGATTAGAGAAAGATAGGAGGACCCTCAATAGATAGATTGACACAGGACCTCTGGGAGATATATTAATACAGTGAATGTGACAATGGGCTGAACCATGTGAAAGATCATGGATGTTATACAGGATAGGTCAAGGTTCTGTTCTTACTGTTCATAGAGCTGCTATGAGTTGTAGGTGGCTTACTGGTACCTAAGAACAACACTGTTTCTGACACGTAGTAAATATTTACTAAATGCATGTGGAGTGAATGAATGAATTCTGTAAACAAGGGAACAGCAGTATAGGCTTTCTTACATTGTTAGAACAAATAATACCGACATTTTACAGCATGTCTGTCTCAGAAGGGATAAAGCCCTCTCCAATTTGGACCAGCCTGGAATCTAGGTTAAAAGTAAAAATACTCCTGGGAGTTGGCTACCTTTGCAGAAGGCAGATAAGAAAACATTGCAAGAATCTCAATAATCTGTAAGCTCCCACTGGAAATGGCGTTCATTACTTTTGCTCATATTTCATTGGCCAAACAAGTGACCAAATGGGATAGCCACAACATTGGTGGTGGTTGTGTGTGCCGTTGAGTTAGAAGTGACCCACAGCTGACCCTCCAGTGGGTTTTCAGAGGCAATAAATTGCACAGGTGAAGATTTCCCATCCTTCTCCCATGGGGCAGCTGGTAGATTTGAGCCACATGCCTTTGGGATTGTAGCCCAGGTTCTTACCACCAGAGCTCCCTAAAATGAGTTGTAGATATTTAATCCTTTCATGAGGAGAAGCAAAACATATCTTGAACAATAACATATTTCAACATGAAAAGGGCATCTATCATGACAGTCATACATTATCATTTGTTTTATTCACTTATTCTGTTAGGTAATCACAGGATCATAGAAATATCTTTCATAAGGATTATTAGCATATGGCTTTTAAATTTTTTTCAATTGTTTCTAATGAAAGTTTACAGAGACTTTGGATTTCCATTCATTCATTGTTGCATTTCCCTCCATGCCCACCCTTCCCCCCAATTCGCTTTTGGTTTTGCAAAGTAAAAAAAAAAAAAATTCTTTCAATTGTTATCCAATCCCTCCCCCCAAGTCCACTCCACCATGCTACCCTCGTTCTGAACTCTTGTCACAACAACAATATCCAATCACATGGCTTTATTGTAGCAGATGTTTTTAAATGAATTGCCAAGATGTGGTGGTCCCTTTTTTTTGAGGGAAGATATTGGCATATAACATAAACACAGCAAAACGATTTGGTCAAGAACATGGTGTTTATCTGCTAAATTTTTAAAAATATGTATTTAAAGGTAATTTTAAAAAATATATTCATTCTATCTATCTATCATCTCTCATCTATCTATCATCTATCCAATTTCTTCTACTTCAAATTATGTGATTTTGAACTGTTAGCTGTTGCTTGAAATTGACTTGAAGATACAGCACTGAATCTTGGGTGAGCCAATTACTATAAACAAGTTAGTATGATTTTTAAGTTGTCCGTGTGCATTCCTGGTTCCTCTGAATTTCAGCTTAGCTGTGAACTAAGCACATAGATGCTCTGAGGCTCAGCTGGCAGTTCACAAAGGGTAGGAGGTGAAAGACCCCAAAACTAGGGCTTTGCCAGATCGGGCGCGACCCGAGCAACTCACACCAGAACGACTCGCTGCAATCACATGAGGCTTTATTGGTGGAGCTCCTGGACGACTTGTATCTCTCGCAGGAGACAGGGAAGTCAACCCCGAGTCGAAAATGCAAGGGATGTTTATAGAGGGTCTAGGGGTTCTTTGGCGTGGAGTTTGCTCATTGGCTCTTCAGAAAAGCAGAAGTTCAGTTTTAGGTCAGTCACCTGCTGCTGATGCTAGTTAAGATATGGTTTTGCCAGTAATTGCTTGTTCAGCTTGTGGTCAGTCCAGTAACTGCTTGTTCAGTTTGTGGTCAGCTAGTTCCTGGAACATAAACGTTTACACAAGATCAAAGGTATAGGTTCTTACAATACTTGGGTGTTGGGACATTGTTTAAAACATTTTCCTTTCAGAGGCACCTGAAATGAGTTCCATACTGTTGATCCAAGTTACTGAGGCATCCAGGGCTCTGTTTTTAAATCTTTGTAGCAGGTCATTATTTTGAGATTTACTTGCATATGTTGTTTCTCTCCCATGGGTTTGAAAAATGAGCTGACTGGCTCCAGGAAAGATTTCCAAACAGGAGACAGAAAAACTCCACGTAACCTAGAAACATGGTAGGTTGTTAGTAAATCACATCCTTGCAAGAGCAGTTTCATTCCTTTTCATTTTTCTCCTTTGGTCTTAGAGGCCACAGATGTGGAGAAAGGAAAGCGACACCCTAATTGCAGATGTCTGTGAGCGCCCCCACCACCACCCTGCCTGTGTTGCTTTCAAACAGGGAAATGCAGTTCTGCCAGCCAGAGAGCCTATGATTTCTCTGAAGTTGTTTGTCAGGTAAGTTTACAGATTAACATTCTGCTGATGCATATTTATGGCCCAGAATCCCAAGAACACACTTTATAATAGAATGTGTGTGAGAGAAATGAGAAGTGGCACAACCCAGAGCATCATTCCCATAGCAACTGTATCACAATGAAAAGTTCCTGCTGGTGGAAAGGCAAGAGGCTTTTCTCCATAGGGCAAAATATTGGCCTTGAAATCAGAAAACTGGGAAGGCACTTGGGGACACAATTTCTCCATCTCTCTGACACTCACCAGCTTTCTCTTCTCTTTCATCTCCTCCCCCTCTCATCAATTTCCCTCTCTTTTGAGTAGCTATAAATAGACAAGGCAAATGTGCATCTTTTTTCCCTAAGCTTTCTTAAAATCACTTTGTTCACAGTAAGGATGGACCCAGTTAGTAGGATGCAATTATTAGAAAGCAAAAGGACTACCTCAAAACTGGGAGGAGATTCTAGGGGAGCTCTGGTGGCCTAGTGGAAAGGAGCTGCAACTACAATCCCAGAGGCGCACGGTTCGAATCCACCAGATGCTCTGCCGGGGAAGGAGGAACAGTCTCCTCCTGTACCAGTCAGATCTGATTTGATGGTACACTCACATAAAAATAATAAAGTAAAAAAAAAATGATAAAAAAGTCTCTAAAAAACAAAACAAAGCAAAAACTGGGAGGAGATTCTAAATGGTTTTGGGCTTTATTTCCTTCACAGTATTTACTCCTCCAAAGTGATGTGATCTGATTAAACAATCAGGCTTGTTGGCCTCACAATTCCTCTAGAGCTTCATCATTGGTGCAATGGACTGTTCTGAGCTATATATTGCAGAAAACTCGTTCGTATTGATAAAAAATATGACAGGGTCAGTTGTGTGTATCTAAAGGGTAGAGGAGCCCTTGACACTATAAATCAAGTCTCATTTCCCTCTCTACAACACAAACAAAAAACCAACGTACTTGTTTATTTGGGAAACATTGACAAGCCTCCCATGGAGCAGCTGGTGGATTCAAACCATGGACCTTTAGGATTGCAGTGCAGCTTTTTAGACTATGCCACCAGAGCTCCCTCTTTCTACACATAGAGACGGTGTTTTCCTAAAATAAAAGTCCAGAGTCTCCTTTAAACATGATCTAATTATTTCATGAAGTGTAATAGGACCATTTACCTTCTGTGTGTTTGGTACTCTTTTTCTTATTTGATATGTTGGGCATTCAATCAAATTCAAACTCAATTAATTGTGATCTAGTTTGGTCTGACTTACAGGGAGGGGTTCTTTCTTCTTAATGGTAAGGAATGGTGCTGCCAATATAAAGAGACGTGGTCTGAATCCACCAGCTGCTCCACAGGAGAAAGATGGGTAATCAACTCCTGTGTGATTAACTGGCTCTGAAAATCTACTAGAAGGTCCGTTATGGCTCATTTCTGACTCTATAATATCTAACAGTGTCCTATGCTGACAGGACTGAATAGAAATCTTAAGGTTTCTGAGACAGTAATAGTTCTTTATGAAGCAGACAGCTTCAGCTTTCTTCCCTGGAGCAATGGTTGAATTCAAACAGTCTGCCTTGTGGTTTAACAATGGAAGGCACAACGCACCACCAAGAATCCTGGGTGTTGAGAGGGTCACAATTTTTAAGCAATGTTTTAAAGCAGTTCTATTATTTTCTCTATCGCAAGAAAGGAGAAGGAAAATTCCCTTTGTGCTGATTGAATTACTCTCTTAGTAGGCATTTAAGTCAATATTTGTTGATAATGACCTGCAGAGATCTTTTCTTGTCTTTTTGCTAAAGGATGCTGAAATTGGATGATTAGGAGTGAGATAAAATTACAAGTAAGTAGCGGCAGTCATTAGGCCATATCCAACTCAGTGCTATGTGTGTCTCTTCCTCTCTAAATTCTTTCTGAACATTGCTAATCAATTTATGGCTTACTCTCACCAAGCAGAAACATTCTCGGAATTTTTTTAAGTGATTTCTCTAAACAGCCATTATCCACTGATTTAAAGTGGACCATAATTTAAAACTTATTTACAGTTCCTAAGTAAGATGGTTCTTTTGTTTAAAGGGCAAAAAATACTAGATCAATCCCTGTTTGGTTTTTTAAAAAAAATCACTAAAAAACCTTGGTCCATGCAAGTTCAATTAGATGAAAAGAGTCTGAATATTTTTTTTAATAGATAACACAGATTAAAAGACTTAGTTGCAGCAGTAAATTGTAGTGGCTCCCACCACCAAGGGATATGCACGTGGATTACTTGTCTTCACTTTTTCTCACTCCTACTCTTGTAATCTTTTATTTAATCTGTATCAATCCTTGTTCAATTGAAATGGAGAGTCAGAGAGACAGACACAGAGAACATGGTATATAGTACATGTACTCATTCAAAAAAACAGGAAGGAAATAGCACTAGAATTAAGCAGGAATGAAATAGTTTCACTGGATAGTGAACTGTGCTATAATCCCAAAGGCAGACAGTGCAAATCCATCAGATGCTCCTCTGCAGAAAGACAGGCAGTCTCCTCCCATTCCATTAACTGCCTCTGAAAACACGCTGGAGGGTCAGCATTGGTTGGTTCTCATTTGACAGTACACAACAACAATACCTATACTTATCCTTCTGTTTTTCTCAACAATCCCCCTTCCTTTTTTTGCCATAACAGTAAACATAGGACCATTCAGACAAATTTTAGAATCTTACTCATGGCTACAACCTCTTCTAAATCCAGCCTGCACATCTGGCGGCTCTCTGTTGACATATTGCTCTACAGGTGTTTTTTTTATAATTTTCAGCAGAATCTTACTTGCATGTGATAGTAATGATATTGTTTGATAATTTCCACTCTGTTGTGTCACCTTTCTTTGGAATGGGAACAAATCTTGATCTTTTCCAGTCAGTCAGCCAGCTGGCTGACCTCCAGATTTCCTGGCACAACTTAGTGAGCACATCCAGGGCAGTGTCTGTTGAAACATGTCAATTGGTATGCCATCAATTCCTGGAGCCTTGGTTTTTGCCAATACCTTCAGAGCAATTTGAACTTCCTCCTTCATCACCGTAGGCTCTTGCTGATATGTTATTTCATGAAATTCCTCTGTGTCTGCCAATTCCTTCTGATACAGTGACTCTGTATACTCCTTCCATCTTCTCTTGATGCTTCCTGGATCACTTAACACTCTACCCAACGTATCCTTAAGTATTGCCGCTAGTAGCTTGAATTTGTTTTTCAGCTCCTTCAGCTTAAGAAACACTGAGTGAGTTTGGCCCTTTTGATTTTCTGACTCCAGCTCTCTGCACATTTCATTATAATATCTTGCTTTGTCATCCCGGGCTGCCTTTTGAAATTTTCTGTTCAGCTCTTTGATCTCTTGGGTTCTTCCTTTAGCTTTGGCTTCTTGGAGCTCTAATGCAATACTCAGAGTCTCATTTGCCATCCATCTTGGTCTTTTCTTCTTTTTCAGCCTTTGTAATGATCTTTTGCATTCTTCATGGACAATATTCTTGATTTCCTCCCAGAACTCATTTGGTCTACGCTCACTGGTGCTCAAGGCCTCAAACCTGTTCCTGAGATAGTTTTGAAATTCAAGTGGGACAGACTTAAAGGATTCTGAAGCTTCGTCTGACAGACTTTGGGGCTGTTGCAAGGAGGGACTGGTCCTTGGAAAGGGACATCATGTTTGGCAGAGTGGAGGGACGGCGCAGGAGAGGCAGACCTTCGATGAGATGGATCAGTTCTGTGACTGGAGTGGTGGAAATTTGTGGAAATGAGTGCATTTGAGATGGCTAGGTTGGCACAGGATAGAATGGCGTTTAGGGCTCTTATGCATAGGGTCACTATAAGTCACA
>NW_006399777.1:20232553-20247829 GCF_000299155.1 Elephantulus edwardii | reverse complement strand
TCCCAAGCATGATGTCCCTCTCTAAGGACCGGTCTCTCCTCACAACATGTCCAAAGTATGTTAGACGGAGCCTCAGAATCCTTGCCTCCAAGTAGAATAATTGAAAAAAGAAGTTCTCTTCCCCTTAATGGTCATATGAGCTGTAAGGACACCAAGTCTGGACTTGTCAGTCATCACATCTCCTGATAAAGATGGAAAATTATTATAAGATGAGGAAACTGATGGGTAGAAATAAAGAGTTGAGAGACAAAGGGAACCAAGAGGGTATTTGAGAAACTGGTTCTCATCTAGCTTGAGTCTAGATATATGCTACTCTTTCTTCCTATCCCCGGATCCTGTAGTCGGACACCTCCTATTTTTTTACCAGATTAATCACAGTTGGGTTTCCATCATTCCAATTCAGAATAAGCCTATCAAGGACAGTCAAAATCATTGAGATATGTCAAGGGTAGTTGCCCTGAAGGAGTGGCAAGCAATTGATCAAGGAAGTATAGAATTCGATAGCATCACAGTTGATGTTCAGTTTATCTTCAATGGAATTGTGGTTGTAGTTGTTGTTGTTGTTAAGTGCTGTCGAGTTTTAGACTACCCAAAGCAACCCTATGAATAAAAGACCTGAACACTTGTATAACTTTCATTGTTTCCCCAAGTTCATAGAGTTTCTGGAGGCAAGCTATTTTGGAAGTGGATGCCACTCCTGCTTCCAAACGTTTTAATGGGGAGCTCCACCAAACACTGTCCACCATGGGTAACTGTTATCACATTTGACACATCAGTGTCACACTATTTAGCATCATAGCAAACACGAGTTACCTCTGTACAGCAAATGGACAGACCAGTGCTATTCCACTTAGATGAGTATTTGACCAAAAACAATTAAAAAGAGGCCTAAGGGCTGCAGATTAAAATCACCCACCTTTCGCTTAGGAACAGAACTTTCTATATCCACTAGGCCAACAGAGCTCTCTCTATGACTCATGGTAATTCTATAAATTCTATAAATCCTATTCCATCCTCACAATCCAAGACATGCTCGAGACCCTTCAATGGTATAATAAAAAAAGAATGTGGGTTTGCTTTTTCTGTTCACATTGTTCCCACCATAACTATCATCAGTGGACTTAGAGACTCTCCCTCCAACATCGTGATATTCTACAGGCATTGTTTCTGTCCATGGAACTCTCTCTACAGCAATGCCATGTAAATGCTCATACCCATGAAATTCATTGGTTTTCCTATGTTTCTCAACCTCCTATTTCAACTGGTGTCCTTGTTGTGTACCGTGGAGTTGGAATCAACCCATAGCCAACCCTCCCGTTGTTTTCAGAGGCAGTAAATCACATGGGAAAAGAGTCTCGTTTTTGTCCTGTAGAGTAGCTGGTGGATTCAAACCCCATGCTTCTGGGATGCCAACACAGCTCCTTACAACTAAACCACTAGAACCCTCTATAGAATAGTAGGATGACCTTTTAAAGACTCGGTTATGGCACCAGCTAGCTGTTAGGACAATATCTACCAGGAGGCTTTAGAAATGCAAAATCAGTACCGTATGTATAATTCTAGAATTGTTTGTCGTTGTTGTTGTTATGTACTGTTGAGTCACTTATGACTCATAGAGACAACAGCCTGCAGCCTGTCCTGTCCTGGGTCAGTCTCACTGACTCCAACACACCTACCCTTATTGCCCCAGTTACTGTATTAATCCATCTCATCCGAGTTCTTCCTCTCCTGTGCTGTCCCTCCTCCCTTCCAAGCACAATGTTCTTTTCTAAAGACTGGTCCCTTTTGGCAACATACCCAGAGTATGTGAGATGAAGCTTCAAAATCCTAGCCTCTAAGGAGAAACTTGGTTTCACACTCTCCAAAACAGACCTATTTGTTTTCTTGGTGGTCCATGGTATGTTCAGGACTCTTCTCCAGCACCACAATTCAAAAGCATAGAGTCTTCTTCTGTCATCCTTAGTCACTGTCCAGCTCTCTGATGCATCACAAGTAATTGCAAAGACTAACCAGGAGATGGCCTTAAGTCCAAGGCAGCTGGGAAAGAAGCTGCCATGTTGTTCCTGGTCTGGCTGGCTCTTCCCAGGCTCTTGGGAAGTTCTCCTTGCCAGGAGGAAGGAGCATGATGGTGGGAGCGCAGGAATCGTGGCAAGCTTTTGGAGTCGACTGCTTTTCCGGGAATGTGTTTGACGTGCAGGTTTGCTCTGTCCCTGGAGTGAGGCTAGTCAGCCTCGGCCTAGGGTTTGAACCAGGAAGCGGCCTTAGGTTCAAATTGTCTTCCTGTCAAACATTCTTCTAGGTGGTATAGCACTGGTCTGTGCGTTGCTGTATAGAGGTAACTCATGGTTGCTGTGATGCTAAAGACTGTGACAGTAATGTGCCAATCATGGTAATGGGCACCCATGGTGGACAGTGTTGGCTGGAGCTTCCCGACTAAATCAAGCCTGGAAGTAGGAGCAGCATCCACTTCCGAAATGGCTTGCCTCTGGAAACTCTATGTACGAACAGTGCTCAGGCTGTTTGTTCATAGGGTCGCTATGAGTCGTCTACAACTCGATGGCATTAAACAACAACAAACAACAATTGAGGGGTAAAACTGGAATCACTCTTGCCCTTAGTAAACCGAGGGGGGGGGAATTGTTCCTCATGGCTATAATCTTAGTTTCTGCTTGGCTAGAGGTCTTAGTTCCAACGGGAAGAAATGTTTCATGTGAGAGGACATAAAAATAATGTCTTCAAGCCAGAATTTGAGACTGCCAATAAGCCGTTTAGGATTCTTCTTGCCTCTTGAACAACAAGCAGAGGAGAAGATAACTGGACTAACCAAGTGATTAATACTCAAGGGAAACTAGGTTGTGTGATGTGCGTTACAAGGCTAACAAGGAGCATGTTTGAAATCCAGAAAATTCCCGTAGGCATTTCCTGGTACACGTGTTCTGTAAGTAAAATGAATAATGAGTTTAAAACAGCAATTATTTCCAAAGAGTTGTTTCTGATTCTCAGTATTTCTATAGGACAAAGGTAAACTTCCCCATGTAGTTTGCAGAGCTATATACCTTTTCTTTCTTTCTTTTTTATTATTAATTTTTTTTTATTTCATTATTTGTGTGTACCGTCAAATCAGATCTGACTGGTACAGGAGGAGATTGTCCCTCCTTCCTCGGCAGAGCATCTGGTGGATTTGAACTGTGTGCCTCTGGGATTGCAGTGCAACTTCTTGCCACTAGGCTGCCAGAGCTCCCCTTTTTATTATTAATTTTAATGAAAGTTTACAGAGACTTTGGATTTCCATCCATTCATTGTTGCACTTTTCTCCCAGTTTGCACATCTCTTTGAAAAGTAAAAGAAAAATTCCTTCATTGTTATACAATCCCTCCCTCCAAGTCCACTCCACTGTACAGCCTTCGTTCTGGACTCCTGAGAGCTTTATGAAGCAGACTGTTATTATTATCTTTCTTCTTCCAAGTGGCTGGTGGGTTTAAACCACCAACATTTTGTTAGCTGATGAGCATTTGATCGCTGTGACCCGGGGGCTCCTGATCGGAAACTAGAACAAGCCACCTCAGTATTGCTGATAGCTCATATTTTCCAGGAAAGAAGGTCTGAGGTCAATTCACTGGGCAAAAACAAAATCATCTGAACTTCTTGCTGAGGGCAAAAAGACTATGTAATAAAGATCAGTTATAATCCTGTGACCAATTATAGAGATGAGGATTATAAATAGTTATAAATATTTCTTCCTTATTTTGATATGAATATGCTTGTGTATACAAAAGTAGCCCCTGATTTATGATATCCTGAGTATAGTTAACCACATATAAAAATCATGGGTTTTGTTCTGTACCTCTATGGATAATAGTATGTGCTATCTACAATGTTGAAGCACACAATTTGTGGATGTTGTAATTTTATGAAAGTTTTTATGTAGGGTTGCCCTTCCTCACAAATAAAGTTTAGATTTATAAAGATACTTATGCAACACTGAATGAATATTTTTCTTTTCTTTTTTAAAGTGAACTGGGAGGGGTAGGAAGGGAAATGTGCAACTATGAATGATCGAAAATCCAACTTTTCTGTAAACTTTGATTAAAAATCACAATTTAAAGAAAAAACTATCTGCAACCTTGGAAACTCCCCCCAAAGTTCCTACAATAATAAATAATAAAGCAATAATAATGAAAACAATAACAACACAAAAATTAGAATTTAACTTAAGTCAAAACTAACTTCTGATGGATTCATTGTAAGAGAACTTTTGTCATAAAATAACAACTTGTATATATACATATAGGGAGCTCTCGTGGCCTATAGTAAGATGTGGGGCTGCAAACCCAAAGGCAGGCAGATTGAATCCACCAGCTGTTACATGAGAGAAGAATGGACAATCCTCTCCTGTGTAATCTAATGCCTCTGAAAACCCTCTGGAGAATCAGCTATGAGTCAGTTTCAATTCAGTGGCACACATAACCAGCAGTCAGGAGATCTGTGGATATATTACATTGGGGAAGTGCCTTATAAGAGACCTGTCCAAAATACTGAAGAGCAATGATGTCTCTTTGAAGACTAAGGCACACCTGATTCAAACTATGGTCTTTTCAATCACTTACTATGCATTTGAGAGCTGGAGAGTAAGGATGGCAGAATAAGAAGTGATGCCTTTGAGCTGTGGTTCTAGAGAGGAGTACTGAATATCCCAGGGACTGCCAAAAGAGTAAAGAAATGTTTTGGGGAAAGTGCAGGCGTATTACTAAGTCAGGTTCTTTCTTGGGAAGGGACATCATCATGCTTGAAAAGTAGTGGATCAGTGAAGGAGAAAAAGACTCCCAATGAGATGGACTGAAGTAGTGACTGCGGCAATGAACCTGAGTGTATCCGAGACGATGAGGATGGCACAAGATAGGACAGGGTTCAGATCTGGTTTTCATAGGGTTCTTATGAGTCACACTTGACTTGATTTAATCTAACAACTACAACAATTCTTCCAATGTTATTTTATTGTTAAGAAAATTAAAACAACAACAACATGCACAAAAAAAAAAAGAAAGAAAGAAACTTGAGTGCCTGCTGGGCCCAGGAAGGAAATATAAACACAGGAAGTGGGACAGGTGTGGAGTAAGACAAACCAGAAAATCTGTGCCCCATTTGAAAATCAACCTCTCTAAAGCCCCAGTCTTCTGATATTAGGGGGGAGCTTAGCCTACTGGTGCCACATGTTCTGTTTTTAATGTTTCAAAAGATGTTAGAAAAATCCAGACTGTGATAAAATCTCCCAATTTTTAATGTACAGCATTTTTTTTTTCTTTCAAGCACAGTCTGGTTCAAATGAATGTATCTGCTAGTACCTCTTTGCTAATCTCAGCTGTAATCACCAGTGAAACTGGAGTAAAAGTAGGATCAGCTAAATCTCCTTTGCTTTCTGTTTTCTTTTCCTTGTCTCGTGCACCCTCCATGTCAGCCTGCAATGAAGTCCTCTACTCTTTAATCTCTTGATTTAAGAGCAGTGATTAACCATCTCAAACAGTATTACCAAAAAAATTGAAAGGAGAATATATTCCTTCTCATCTGAACAGCTATGAAAACTCAAGCAAGAAACCTCATTAAGCAGGGAGCTCTGGTGGCATATGGCAAGAAGCTGTGCTGCAATCTTAGAGGTGCATGGTTTAAATCCACCAGATGCTCTGCTGGAGAAGGAGGGACAATCTCCTCCTGTGCCAGTCAGATCCAATATGACGGTATACACACAAAAAATACTAATAGCAAAAAAAGTTAATTTTTTTAAAAAAGAAACCACACAAGGTAAATGCTGTGATTTTCCTAGTACTATGATTTTTTAAAAGTTTAGACAGCTCATCACAAAATCAATGGTTCAAATCCTACAGCTCCTCTTGAAAGGCAGATGAGGAGTCTGTCCATATAGATTTACAGACTTGGAAACTCCATGTATGGTCACCAAGAGTGGGGTTCCTGGATGACAGTGGTTGGGTTATAGTGGTAAACTCAAATGAAACTTGAAATTTTAAAAGCTGGGATTTTTTTTTTTTAGTAGAATGAATGCAGGCGGGGTTGGGAGTATAACTTCTGAGACGTCCAGCATCTTGCAGATTTTAATCATCTTTTAAGGGAAGCATTTAGAATACTCCTGAAAGCAATTATGTGAAGTGCTTGTTTTGATGCAGCCTTCTTGAACACTAATTAGCAGCTGGCTTAATGCAGCTAACTGGTTTCTGTCTTTTATCTGTGAAATGTGCCACTCTCAGTTACACAAAACCAAGCCTGGTCTGCACTTAGCACCTTCACAGATTCCTTCTGAGAAGCCCATTCAAAACTGGATCCTCAAACTATCTGCGAGCCACATTGATTCCACACGGAAGGGAAACATTTTAAGTAAGACTCTCACAGAGAAGATGAGTATCAGTTAAGTTACCTGTTTTTAAACTATTCTCCTCCAACATGAATTTGAATATTGGCAGATGTCTGAAGAGAATGAGCTATTTCAGACTAAGAAGCTCAGAAGATAAATTTACCCCAGGAACTGTTGGTAATAGAAAATAGGAGTTTGGAAAGAATTTTCTAAAATGTGTGATGAATGAAAAGGTCTTGTTTTTGTTTTTTTTATTGCTTGAAAGTTTTCTGTGCAACTAAAATTGAATGCAGAGAATTTTGAAAATAAATCTGAACATTCCCAAGTGGGAGATTTTTTTAAATGGATCACTGCTTTCACCAAGAAAGGATGGAAAATAAAGTACAGGCCTACAGGTGTGAATTTTACAAGGTAATGATGAAATTCAAATACAGGCAGACTAAATAAGTCATGAAACTTACATCCTCAGACACAGTAATGCATGGATAACTTTGACTATAAATATTGATGGGTATTTTTCCTAAATTATTTTCTGATGATTATATTTCTAAAGACAGGTAGGCTTATCATGTTTATTAAATAGAACAGAAACCAAGTTTGTCACAAAGGCGAAATGAAGCAGAGAAAGATGAGCAGGCAATTCAGATAGAAATTTCACCAGGCAGGGAGGGAGAGGTAGATTTCAAGTCTCCAAAGCAATTCCCAACAGTTCTCAGGTGCCTCATAATGGCTGACTTCTTCCACTTTAATTTTGCATTGTGTTTCAAATGAGGTACAGAGACCATCAAAGCCGGCTGATTTTGAGGAATACACAAGCCAGTTTCTCTACCCAGCTCTGGGCATTCCTTGCCCAGCAAAATTACATTGCTGCCTCCTGTTATGAAAATCAGTACCCAGCCAGCCAGATACATCAGACTGTTCTTTATTTTTAATGTCCCCTGTGGTTGCCTGCACACAGCTCAGTTAACCCAGCAAGGACACTTAAGATACAGGTAAATGAGGATCTAGACATTTTGGTTGACCGAGTTTTGGTCTCTCACAAGTCCTTGGTTCTTAATCTGTCTCGGTCTGTTGGTGAACGATCTTGAATATGCCATGAACTTCCAAAAAAAAGAAAGAAGACTGGGTTTAAATGCAACTGGAATGTTCCTCAGAAATGAAAATGACAAGGCTTTCTTTTCCTTTGGACATGTCATCCAGAAGACCACCTACTAGAAATATCATGTTTAGGACAAGAGAGGGTCCATTAAAAGGAGTGAAACCTTCATTGAGATTCATTGATACAACAGAGTCAACTGTGGACTCAAGGATATCAAGTCATGGATACACCACAGGACTGGACAGTATTTCTCTCTGTTATGCACAAAGTCACCAGGTAACAGAGGCCACTGGGCAGCTACTTACGACAAGCCCAGAACAGCATGAAGCTGTGCAGTGGGAATAGGAAGGTCACAAGTGTGAAGTTTCTTCTCCTGTCCAATTCCTTTCTCTGCCACTTTTGGTTTTTAGTCTCTGTTCCCTCCCTGGGGGGGAAAAAAACCCGACAGAAAAACAATTGACATGCTATCTTGGGAAGAGCTTTGGCTTCACCTAAGTGGGAACTCTGGATTTTCAGTATACCGATAGCATGAAGTGAGGCAATACACTTGACCACTTTAGAATCATTTTTCTCATTTGTAAAATTGTCTGCTTCCTTGGGACGTGGTGACTTGGTCAGCACAGTGCCTGACACTTAGCAGACAGAAAGAAAGAATAGCCATTATCACTATTATATATTCATTTTCCTTGTTTTCTTCGTCCTCTCTTCTCTCAATACAGTGGAAGTCAATTAGATTCATTATCCTCAAGTTAGAACTGACTCATAGCTTCAAGTTTCCCAGGCTCTAAACTGAATGGGAGGAAATAATACGTTTTTCTTCCTTAGAACCAGTACAACTCCCTCCCCCCTCAACCCCCAGGCTCCTGGGATACTGGAAAATACAGGTATTTTATATTATAAGTTCTAGGCATTGTAAGAGTGAGTTCTTATAGCCTAGTGGTAAGAAGCTGTACTGCAATCCTAAAGACATGGGGTTCAAATCCATAAGCTGCTCCTTGGAAAAAGGATAGACAATCTCCTCCCATGCAATTTATTACCTCTGAAAACCTGCTGGAGGCCCAGTTGTGGGTCTGTCCAACTCAACAGCGCACAACCACAATGAGGCATTTAAAGTAGTGTAATACCGATTTTAGTTCTAGCATGATAACTAACTCCTTATAATGTGAGTACTTTTAAGTGTGGTACTTTTATATTTGCTATTTCATTTCTTTCCACAAATACCTAATGAGTTGGGAAAACAGCATCATCTTCATTTATCAGTTAGCTAACCGGGAGGGCCCTTGGAGGCAAGAATTCTGAGGCTCCGTCTAACATACTTTGGACATGTTGTGAGGAGAGACCGGTCCCTGGAGAGGGACATCATGCTTGGGAGGGTGAAGGGACAGCGCAGTAGGGGAAGACCCTCTATGAGGTGGATTGATTCAGTGACTGGGGTAATCAGGATGGGAGTGGCCATGCGATTGGCACAGGACAGAGCAGAGTTTAGGGCTGTTGTACACAGGGTCGCTATGAGTCGCAAGCGATTTGACAACACATAACAACAACAACAACAACATTATTACATTAATAAAAAACAAAACCTTTCAAAACTTGGTACTCTAACACAGCAACTTCTAACACTTATGAGGATATAGGTCAGGAATTTAAGTAGAGCTGAAAGGGCTTAAAAGGAGTCTTGATGGCATTGTGCATTGTGCTTATATGTTGAAAGGTAGCAGTTCTAATCTGCCAGCTACTTCATGGGAGAAAAATAGACATTTTCCTCCTAGAAAGATTCATAGCCTCAGAACCTCAAGGGAGAGCTAATCTGAGTTAGACAGACTCAGTGGCTATGGGTGTGAGAGACTTTGAAAGTTAATCTTATTTAATCTCTGGATGTTTAAGGGAGAAATGTAAACACTGAAATCACAGCCATTGAGTCAGAACCCCCTCATAACTGACCCTCCGTGATGTTTTGGAGGCTGTAAATCAATCCGAGGAGATTGTGTGTCTTTCTCCAAAGACACTGCGATGGCTTCAAACCACCAGAGAGGCATCACCTTTGGGTGAACGAAGCAAATCCCTTAGGGAGGATGCCACAAGGGGTCCTTGGATACTGAAGACACATGTATAAATAGTATCGACTGGGCACAAAGGAGGTTGATGGATCTGAGTTAGACTTGCTTTGATGCACAGTCTTTGTTGTTGACTGTCAATTGTACACCTTACTTCTCTCATCACATAGCCACTCTCTTCATGTGGCCTCTATTTCCAATCAAACAGCCTTGATGGCAAAAGAGCAAAAGCAGAAGCTGCCAGACCTCTTAAAACCTAGGCTGCAATTGGTACTTCATGTCTGCTGTACCTTTTTGGACAAAGCAGGTTGTAGGCAAGATTCAGAGAAAGGAAAACAGACCTCACCTCTTAATGGTAGGAGTTGCATGTGTGTGCCAGGAGTAGGAGGAATCATGAGCAATGATCTTTGCGGACAATCTACTACACTTCATACAGGAGGAAAATTGGAGCCTCAAGAGGTAAGACCAGGTGTTTAATGCCACATAATAAGCATATGGAAAGACCAGAATGAAAATTCAGCGTTGAAAGCCCAAGTTGAATGGTGACCAAGAGGTGATTATGAGACTTTAGGAGAATGGCTCAGTCAGTAGTGAATATCCAAATTTAAGGGTGTAATTAGATATTTTAAAAAACAAGCTCAGTAAAGCTGCCTGTATATTTTGTATTGGGGCTATTGTGAGAGGAAGTCTTATTATTGCCATCAACAGATGTCCACTGTTTGCAAGAGAACCGCCTGTGCAATTTGCAACAGCAGGTGATGACCTCCGACTCCTGACTTCTCCTCAGCACAGCAATTTCAGGAAACACCATCATTGCCAATGTTATTCTAGGGAAGGATTCCATATGCTAACACATACATTCACTTCCAGGGATAGACAGTGGCGTGTTTGGTTTTTTTTTTTTCATCTATATTCAGAATATCAAGCGTTTCCTGAGCGTCTGTGCTGTGTTTTAACTACTCTATCTGCTAAAAGTGTGTGTGTGTGTGTGTGTAAGTATAAAAATGTTCTGAGATCGAAACTGATTACAGAAAATGAACTAGAAATTTTTCAAGCAGCCATCATTCTATTGCTTCCTGTTAGTATATTTACACACACACATACACACCAACCAACCAACCAACCAACCAACCAAAAAAACCCCAAAAAACCCACCACCCCATTTATTCCCAGAAGAAAAAGCAAATGACTGGAGAAATAAAAGACATTTTGCTGGCTTGGAAATCAGTAATTTCTGTTGGGCCGAGAAAGTACAGCTCACACACATCCCAAAACATTTTGAGTGAGCATCATAGATACTTGGAAAATCATTCTGAGTTCTTGGAATAACTTGGCTGCTCCTATTGGCTCAATGGGATAGCCCACGATGCCATGGGGATTGTTTCTTTCTGAGCTCTGGCTCAGGACCCTCTGCCCTAAGCTTCTGCAGAGTAAAAGCCAAGACCCAAATTCAGGTAGAGGTCATAGAAGTGCCCAGCTCTTTTGAAATCAGTTTCAAGACTAAGTGCAAAGGATCCAAGACTATTTATCCTCAACTGCTTTGTTCGCATGTGCAATTTGGACAATGGATAAGGAAGATGGAAGAATAACTGATGCCTTTGAACTGTGATATTGGTAAAGAAGATGGAACATTTTATGGACCGCCAAAGAATAAAAAATATGTCTTGGAGAAAGTGTAATGAGGGTGTTACCTAGAGGAAAGATGATGAAAGGTAAATGTCATATACTTTGGGTATTTGGAAGCAGGAGTGGCATCCACTTCATAAACAACATGCCTCTGGAAACTCTATGAGCTTTGACAAATGACGATAGTTAAATAAATGTTTCAGGCCTTTTGTTCATAGGATCGCTATGAGTTGTGCTTGACTTGATGGCAATCAACAACAACTTTGGGTATGTTGTCAGAAGGGACCAGTCCTTGAAAAAATACATCATGCTGGGGAAAATGGAAAGACATAGAAAGACCTTCATGGAGATGAACTATAACTATGGGCCCCAGAATTGTGGTAGTGTTTAGATCTGTGGCTCATAGAGCTGTTATCAGTTGTAGCTAACTGAAAGGCACCTAACAACAATAACAACAACAACTTAGAATAGTCCGTTAAATAAAGAGTATGCATACTAATAAAATTGCTTTATGTTTTTAAAAAATAAATATATTTCATTTTTATTTGATTGCTAACTTAATTTTTTTTATATCTAAAATTTTCTCCAATTAAAAAAACCAACCAACAAAACCTAGATGCTATTTGCTAAGTGAAAAGCCCAAAGACTGCATGTCTTGAGCAGTTCAAATCCACCAGTGGCTTTGAAGGATAAAGATAGGCAGTCAACTCTTGTTGACAATTTGTTGTTGTTGTTGAGCACCGTTGAACTGGAACCGACCCATAGCTGACCCTCTGGTGGGTTCTCAGAGGCAGTTAATCACACGGGAGGAGATTGCCCATCCTTCCCCTCAGAGCAGCTGGTGGCTTAGAACCACTTGTTTTGGGGATTGCAGGACAGCTTCTTACCACTAGACCATCAGCCTTTGAAAACTGATGGAGAGTTTGTACGAGTCACAGTGAACTCAATGTAAATTGAATGAGGGAATGAATGAGTTTGTAGCCAATCTGTCTAATGCAATAGCATGTTTTTTATTTCTTACTGTTACATTGATAGATAGAGCTTTAGTGGCCTAGTGGCAAGAAGCTGTGCTGCAATCCCAAAGGCACACGGTTCAAGGCCACCAGCCGCTCAGTGGGAGAAGGATGGGCACTGTCCTCTTGTGCAATTAACTGCCTCTGAAAACCCTCTGGAGGGTCAGCTATGAGTTGGTTCTGACTCAACGGTAAACAACAACAGCAACAACAACTTTAATAGATATTAATTATGGGTCCAAATAAATTTAACTTAAATTTGGCAACTTCATTCTTTTCTCCAGTTGATTCTCACTGGTCCAGTTATCTTTATTCTTTTAGTTGTAACCCATAATGAACATTGTGGGTTTTTTTACTTTCATCAGTAAATGCTCCAAGTCCTCTTCATGTTATGTTATGGTAAGCAAGGTTGTATCATCTGCATGTTACAGGTTGTTGATGAGTTTTTCTGGTCTTGGTGCCCTGTTCTTCTTCATATAGTCCACCTTCTTGGACTCTTGGCTCTGCATATAGATTTGACTAAGTATGTGAACAGATAAACCCTATCACTCGCCTATTCTAAGAAGAGCCCTGCAGGTGTTTATAATACTGTTACATCTAGCATGACAACAACATGTGAGACACAACAGCACGTCTGACAGAGAGGTGGTGAACACATGTATCTGTGAATTTCTTTATGCTAAAAGTCATATTTTTAAATCTCAAACATTTTAACCTATTTGTATTTCTCCATTTGTTCTCAAAATCAATGACTTTACACATATTCCTTAAGGAATCTCCTATGTAAGTTTCAACTGTCCCCAACAGAGTAGGACCCAGAGGCCATGAGGAATGGTCTTGTACTGTGTCCAGGAAAAGGGTCAAACTTGAGGATAGGGCATTGATAGCTGAGGGTTGTCAGGTAGTGAAGCCGAGGAAGAAATAACTCCATCATAACATAATAATTCTTTATTGAACATTTTCTACTTGCAAGGCGTTGTTGTGCCATGTTCTTTAGTTGTTCAATCTCAGTTAATCCTTATAATAAACTATGTGACTGATGCCATCCCCATTCAATAAATGAAAACAGAACCAAAACAAAGTGAAAAACACTGGGGCTTAATAAGCCTAGTAACTTTCTTTCTGGGAAAGAGTTGGCCAGTAGAGAATGTAGATTTTAAATTTAATTCTTTCTGACTTCCCTACATCAAATGACTTGCTAAAGAAACAAATAGAAGCTGGTAAATCAGTGTTGTTGTTGCTGTTGGCATGCCATTGTGTCAGAACCAACTCACAGCTGAACTTCCAGGAGGTTTTCAGAGACTTTATATCACATAGGAGGAAATAGTTTATTTTTCTTCCAAGGAGCAACTAGTGGATTCATACTACATGACTTAGGGATGACAACGCAACTTCTTAACACTAGGTCACTATGCTGCTGTTGCTAGGCAGCCCTGCATCGCGTATAGAGCCTTTATGAACAACGCATCTGAATCCTGCCCTATCATGGACCGTCCTCACCGTCTTATACACTGAAGCCCATTGCTGCAGTCAGTGTGTCAATCCATCTCGTTTAGGACCTGCCTGTTCTTTGCTGACCCCTCCACCTTTCCAAGCACGATGTCCCTCTCCAAGGAAGAGACTTTTCTAGCAATATGCCCACATCCTAAAAAATCAGTAACTCCTGCAGACTGGTATTGAAAGGGCTGAGCATAAGTAAAGAATTTGGTTAAGGTTCAGAGTAAAAGTATAAATAGGAGGATGGGAAAAGGTCCTGGGAGCAGCCCTCAGCACAGTGGTTAAGTCGATTTTAAAATGGGTTTGTTGTTGTTGTTGTTTTTCAGCTGATATTGGGGTTGGAATGGGAGAACTTTAGAGCAAGAACAATGAAGAGTTACCAGAAACCTAAATAGATGCCACTAGAGCAAAACTCTCATCATTCATTGCCATCTGGTCAAAAGTGACTCATAGCTGACCTCTCAGTGGGTTTTCAGAGGCTGTGAACCACATGGGAGAAGACTGGCCTTCTTTATCTCTGTGGAGCAATGGTAGATTTGAACCACTTGCCTTTGGGTTAACAGGGCAACACTCTATTCAGTAGGCTACCAAAATTGGCCTAGGAGAATGCAAGAGAGTTAGGTAGCTGCCCTTCTCTGCCCTGGTGGGTTCTGAGTGTTCTCTGTCCTCTGTGGGGTTTTGATGCCATTAATCATTGCTTCAAAACCCCTAACTTTGGTAGACTAAAAGCAATTATATAGAATATGCCCTTGAATCCAAAATTCCACCTTAACAGTAACAAGAAAGAAAACAGAATTCTTACATTTGAACACATTTTTATATGTATATAGAAACAAAATTTCATAAAACAGAGAAATGCAATTATGAAACCAGAAGTAGTTGTTATGTTCTTGGAGATGAAGTCTTTCATACAAATAACAAATATTGTGATGAAATTCTATTTCTTGAGCACTTTTAAGGTTGACTCTGAGCTTAGTTCTTTACAGCCTGCCATTTCTTCTCTACGCAAGATCCGCTGAGGAAGCCCTTATTCAAATTTGAATAGCACCTATTCCTAAGGGAAGGTACTAGAATTGAATGGTGGGACCAATACTTATGATTCTAGTATCCACACCTTTAACCATTAACTATACTCCTTTTCCCAGTAAATAATCTCTGCCATCATCCAAATGTCTGCATATGTGTTTATGTCAATTGATGTTGTATATCATCAAGTTGGAACTGACTCGTAGCTGATTTTCTAAATCCTCCAGCAAGATTTTAGAAGCTGTAAGTGACATGGGAGAAGATTGGCCATCTTTCTCCCACAGAGAGGCTGGTGAATTGATTCGAACTATGTACCTTTGTGTTGGCCGCAAAACACCTCACCATGTAGCCACTAATGCTCCTTTTATAGAAATAGACCTTAAGAGATCATGGAGCTCGTGAGCTATCTGCCACCTAGACAAAGCCTGAAAAGGTTAGTTTTCTTATTTTATTTCCTTATGAAGTAATGTTCCTCAAGCTGCGTGTGTGTTCTGATCACCAGGCTATTTTGTTAAAATGCAGATTCTGTACATGATCCACTGAGGAAGCCCTTATTCCAATTTGAACAGTATCTATTCCTAAGGGAAGGTACTAGAATTG
>NW_006399777.1:20229441-20232388 GCF_000299155.1 Elephantulus edwardii | reverse complement strand
TTTAAAAAAAGAATAAATTATCAGAAAAGGAAAAAAATGGAGATTCTGACTTTGTAGATCTGACATGAGCTCTGTAGAGCTCTAATCATGTTGTTGTTGTTGTTGTTGTTGTTGTTAGATGCCATTGAGTCACAGGCGACTCATAGTGACCCTATGAACAAAAGTCCTGTATAACTTTCGTCCTTTCTCCAGGTTCATAGGGTTTCCAGAGGCAAGCTATTGTGGAAGTGGATGCCACTCTTGTTTTAATCGGGGAGCTCCACCAAACACTGTCCACTGTGGGTAACCATTCTTGCATTTGACTCATCAGTGTGACAGTGTTTGGCTTCACAGCAACCACAAGTTACCTCTGCACAGCAAGTGGACACACCAGGGTTACACGACCTAGAAGAATGTTTCACCAAAAACAATTAAAGGCAGGCCTGAGGGCCGTGGAGTAGAGTCACCCACCTTTGGCTTGGGAACATGGCTTTTAGTTCGCTAGGCCAACTCACTCTCTCTCTCTCTCATCTCTATCTTTATCTCTCTCTCTCATCTCTCTCTCTCTCTCTCTCTCCTGTAATTATGTTGTTGTTGTTGTTGTTTTTATGTGCCATTGAATCACTTGCAACTCATAATGACCCTATGTACAACAGCCTTAAACTCTGTTCTGTCCTGTGCCAATCATATAACCATCCTAATTACCCTAGTCACTGAATCAATCCACCTCATAGAGGGCCTTTCCCTCCTGTACTGTCCCTCCACCCTCCCAAGCATGATGTCCCTCTCCAAGGACCGGTCCCTCCTTACACATGTCCAAAGTATGTTAGACGGACCCTCAGAATTCTTGTTTCCAAGGAGTCGCCCAGTTTCCAGGATGTATCATGAAGCTAACCCTTGGAATTCTCCCTCCTCAAATTGATTTTCTTCCACTAGTTTATTTACAAAATTCTAATACAAATTCCAACAAAGCTTTTCAATTTCCCTGACCCCTCCACCCATCAAATTGTACAACCCAATGATTAATTCCCTCTTCTCCTTTTACATCCACACCCTTATGCTTTCAGCCTCTTTCACCCTCCTGGATCCTTATACTCATTCTACAATAACAGTCTTACACGATATTTATCCTTGTGTGACTGAGTTAGTTCACTCAGCATATTGTTTGCCAGTCCCTCCCAAGTTAGATAACAATTTACAAAGTTATTGCTTCTGCGCGCTGCATAGTATTCCATTGTGTGACTGTACCATAATTTCTCAGTCCATTCATTTGTGGTTGGACATTTAGGCTGTTTCCATGAGCAGATACCAATCTTTCGGGAACTGATGATCTTTGGACATAGATGTTGTACATCTATAAGCCAGTAAGTCTAAAAGTTGCCTAAGAAAGATAATGGAACTAAACTCCTCGTTCAACTCCCCAGGACAGAGCTGTTTAGGCAGAGAGGAGACGAGTAGAATCTTTAGGTGTTAGGCATAACTGTAACATCCAGTTGTGATGCTTCCTTTCTGGTGTTAAACTATAAATCTTGATCAATTGTTCTCATAGAAGCACAGGCTCAAAGTACATTACAGCTCATCCTTCCTAACAGTGAATGATTATGTAAAACAAATATGCATGATTATCCCCCAGCTCCCTATAACTGTTCTCTGCTACTGTTTACAACAGCTAATGCTTAAATGAGAACTTTCACAAGAACAAATGAAACTCTTTGAGGGAGACATCATTCTTCTTTATTGCAGGGTGTTGAAGTCTCCCTCACGGAACAGCTCAAGGAAGCAGAAGTGGCAAATCAGATACTTTCCCCACCCTTGAGACATTTGAAACGAATTTGCTGACTTTGATTGGTCCCAACCTGAAATATAGCTCAGGTTAGAAGAGTCTCACTGGTCCAATGTCCTTCCATTATGCACAGGCAGCACCCTTCCTGTTTGGAGTGTGGGTTGATGGGCTTTGTCACAAATGACTCTGGCCTACTGGGAATCTGAGAAAAAGAAAGGTTCTTGAACGGGCTGTAATTGTGAGCCAGCATTAATTCTCTATAAGATCTTTTTTTGTGAACAACAACTACTTAACACCTCAACATCTCCAGAGGACCCAGCCAAAGCCTTCCCATGCCATCTGGTACAGAACATTTTTAAAAAGGAAAAATGAACACAATCTCTTTTGAAATGGTAATACAATTGCAGTTTAACTTAAAGAAGGACAAAATGAGAGTATTAATTGAATCAGAAACAAATCAACAATGACTTTGTATCCCAAATCTACTGCACAAATGGTATGTGTTCTGAAAAAATATTATCTCCGACCTCAACAGCCTCACAGCCTAATGAGAAAAGCAAATATATAAAGGAGAAATAATTGTTAGCACACTGAAAATACATACACAAATATGTTTAGGTGAAGGAGGTCGGGGGTAAAGCTAATGAGAAAGGACTAAACCTTTATGGGCAAAGGATGGAACACAGGACCCATTACAAAGGAGATAAAACTAATTTTGGAATCAAAAGATGATCAGGCCTGTGTGATCAACAAAGCCCAGGAAGAAATGTCAGGTGATCTTAGCTGTGACCCTTGCTCCACTTGAACCAGAGGTGAAAGGTGAGTTTATCTCAGGATTACTCTAATCAAATCAGTATCCACCTTTGCTTATTAGCACCCTCTATGCCATATATTAGTGTAGGTTAGAAAACACCCCTAGTCCCCATGTAAGCCCTGTTTTATAACAGTGATGTTATACAGTATTTGTCCTTTTGTGACTGAGATATTTCACTCAGCATAATGGGGTTGGGAGGAAACTAAGAAAAGTGGGGATAAACAATGAATACTGCATTGGAACAAATGAAGGAAAGAACTGTTCAAAAGGAATATATGATTAGTCATTATAGTCCAGAATACAAGGTACATAGCAAAACAGACTGCAGTAGGAGTTGGGGGGGAGGTACTGAATTATGCAGCAATGAAGAC
>NW_006399777.1:20225480-20228616 GCF_000299155.1 Elephantulus edwardii | reverse complement strand
GCCAAGATGTCCAACCACAAATGAATGGATTGAGAAATTATGGTACATTCAAACAGTGGAATACTATGCAGCATGTAGGAACTATAACTTTGCAAATTATTACCTAACTTGGGAGGGACTAGAGAGCATTATACTGAGTGAACTAACTCAGTTTCATAAGGATAAATATTGTATAAGATCGTTATTGTAGAATGAGTATAAGGATCCAGGAGGGGTGGGAGAGGCTGGAAGCAGAGTGATGTGGAAGTGTGGGGGCAGGGGGATTAATCATTGATTTGTACAGTTTGGTGAGGGGGGAGGTATGGGAAATTGGAAGAATTTGTATTTGCGTTTTGTAAATAAACTAGTAGAACAATAAAAAGCAACAAAAACATACCTAAAAATAAAAAAATAAATCATAAGTTAAAAAACCATATTCAAAAAAGCCAAAACAAACCTACAACTACATTTTTTTTTATTCTTAGGATTTAATTGAGATCACAGAAAAGATTGACACTAAATCTTTTTGTTTGTTCCGACAGCTTCATCAATTTACTAACGGCTCTGTTTGGGCAAAATCGCAGACATGACGTACCAAAATAATACCCAGCAGTGATTGCCATAATTCCGTATTGCTCTACAAAAGCTTCTCTTTATTGGACCAAGTTGCCCAATAAGGTATGGGGGGGGGGGGAAATCACACATGAACAGCTGTAGCTATAAACATTCAATTGTCCCCTGCAAATAGGGAAATTGCAGATGTTAAGAATCCAGCATTGTCTATTAGCAAATTTGTTAAAATTATGGCCTTGATTGAGAACAAAAAATAAGGTTCTGAATCAGTGGAGGCATTCTTCCCCCCTCATAGAAGAACACCAACATTTTTTTGTTTAAATCGATAAGCTAATTTTGAGGCATTGTTCATTTTCATGTCACTGATAAGTTAATGCCCCAGAAATAAGGAGATGGCTAACAAATTTACAAAGTTTTCCACTTAGGAAAATAGCAGATGTGTTTTATTCACATTCATGGTAAACATGACAGGAAACGGTCCGGAAAGGCTTGTCTACATCACAAAACCAGAATCTACAGCCAGGACTGCAGCTTTCTTCCCACCTTTAGGGCAGTGATTCTCAACTAGAGGCAATTTTGCCCCCCAGGGGACGTGCATCAAAGTCTGAAGATATTTTTATTGCCACAAACTGGGGACTGTGCCAGTGGTATCCAGTGGTGAGAGAGAAAGAGAGGCCCCTGATGCTCCTCAACTTTCTACAGGGCCCAGAAGAATCCCTCAGTACAGTGGTGCCAAGGGCGAGAAATCATGACTTAAGGACAAATGTAACTTTCTAATACAAAGGGACGAACACACACACAAACACACATGTGCGAGCACAAACATGACTGTTGTTGTGTTTCATCTAATCGGAACCCACTCATCGATGGTCCTCCAAAAGGTTTTCAGAGGTGGTAAATCACATAAGATTGTCCACGCTTCTTGGAGCAGCTCGTGGATTCGCTCCATGTGCTTATGGGATGACAGCACAGCTTCTTACCACAAGGCCACCAGACATTAGATGAGGACAAAATAGCAGCTGGGTTTTTAAATTATTTCTCTATGACTCGACAGCACATAACAGCAACAACAACAACTCACCATTCACAGGGTTGCTATGAGTAATCTACAACTTGATGCCACTTAACAACAACAACATCAAGAGAGCTCAGATGGCCTAATGGACAGAAAGTGATGCTACCAAGCCAAAGGTGGGTGATTTTAATCTGTGTCCCTCAGGCCTGGTTTTAATTGTTTTTGGTCAAACATTCTTCTAGGTGGTATAGCACTGGTCAGTCCATTTGCTGCACAGAGGTAACTCGCGGTCGCTGTGAAGCTGAACATTGTGACACTGATGTGCCAAATGCAATAATGATTACCCATGGTGGACAGTGTTTGGTGGCACTCCCCAGTTAAAACAAGCTTGGAAGCAGGAGTGGCACTCACTTCCGAAATAGCTTGCCTCTGGAACCCTATAAATTTGGAGAAAGGATGAAAGTTACACAAGTGTTCATGTCTTTCATAAATAGGGTCATAATGAGTCGTCTATGTCTCTACCGCACTTAACAACAACAACGATTTTACAGAGATCTTCCATTTTATTTACCTGGGATCTTGCGTTGTAAAATAGAAAGCACAGAACCTCTATATGTGACAATATTTTGGTGTCAGAGATGATGTAGAAGTATGTGGGAAGATGAGACTTAATTCAACCAGCTAAATATATGAAATCCTCACTGCTTATTAATTCCTATCCTTAAGGTAAATTCATCACCTAGAGGCTGGAGGAGCTGACTGAGTTTAGAGCTTCCAAAGAGACCTGGCATATGACATCTACAGTGCTTACCCTCATTGTAACAGGGTGGGAAGAACCATTGAGGTTACCAATTTAAGTTAAAATAGAACTTCGATTCTAAATGAGGTTCTAGCATCTCTCCCGACTTCTGGATTTGTTAGAGAATGAAACTGGGTTAGAGCCCCATGGATCTGTTTGGTTTTTGAGAACAGGGGAGAGTGCCTGGTCAGATAAATTTTGTCATAAAAGATGGGGGAAGTACCTTCACAGTTTACTGTTCTCTGAACTCCTAAGTAAAGAGAAAAGAAGACCTCTGGCTGGGTGGACATCACTCACCTTAGTAGAGCGAGCTCACTTCCTGCACTGAAGCAAGAAAACTGACTATTCTGGGAGAACATCAAGTACCTACAGCTCGGTGCTTCAAGCAAATGATATTTTATGACAATAGATGCCTTGTAGCATCAATTACTGTCCATTAGACTGAAAGAAGAAATGCTTAATACTGGACTCTGCTATTAGTTCCCAGAATAGATTATCCTGGAGGCTGGGATCTATGAGGAGGAATGTAGCATCAAGATTGGAGGAAGAGTCATCAGCAACCTGTGTTATGCAGATGACACAACTCTGCTTGCAGAAACTGAGGAGGACCTGAGGTATTTGCACCCTTCAATGTGGATTGAAGCTCAACATCAAGAAAACAAAGATTCTCACCACTGGGCTAATTGACAGCATCATGTTAGATGGAGAAGAGATTGAGATTGTTAACAGCCTCAGCTTGCTTGGCTCCACAATCATTACTCTTTGCACCA
>NW_006399777.1:20223817-20225369 GCF_000299155.1 Elephantulus edwardii | reverse complement strand
TTGATCCCTTTGAGCTGTGGTGCTGGAGAAGAGTATTGAATATAGATAGACTGGTAGGAGAACAAACGGGTCCATCCTGGAGAGGATAAAACTGGCATGCTTCTTGGAGGAGGTATTTGAAGCTTTGTCTGACATATTTTGGGCATGTGGCAAGGAGGGATCAGTACTTGGAGTGGGACATCATGTTTGGGAGGGTAGAAGGACAGCACAAGAGAGAAATATGCTCGAGGTTGGCTCAGGATAGAGCAGGGTTCAGGGCTGTTGTACATAGAGTTCTATGAGGCACAAGCAACTCAACGGCACATAACAACAATAATTACTTTCCACTTAACCATCTTTCACAATTTTTATTTCTTCCTTCCCCATCCTGACGGCTGTCATAAAGTATCATCCACTGTCTCTCTTGGAGCTCTTTTTGCTGCCATTACCACTGTCCTGGATCAAGGAACACTTCCAGGACAAATCTTGGCGAAAACAAAAGCAGAGTGCTTCTTGGAGCCAAGAATGCTGAAACTCCAGTTTGGGGCATATTGTCAAGAGAGCCCAGTCCTTGCAGAAGGACATTGTGCTTGGAAAGACGGAGGATTATAACAAGAGAGGAAGACTCGTAATATGGCCAGTTGGTATTTGACAAGGAAATAAAACCTATTTAATAAGGAAACAACCTCTTTAACAAGTGCTACTGGCAAAACTGTACATCTACCTGTAAAAACTGAAACATGATCCACTTCTCATACCATATACAAAACCCAGCTCAGTGTAGATCAGAAATAAAACCCAAAACCAGAAAGGAAAATGAGACAAAATATGAACACATTTAGATGGCTTAGCCTCCAGTAGAAATAGGCTTACAAACATAGCCAGAAATACACAACCAGGAGAGAATAAAATTGATGAATGGGACCTTTTTAAAATCAATCCCTGTGTGGATTAAAAACTTTTTCCAAAAAGAAAGACCACAGAGTGGGGAGAAAACATTTGATAATAATATTTCAGAAAGGATTTTATAACTAAAATTTATAACATTTCCACATAGAAAAGACAGATAACTCAATGACAAACTGAGCAAAAGACCTGGAAAGGCTCCACAGAAGACATTTGGATGGTTAACAGACACTTGAAAGAATGTTCAAAATCACTAGCCATCAGAGATATGCAAATCAAAACAAAAATGCAATAGCATCTTACCGCAGTAGCAGTAGCAAAGCTTAAGAACACAGCAAACAACAAATGGAGAGAATATGGAGAGATTGGCACTCTCATACACTGCTGGTGGGCTTGTAAAATGATACAACCACTACAGAAGGCAGTTGGCATTTCCTCAAAAAGCTTAACATAGAAAATTCCATATGACTTAGCTATTTCACTGCTAGGAATATATCCCAAGAAAATTGACACTGAGACACCAACGGAGACAGCAATATTCATAGCAGCATTATTCACTATTGCAAGAACATGGAAACAGCCCAAATGACCATCGAATGGATTGAAAAATTGAACAGAAAGCGATGCTACCAAGCCAAAGGTGGGTGACTTTTAATCTGCGGCCCTC
>NW_006399777.1:20220841-20223317 GCF_000299155.1 Elephantulus edwardii | reverse complement strand
ATTTCTTCTTAGAACTTTGGAGTGTGAGGTGGGTGAGAAGACTTGAATGGTTAACTGCTGCTGTTTTTATCATAGACTCTAATCAATTGCATTGCCACAGAGTCAGTTTCAAATCATAGTGATTCTCCATTGGGTTGCTGAGGCTGCAATCTTAATAGGAAGAGATTGTCCATCTTTTTCCCCAGGGGAGAAGCCAGTGTATTCAAATCACTGACTTTTTGGTTAGTTGTTTTATACATTCCTCCCTAAGATATCAGATCTCCTTTACATGGATGGTGAGCTTAAATAATTTCATCTGGACTTTTGTCACAAATAAGTGAAGGTCACAGGTATATACCCACAGAGGAGAAAGCTCCCTCTATAATCCTGGGAGAGCAGGGTGAACAGAAGAAACTGAAGACTAGCTTAGTTCAAGGAGAAAATCCTATGGAATAGATCCTCCCACTCAGGGCTGGCTTGGGGCTGTGTGTGTGATAGGCCATGCAGGCACCCAACCCTGACTAGTGTCTGGTCCATTTTCTACGTATCTGGTGGAAGCTTGATATTCATCTCATTATAACTGTGGTGACTTTGAAATAACCATCTCAGAGTCCTGAAAAGTAGAATAGAAGGTCTAAATAAAACTTTTCTCATCTATTTCTTCTCTAAATGACATGATCAGACTTTTTTGGAAATAAGCACTCCAAATGTACTCCCCAAATCCAAGTCTCAGGTCAGTAAATTAAAATAGATTATTCTAAATAAGAAATGAGAATGTGAGAGGCCCCTAACTTGGCCTTTTCCAGATAACTCACTTCTCTTGCATAAGGGATGAATGTGTCTTAGACATATGTCTTTCCCCTTCCTTCCCACTGGCCTTCAATTTTCTAAGCCTTGTGCCTTGAAAAGGGATTATTTCGTCTCTCCTTCGGGCTATCAATCCTAATTGGCTTAAACTAATCCTTCTGTGCCATCCTCTTTCTGTAGTTATTGGTTCAGGAATGAGAACAGGACCCAGGTCAGACCATTCAGGGTCAATTCTCTCTTTCCTGCAGCATCAGATCAAAGAAGACAGTAGTTCCCTAGGTCCCCACAGGCACTGACTGTGAGACTATAAAAGAAGACATCACTGATCAAGACTCTTTTAAGGCAAACAGGGGAGCTAGATCCTTGTTGTATTAGTGGCGGACTGGAGAATGCCAGCATTAAAGTAATTTCAACTACAGAGTAACGAGAGAGAAAATTAAGGCACAAAACAATCCACAAAAACTCAACGTTTTCTACCAGCTTGCAAACTGTTCTCTATTACTTGCAGATAAAAAGTATTCTGACAAATATATCCTAAATCTTCCTTCCTGTCAACTGTACGCTTGGATAACCTGGAATATCCTATTCTTTTCCCAACAGTCCTTCCATTTTCATGTGAACACATAGAGTTGTGTGTATGGGGGCAGGGAGGAAGTGTTTACAGGCAGCGTGGAAATATAAAATTACAAGTCATTCTAAATATCATAATAACAACATTAGCCTACACAGTCAGGGATTGCAGCAATCCTGAGTCATATGCTTCGTGGTTGAAGAGCTGACAATTTTCACTTTTATTTTGAAATCAAAATATTTTCGTAACAGAACATAACATTTTTTTCCCTTTTGACTTATTTTAAAGGACAAGTCATCCTCTGGAATAATGTGATTTTGTAACTATCTTTCACGTCAATTCGTTCAGTAATATCTTTAGTGTACCCACAAGGCTTTGCTGTCATCTACTAATCACTAAAAAGCTGGGTTTGATGGGCAAATACAGCCGCTGATCCAGCACTTTACTCAAACACTGTAATCATTTTACTTAAATGCCAGTTCCAAAGATGGGTTGTTCTTAATGAAAGATTATGCTCGTCCCCACACCTTGGCCCTTAGAAGCAAACAAATAGATAAAGATGCAAATTGCAAGCCTCTTTTGGGGAAAAATATTGATAAACAAACTCAGAGGTCCTTAGCAGGAGGATTCATTCAACACCTCAATACTGAGGGCAGATTCATTTACCTGCATTTCACACATTTAATTAGATTCTAAATTTCTAAGGAACATTCTATAAGCAATGTTTATGTCTGGAACAATATTGAATCTCAGATATTATCCATTTAAATCTTACCTAGACTGCTTGGGGGGAAAAAAGCCCTGGTAGCATAGGTCAACAGTTCAAATTCCGCAGATGCTCTGCAGGAGACAGACGTTCTGCTGTTAAGACTCATAGTCTCATAACCAAGATGGGAATTCTTCAAGAGTGAGAATTCACTTGACATCAGCTGGCTGGGCTTGGCCTTGCTTAGAATATTCAAGTGCATGCCAGAGAATAACAGCCAAATAAATGACACATCAGGGCAATCCATATTTTATTTTCTTTGAGGCTAAAAGACTTGTTGTTGTTTGTTGTTGTTATGTGCCATCGAGTCACTTGCGACTCATAGCGACCCTATGTACAATAGCCCTAAACTC
>NW_006399777.1:20216780-20220206 GCF_000299155.1 Elephantulus edwardii | reverse complement strand
ATGTTATAAAATGCAGATAATAAATCACAGAAACACAAAAGGCCACTCATTATCCTAAAATATAGTCATCAAAATATTGTGATCGATTAATGTTTGTACTTCTTTATTAATTCTTCATTCTTCATAAATGGTAAGATCTGAAAGCAGGCCTGCTGATTACTGTAATTTCAAGGTGGTGATGAGCATAAATAATAAAATATTTGTAAAAAATGTCTCATGCGATATGAAAATGTTTTCATTTATGACAAAATCAAAGGTACTCTTTACAGATCGGTGGGTTGCTACCTCTCCACAATGAATGCCATCTTTCAGTTAGATGTAAGTAGAAATAAAGATGAAGTCATTTTTCCCTGTCAAATTTTGTGTTGTAGCTGTGAAGCGTAATTGTGTCATTGAGCTGGACAGTGAATAAGGATGTCAGAAGAAAAAGTGATGCCTTTGAGTTCTGCTGTTGAAGGAGATTATGAAATTTATCATGTTGTTATTGTTATGTGTCGTTGAGTCACTTGCAACTCAAGCGACCCTCTGTACAATAGCCTTAAACTCTGCTCTGTCCTGTGCCAATCGCACCATCTCTGGTACATCCATCCTGATTACCCCAGTCACTGAATCAATCCGCCTCATAGAGAGTCTTCCCCCCTGCGCTGTCCCTCTACCCTCCCAAGCATGATGTCCCTCTCCAAGGACCGGTCTCTCCTCACAACATGTCCAAAGTATGTCAGACGAAGCCTCAGAATCCTTGCCTCCAGAGAGCGATCTGGTTTAACCCTCTGCAGGATGAATCTGTTCGTTTTCTTGGCAGTCCATGGCATACTCAATACTCTTCTCCAGCATCATGTACCATCAAAATAACAGGGATGCCTTGGAAAAGGCAAGGATGTTAAAGCTTCATTGCACGTGCTTTTTAATTTTTTTTTTTAAATGCACAAGATCACTTTTTATTGTTGGTTTTGTTAGGCAGCTTTTGAGTGACGACAACTCATATCAAACCCAATGAACAATACATCTGAACCTTGACCTAGCCTGCTCTTTCTTCATAAACTCTTTTTTTTATTTTTAAATTTTTTTTTTATTTGTGTGTGTGTGTGTGTGTGTGTGTACCATCAAATAAGATCTGACTGGTACAGGAGGAGATTGTTCCTCCTTCCCCGGCAGAGCATCTGGTGGATTTGAACCGTGTGCCTCTGGGATTGCAGTGCAGCTTCTTGCCACTAGGCCAACAGAGCTCCCCTCATAAGCTCTTTTTAATCACTTACTATGTATCTGCATACTGGTCAATGAGTAAGAATGACAGGGGGAAAAAAATCAATGCCTTTGAGTTCTGCTGTTGGAGAAGAGTACTGGACATTCCATGGACTGACTATAAGAAGGATGAACAGATATGTCTTGTAGAAAGTTCAGCCAGAGTGCTCCCTGGAGGCAGGAATGATGAGACTGCATCTCACAGATTTGGACACGTTGTTATGAGGCGCTATCCCTTGGAAAGGGACATCATTCTAGGAAGTTGGGAGATCAGCAATGGAAGGAGAGATCCTCAACCCAAAGAATTGACATGGAGATGGCAGCAATGGGCTTACGTAAGGTCACCATTGATGAGGATTGTGCAAGAGAGGACACGGTTTAGATCTGTTACTCATGGGGTTGCTATGACTTGTACTCGATGGCACCTAAGAACAATAACAGGGAGTTTCGGTGGCTCAGTGGTAAGGAGTTGTACTGCCAACCCTAAGGCACTTGGTTCAAATTCACCAGATGCTCTGGTAGGTCAGCTTCCATGGCAATTCTTGGCTTTTTTCCTTTCTTGGTATTTTAGAGAACACACACTACTTTGTGAAACGTTCCTTGATTTGCATTTTAACGAGGTTGTCTCATACTCAAATTCGGCTTGTCTATTTTGTTCATAATCTAATACTTTGACAGCAACATTATAAAAATGATGCTTCATGTTACAAAACAGATGATGTCAATCTGTTCCATTAGGGGTGATGCTATTTATTAACATGTAATTTATTAATAAGGCAACTGCCCCTTGGTCAGGCAGTAATTTAATTAATAATTTAGTAATCGACATTTTGTAGAAAAATGCTTCAAGACGATGTAGAAACCCTGTTCCTCACCAAAGTTTCACCCACTGACTTTGGCATTTCATAATTCATGCATCAATATAATTTCATGATAACACTTGTCAAAGGGTAATTTTCCATTTTTCTGTGTTCTCTTTAAAGTAATTGCTGCTCTTTGGAAAAGTAAAGTTCCTCTCTCCTCCATTAAATGCATGCATTTAATTATAAATATATCTATTTTAATACAAGTGCTTGCATTCCTGTTTTACATAGTTATTAATTTATTTGGATGTTCAAATGGTCCAGAATTTGACTAGGGCAAACTTTGGCTTCCGGGCCATTTTGTTATGTCTCTTGTTTGGAGCACTTATTTGCTTTCTGACCCAGTAAGACAGCCCTGTGTCTTATTTTGTGCACCATATTTTTCCAGTCCTTGCATCTTTTTGCAAAGTGATTAGGGAGCTTTGGTGGCTTGATGGTAAGGAATTATGTTCTCATTGTCAAGGTGTGCTCTTCGAAACTACCCGGCTGCTCCACCAGAGTAAGATGGACAATCTCCTGCCTTAGTTGTCTGGTTAGATGCTATCAAGTCACCTCCAGGTCACAAAGGTCTTCTGAACAACATCAGAACCATGCCCTGACCTGTACCATCCTCACAATCCCCACCAAGGTCAACTCAATTGTTGCTGTCATTGTGTCAACGTAATAGCTGAGGGTCCTCTTCTCATGCTGACCCTGAACTTTACCAAGAAAAAAAAGTCTTTTTAAAGCATTGCCACAAATGACGGTATTACCCGTTCCCCGTCCCCCCCAAAAAAAGTGTTTCTAAGTATAGTCGTCAATTAAAAGTGTGCGGCAATATGTTAATAATTCTGGCACCTAAAGTAGGAGGTATAGGTTTAAAGTTGTTCCTTCAACTTGAGAAATGCAGAAGATGTTCTTTGTTTTCTAACTCCAGATTTTTGTACATTTCATTTTAATACTTTACTTCATCTTCATAAACTGCCCTTTGGAAATTTCTGTTCAACTTTTTTTATTTTATTATTTCTGCCTTTTGCTTTAGCTTCTCTGTTTGATGAATTAGTTTTAATCATTTTTTTTTACATCCACTTTGGTCTTTTTCTCATAACCTTTTAGTTTTGTTTTGGTATTTGTGGTTTTGAGATGGATGGTTGTTTGTTTGTTTGATTGTGTTCTAAGTATGATGTTCTTGATGTCATCCTAAAAATTGTCTGGTCTTCAGTCATTAGCCATACAGCCAACCTATTCTTGAGATGATTTTTGAATTCAGGTAAGATAAACTCAAGGTTATATGTCTTGAAATATATATAGTATAGTATAGTAATGTTATGTTTGTTATGTT
>NW_006399777.1:20204447-20216025 GCF_000299155.1 Elephantulus edwardii | reverse complement strand
CGCTATGAGTCGCAAGTGACTCAACGGCACATAATAACAAAAACAACAACAAACACCACAAGCTCAATGAGTTTATTCTTGCTTTTATCTTTCTGCAATTCTGTAATAGTTATTACTTCGTCCAAATGACAAATCAACTACCCTGATTCCTATTATCTTCAATATTGTTCCCTCCTGGCTGAATCCTCCCGAACGATACGTCCCTTGATTCTACTGCTCAGTTAGTACTGAAGCAGCTGTGCTGGTCTAAACCTCAGCCATGATCTTGTCAGATACGGCAGCTGAGCTATTTGAGTCTTTATTTTAACCAACGAGAAGGGGGAAGGGTAGAACTCCCATCTGGAAGAGTTCTTACAATTCGAATTAACTGACCACTGCTCCACTAAGCATTACAGACAAAATTGGTGAGACACTGACCCAAAGCCTCCTGCTTTTTCAATACAATAGAGCCATCTGCAATTTTAAACTAAGCAAGCAAGTGGGCTGTCTAGATTATGGGGCATATTGTAAGGAGGGACCGCTCCTTGGAGAGGGACATCATGCTTGGGAGGCTGGAGGGACAGCACAAGAGAGGAAGACCCTCGATGTGATGGATTGACTCAGTGACTGGGTTAATGGGGGTAGGTGTGTCAGAGACAATGAAATTGGCTCAGGATGGAGCAGGGTTCAGAGCTGTTGTACACAGGGTCACTATGAGTTGTAGGTGACTCAAGGGCACATAACAGCAACAACAGCAACTCAGTAAAATGTCCTCCCGTGCAATTAGTTGCCTCTGAAAACCTGCTGGAAGGTCAGCTAAGGGTCAATTCCAATTAGATGATACTCAATGACAACTGTATAAAATAAAGTGAGCTAAAGAGCTTTGGTAACATTGTGGGGTGTTCTTTCAATACTCCAATGCCCCCCCCCAAATGTTGACCTTTGTGTATTTGCTTTTTAAAGATCTCTTTTCAGGAATAAAATGTCAACTATCCAGGCACAGATTAAATACAAGGGATAAATTTTTATTTTCAAAATTGAGAGAAGATTTATAAGAGAAAAATCTAGCCAAAATGCGGGTCATTGCCAATTGATAACCCTGGCGCACTATCGTGTAAAGACATTAATCTGAAGAGATAACACATTGCCATCCTCTATCCTGGTTTACCAACTCTTGAATAACACACTAAATACTACTATATCCACTTCTGCCTCGTGTGTGGACTACTTCTTTTTCATGTTGTTGTTGTTGTTGTTATGTGCCGTTGAGTCCTTTCCGACCCATAGCGACCCTATGCACAACAGCCCTAAACCCTGCTCTATCCTGCGCCAACCGCACTGCCTCTGACACACCCATCCCGATTACCCCAGTCACTGAATCAATCCACCTCATAGAGGGTCTTCCCCTCCTGCGCTGTCCCTCCACCCTCCCAAGCATGATGTCCCTCTCCAAGGACCCGTCCCTCCTGGCAACATGTCCAAAGTATGTCAGACGAAGCCCCAGAATCCTTGCCTCCAAGGAGTAGCTTGGTTTAATCCTCTCCAAGATGAATCTGTTTGTTTTCCTGGCAGTCCATGGTACATTCAGTACTCTTCTCCAGCACCACACTCAAAAGCATCCACTCTCCTTCTGTCCTCGCTAGTCATTGTCCAACTCTCTGATGCATAACAAGTGATTGCAAAGACCATGGCCTGTATCAGGCGCACCTTAGTCTCTATAGAGACACTGTTGCTCCTGAGTACCTTTGAGAGGTCCCTAACAGCAGACTTTCCTATCGCGATACGCTTTTTGATTTCCTGACTGCTGGTGCCAAGAGTGTTGACTGTGGAGCTGAGCAAACTGAAGCTGTGAACACTCTCAATCTCTTCGTCATCCATCCTGACGCTGCCAGTTGGTCCAGTGGTGAGAATCTTTGTCTTCTTGGCATTGAGCCTTAGTCCATACTGAAGGCTGCAGTCCTTGACCCTTCGCAGCAAGTGCATGAGGTCCTCCTCAGTTTCAGCAAGCAGGGTTGTGTCATCTGCATAACGCAGATTGTTAATAGACCTTCCACCAATCCTGATGCCACAATTCTCCTCATAGAGCCCAGCTTCTCGGATAATCTGCTCTGCATACATGTTGAAAACATTTAATGGCATCATATTCAATGAAAAGATAAAATGTATATGCTGAAAGTAGGGTAACCTATTCAAAACATCATCCACTAACGCTGAAGGTGAATAAACGGAAGATTTTTACCAACTTCCACAGTCTGAAATGGATAGAAACTGTATTCAAGATACATTGATAATTACGGATTATTTGAATGTGAAAATTAGAATAGAAATGAAGATGTAACAACAGCTGTAAATATGGTATTAATGAGAAAAGTGGCACCACAGATTGCATAGTGTAATTTTTAAAATTTTTTTTTTTAATTCATTGGAAATACTATTCCCTCAACAACATAAATGATGGCTTTACATGTTGATCTGGCCAGACAGGGGATGATGTTGTTGTTGTTATATGCTGTCGAGTCACTTGTGACTCATAGCAACCCTATGTACAACAGCCCTAAACCCTTCTCTATTTTGTGCCAATCGCACCGCCTCTGACACACCCATTCCGATTACCCCAGTCACTGAATCAATCCACCTCAGAGAGGGTCTTCCCCTCCTGCACTCTCCCTCCACTTTCCCAAGCATGATGTCCCTCTCCAAGGACCGGTCCCTTCTTACAACATGCCCAAAGTATGTCAGACCAAGCCTCAGAATCCTTGCGTCCAAGGAGCAGCGGGTTTAACCCTCTCCAGGTTGAATCTGTTTGTTTTCCTAGCAGTCCATGGTACCCTCAATACTCTTCTCCAGCACCACAGCTCAAAGGCATCAATTCTCCTTCTATCCCCCCCTAGTCATTGTCCAACTCTCTGACACATAACAAGTGATTGCAAAGACCATGGCCTGTATCAGGCACACCTTAGTCTACAGAATGACACCATTACTCTTCAGTACTTTGGAGAGGTCCCTAACAGCAGACTTTCCCATTGCAATACGTCTTTTAATTTCCTGGCTGCTGGTGCCAAAAATGTTGACTGTGGAGCCAAGTAAACTAAAGTTGTGAACAATCTCAATCTCTTCACCATCCATGTAGCCTTCAATATGGATTGAAGCTCAATATCAAGAAGACAAAGTTTCTCACCACTGGACTGATTTACAGCATCAGGATGGATGGTGAAACAGGTGATACAAAGAAATAAATCTGATTTAACTATGAGAATAGAAAATGTAGTTCAATGTCATCAGTCAGAACAAGTTCAGAGGCTGACTACAGAGTAGATCATCAGTTCCTAATGTCCAAATTCAAAGGGAAGCTGAAGAGTATTAAAAAGTACATGGGGAGCTAAAGTACAATACTAAGTATATCCCACCTCACCTTAAAGACTGTTGCAACAATTTATTTAGTTTATTAAACACTTATAACCAAAAAGTGAAGAGTTGTGAGATATCGGATATTATACATAATAAAGCTAAAGGTCACCAAACAAAAGACCCAAGCAGATGTCAAACAGACTTTTAAACTTGTTCCAGAGCATAACGTAGCTAAAATAAATAGAAGAACTCTTGAAGTAAATTACGTGAACAGAAGATTTGGATGATGACTCATGAAAATAAAGCATTGTAATGAAATACAAGATGCACAGACCTGGAAATAGAAAATAAAAAAGAAGACTGTATTGGGCTTTTTCAAGTGGAAAAGATGAAACTTTCAAAGAAAATACTGAAGAATTATGTGGGCAAAATATTAAGGTCCGATGGACAGAATACACAGAAAAATACCAAAAAATAACTGATTTTCATTCAACCGTTTTAGCAAGAAGCATATAATCAAGAACTAATTCTACTGAAGAAAGAGAGTCTAACTTCAGTAAAGACATTCTATTAAAAAAACTCCAACGTTCTAGGAATTGAATACAATTCCTGGACAATGAATAAAGATGACAGAAGAATAATTGATGCCTTTGAACCATAATGTTGGGGGAAAGTACTGGATGCCCCGTGGACTGAAAAAAGAACAAAGAGTTATATCTTGGAGAAAGTACAGGCAGAATGTTCCTCGGAGACAAAGATGACAAAGCTTCACCATACATACTTTGCTAGGAGAGGCTGTTCCTTGGAGAGGGACAACATCATGCTTAGAAGGGTTGTGAAAGACAGGGAGGCCCTCAGCTGGGTGGATTGGCACAGTGACCGCTGCGATGGGCTTGGGTATGTCATAAATGCTGAGGATAGTGTATGATAGGACAGAGTCCAGATCTGTTATTCACAAGGTCACAATAAGTTGTATTCATCTCATTGACACCTAACAACAACAGAAGTGATTGACAGAATATTAATTAACACTTTTCAACGAAAGAATGCAGAGCTATAGTCTCTTATCTATGCCAAGAAATTTGAAAGATATTTACCTGCCCAATTGGCAGTCAGAACCAACATAATTGCTTCTAACAATAATTTGTTGCTAAGTAGAAAATTACTGCTATATTAGGTTTGGAGAGCTTTGGTGGCTAATCAGTAGGGAAGTGTGTTATCACTCTGAAGTCTAGTGGTTCAAATCCATCAACTACTACATGGGAGAAAGATGGGCACTCTCCTTCCATAGAGTTCCCAGTCTGAAAAACTTCTAGATGATTAACTATAGGTCAGTCGTGAGTCAACTGCAATGACTGAGAGTGAGTGAAGTGGAAATGAAATTGTGTGACCAGCCCAGCTTAATATCAAGAAGCTATTTCAAGACTTTGTTCACAATCCAACAGCATAACCCTGAGATATAAGTCCTGCCTTTCACTGGTGACCTGAAGAAATAAGGCCTAGTGGTTAAGAACTCAGTCTTTAGAGTGGTGCCTGGATCCCAATCTAGGCTCCTCCATTTAGCTACATAATTTTATGTATCATTTAATTCTCTAGGGAGTTCTGATGACCTAGTGGGAGTTGCGCTGTCAAACCAAATGTTGTTGTTGTTAGATGCCTTCAAGTTGTACACGACTCATAGCAACCCTATGAATGAAAAGCCTGAGCACTGTTCATAGTTTCCAGAGGCAAGCCACTTCAGAAGTGGATGCCACTACTGCTTCCAGGCTTGTTTGACTCGGGAAGCTCCAGCAAACCATGGGTAACCATTATCACATTCAGCACATGCGTGTCAAATAACCAAAGTAAATGGTTCAAACCCACAAGCTGTAACATGAAAGAAAGACTATCAATCTCATCCTGTGTGACTTACAGGCTTTGAAAACCCACTGGAGACTCAGCTATGAATCATTTCTGACTTAAAAGTAATGGAAGTTAAAAAAAAATTTCAATTCTCTGAGCTTTAGTATCTTCATCTCTAAAATGGGGCTTATAGTATCAATCTGACAGAGATACTGAGTGGAAGAACTAACTGAAGTCTGAAGCATGCTGGTAAAATGGTTGGCAAATAACAATTCTCAAAAAATAATTGACCTGATAATACTTACCTGGCAGGGGCAGTACCCAGTACCGTGGTCACAAACATGGTTTTCCCAGAGAGAGTTTTATCCATTGCACCCCGGATGTGCTGACCCCCTTTGATTTCCTCAAATGTGGGAAACTTTACTGCATAATTTGTGGTAGTGAAGGACAGGGTTTGCACCCTGTAAATAAATAAACAAAAATTTAAAAGGTTTATACTGTAGATTGATAGAGAAAACAATACCTCATTGTCTAATCACTCTAAGCAAGCAGAAATTCTCGATGGTGGTGGTGTTGTGTACTGTCAAGTCACAAGTGACGCATAGCTGACCCTCCAGCAGTTTTCAGAGACAGTAAATCGCATGGGAGAAGATTCTCATCTTTCTCCCACAGAGCAGCTGGAGGATTTGAGCTGCGTATCTTTGGGTTGGTAGTACAACTACTTATTACAAACCACCAGAGAAATCTGGATAGATAAATGCAATGATCTTTCCAGGTAATTAGCACAACCTTCAATACATATTACATTTCAATATCAAGAAAAAAAAACCTCACACCCTGGACGTATAGGCAACAACATGATAGATGAAGATTGGAACCATTAACAACTTCATGTTACATGGATCCAAAATCAATACACTTGGTACCAGCAGTCAGGAAATAAACAGACGTTATTGCACTATGAAAGTCTGCAGTCAGGGACCTCTCCAAATTATGGAAGAGCAATGATGTTAATTTGAGTTCTAAGGTAGACCTTATTCACGCCATGGTCTTCTCAATCACTTACTACAAGTCTAAATGCTGAACAGTAAATAAGGATGAGAGAAGAAGAATTGATGCCGTTCAACTGTGGTATTGGAAAAGAGTACTGAATGTCCCATGAAATGCCAAAAGAACAAATAGATATTTGTTCCTGGAAAGGGGGCAGCCAGAGTGCTCTGTGGAGACAAAGATGATAAAATTTCATCTCGCGTAGTTTGAGCATGTTTCTAAGATAGAATGTTAAATGGAGAGGGTTGTTATGCTTGGAAAGGTGGAGAGGAAGGTGAAAGAGAGGAAGACCCTCAACCAGATGGATTGACACAGTGACTGGAGGTAAGTGTATCAGAGACTGTGAGGACGGCACAAGATAGGACAGGGTTCAGATCTGTTGGACACAGGGTCACTATAAGTCATCCTCAACTAGATGGCATATAACAGCAAATACCACAAAAAAATAAAAATAAAAAGGAAAGGAAAGAAACTGATGCTTTGTATATGGACTTTATAAACAAACCAATATAAAGTAAAAATTAAACAAAGAGGGATTAGTAAAGCACATGTTGCTGGAATATTTGGATTGACTACATTCTTAAAAGTATATGATTATAGGTACATATAAAATTATTACAAAGCTTTTTTTTCTTCTTTGAAAAACATTCTGTTAAAACAACTCATTGGGAAAAGTATTTCCTAAGGGTTTGCTTGTGCAGCAGGCTTGTAAAGACTGCTTGTGTCAAGACTCTAGGGAAAAAAAAAAGGAAGTGATCCTTGAGAGAAGGAAAGTTAGGAATGTCAGCTTATTTTTTATCACTGGCCTTCAGGGTGGAGGCAATTATAGCCAGCACAACTCAGTGCTGTCGAGTTGGAACCTAGAAAACTTTTTGGGTCCTTTTACTCTGTCAAATGGGATTGCTAAGAGTCAAAATCAAATTGGTGGCACCTATCAACAAGACATATTTAATTGAAGGTTCAAATAGAAAAGATAGGGAGGGGCAGTAAATATATATTTCAGGAGATGCTGACCAAGTTTTTTTTAACTTTGCTAGAAAATGAAAACCGAAGTTCACAAATGAATTCTGAAAAAACAAACATGAATATATGATGATAAGGCCTAGGGGACCGAAAGTGATGCTACCAAGCCAAAGGTGGGTGACGCTAATCCGAGGCCCTCAGGCCTGTTTCTCATTGGTTTTGGTCAAACCTCCTTCTAGGTCATATAGCCCTGGTGTGTCCACTTGCCATACAAAAGTAATTCGTGGTTGCTGTGAAACCGAATACTATGATACTGATGTGTAAAATGTGTTAATGGTCACCTATGGTGGACAGTGTTTGGTGAAGCTCCCCAATTAAAACAAGCTTGGAAGCAGGAGTGGCGTGCACTTCCGTAATAGCTTGCCTCCGGAAATCCTATGAACCTGGAGAAAGGATGAAAATCACGCAAGTGTTGAGGACTTTCCTTCATAGGGTTGTTGTGAGTCGCCTACGACTTGATGGCACTTAACAACAACAACAACAACAACAACAACAACAACAAGGCACATCATAACCAAATTGCAGGAAGTAAGTGATAAATACTAAAAGCAGCCGTATAGGAGACAAAGTATATGTTGTTGTTGTTGTTGTTAAGTGCCTTTGAGTCGCAGGCTACTCATAGCCACCCTATGAAGGAGAGTCCTAGACGTTTGGGTGCCTTTCATCCTCTCTCCAGGTTCATAGGGTTTCTGGAGGCAAGCTATTACAGAAGTGGATGCCACTCCTCCTTCCACGACAAAGTATATACAAAGGTAAAATTAATTCTGACTTCTTACCAGCTATGTCTTGGCAAAAGTGCAGCTAGAGTGCTCCTTGGAGGCAATGAAGACGAAGCGTTTTCTTTAAGACATCAGACATGTAGCTAGGCACAGCTATTCCTTGGAAAAGGACATTATGCTTAGAAAGACGGAGGGCCAGCAAAGGAGAGAGAGCAAGACACCTAACGAGATGGATTGACACGGTAACTTCAGCCAATGTATGTCAGAGATGATGAGGATGTCACAGGATAGGGTCATGTCAGCTGCTCGTAGAGTCATTACAAGTCATACTCGATGACACAAAGCCAGAAAAGATTTAAGACCTAGGACAATGGAACAAAACTTAGAATGTTTTAAAAGACCTATCCGTCTAGAACTCTATGCTCAGAGAAAATATTTTCAAAATAATTAAGCCCAAATAAAAACTATTTTGACAAATGAAATAGTTCAACATACCCTAAAATTTCACTACAAGAAAAAGTACCATTAGTATTTAGATTAAAGATATAATTATACTGTTGTTATTGCATTCCACGGAGGCAGAAGCAACTCATAGACGGCCTACTAGCAGATTTTCAGATTAGGTAAATTGCATGGGAGAAAATGATCCGTTTTTCTCTCTTGGAGTGGTTGGTGAATTTGAACTACATGCCTTTGGGTTGGCAGCACAACTCCTTACCACTAAGCCACCAGAGATCCATTCCTATAGTTAAAACTAAAATAAATAGAAATGGAAGCATTAGATGCAATAAATAAGTGGTTAAATATGAAATAATTGACCTTGTTCATAGAGAGTTGTCCTGTCAAGCCAAAATTGGAGCCTTTCTGGAATTTTGAAGCCTCCACAAAGAAAAATAGATAGTCGCCTCTTCAGTAGTTCATAGCCTCCAAAACCTATGCATTCATCTCTACTCCATTGCAGTGGGAGAGAGAATAATTAATTTGTTCAAAGACATTTGACTGTTGAAAAGAGAAATAATGGCAAAGCGCTGTGGACTTTCATATATATAGAATTATACATATAATTTGTTGATAGGTGCTTGATGTCTTTGAGCTGTGGTGCTGAAGAAGAGTATTGATGTACCACGGACTGCTAAGAAAACAAACGGGTTCATCCTGGAGAGTTTTAAACCAGACGGCTCCTTGGAAGCAAGGATTCTGAGGCTTGGTCTGACATACTTTGGACATGTTGCTAGGAGGGACCAGCCCTTGGAAAGGAACATCATGCTTGGGAGAGTGGAGGGACAGCATAGGAGGGGAAAACCCTCTATGAGATGGATTGATTCAGTGACTGGGGTAATCGGTATGGGTGTGTCAGAGGCAGTGTGATTGGCACAGGACAGAGCAGAGTTTAGGGCTACATGAGTCGCAAGCTACTTGACGGCACATAACAACAACAACAACATCAGGTCCTTGCAAATTAGTTCTGGCTCATAGGCACCGTACATGCAATAGAATGAGACAGTGCCTGATCAAACGCCAGCGCCACTATTATTGCTATGTTGAACCTCCTCATTGCTGCCTCTGTACCAACTGAAATCAGTGAAGGTCTCCCTGGGCCTCTACTTGAACAAGTATGACGTATGGTGTCATTCTCCTGGGCTTAGTCCTTCTGGACGACATATCTCAAGTGTGTGTGGTAGAGACTCTTTAGACTTGTTTGTAAGTTTCATTCTGGCTTCACTTCTTGTAAGATACATTTGTTCTTCTGGAAGTCTACAGTATATTCAATATTCTTCACCAACACAATAATTCCAAGACATCAATTCTTCTCAGAAACTGCTGGTTTAGACAAAATGTTTGCTTTATACCCTCTATCTCATTCTTGATTTTTCCTCTCACCTTCCGTTGCTTTCCTCTCCCATCCATCTCTTTTATTATTGTGATGTAACTTCTGAGCAGGAACAGATTCGTAGATGGCCTTCCACCAGGTTTCCAGAGGCTGTAAATTGCACAGAAGGAGATTGTCCATTTTTTCTCCTGTGGAGCAGTTGGTGGATTCGAACCATGTGACTTTGTGTTGGCAGTGCAACTCTTTACTATCTCTTTTTAACCATCAACAAAAAAATGTTAAATGGAAGCAGAGGAATGAAAATGTGTGGGCCAGCAGAGGGGACATTAATCACAGGGTTGTACAACTTGATGCGTGGTTGGGTGAGGGAAATTGGAAGAGTCTGCTGTGAAAAACAATGTACTCAAATTTGGTAAATAAACTAGTATAAAGAATGTTAAATGGGGAAGATTTTCCTATGTAATTTTTCTTAAATAATGAAGTTGTCTAATACAGTATTTGTCCTTTTGCAACTGATTAATTTCATCCAGCATAATGTTGTTGTTGTTGTTGTTGTTAAGTGCCGTCGAGTCGCAGGCGACTCATAGCGACCCTATGAAGGAGAGTCCTTGACGCTTGAGTGCCTTTCATCCTCTCTCCAAGTTCATAGGGTTTCCAGAGACAAGCTATTATGGAAGTGGACGGCACTCCTCCTTCCACGCTTGTTCAGTCGGGGAGCTCCACCCCACTCTCAGTCCGCACTGGGTAGCCAACCATTAACGCATTTGACACATCAGTGTCACAGTGTTCAGCCTCACAGCAACCCCAAGTGACCGCGGGACGGCAACGCTGGGAGATGCTTTACAGATTTGTCAATACTTTTTTTTCGTTTATGTCATTGATTGCATGGTATATCATGGTATATGTATCATAGCTTGTTTATTCATTCATCCAATAATTAACACTTGTATTATCCTCAACTTTTGTGAGTAATTATGCAATGAACATGGATATGTAAGGTGCTATTCATGACCATTCATTGGGTTGGTTCTGGCTCGCAAGCTACACATGGGTCAACTTATATAATAAGGGTCTAATCTGAAATGCATAGAAAATACGAACACTTCAACAACAAAAGAAAAAAATACAATTTCAAAAACTATGTGGACAAAACACAAGGACTCTTTATCAAAGAAGACATTCAGGCTGACAATGAAGACACGAAAATAAGTTTATGTTCAATAGCTATTGTTGTCATTGTCCTAATACACAATCCAGTCAACTCTGACTCATAGTGACCCTATGACTAACAGATCTGAACCTTGCTCTATCTTTCACCATCCTCACGACATCTGCCATACTCAAGTCCATTGTTTCAGTCACTCATCACTGACCCTGCAGGGGGTTTTCCAAGGCTGTAAATTTCACTGAAGATTATCAATATTTCTCCCACAGAGCAACTAGTGGATTTGAACCTCATCTTTATGGTTGGCAGCACAACTCTTTACCACTAGGCCATCTTGCCTCTGGAAACCCTGTGAACCTGGAGAAAGAATGAAAGTTATACTGGTAGCCAGGTCTTTTGTTCATAGGGTCGCTGTGAGTCACCTACAACTCGACGACACTTAACAACAACAACAACAGCATAGAGAGAGATCAACTGACCTAGTGGACAGAAAGTGATGACCCCAACCCAAGGTGGGTGACTCTAATCTGCGACCCTCAGGCCTGCTTTGGTTGTTTTTGGTGAAACATTCTTCTAGGTCGTATAACCCTGGTATGTCCACATGCTGTACAGAGGTAATTC
>NW_006399777.1:20200856-20203162 GCF_000299155.1 Elephantulus edwardii | reverse complement strand
TAACTGAGATATTTCACTCAACATAATGTCCTCCAGGGTCACACATTTTGTATAATATTTCATTAGTTCCTTGTTTCAATGCAGTGTAGTATTCCATTGTGTGAATATCCCACAGCTTCTCTATCCATTCGTTTGTTGATGGGTGCTTAGGTTGTTTCCAACTCTTTGTTATTATGAACAAAGCCACAATAAATATGGGTGTGCATATATCTGCTTGAGTGGTGATTATGGTTTCTTTGTGGTATATTCCCAGTAGTGAAATTGCTGGGTCAAATGATATTTCTATTTACAACTTTTTGAGAAAGTGACTTATAGCCTTCCATAGTGGTTGCACCATTTTACACTCCCACCAACAGGGAATAAGGGTTCCAGTTTCTCCAACCTCGCCAGCATTTGTTATTTGCTACTATGTTAAATTTTGCTATTGTTACTGGGGTGAGATTATATTTCATAGTTGTTTGATTTGCGTCTTTCTTACAGCTAGGGATTTTGAACATTTCTTCATGTGTTTGTTGGCCATCTGATTTTCTTCTTAAGTGAGGTGTCTGTTCATATCCTGTGCCCATTTTTCAGTTGGGTTGTTTACTTTTATCTTGTTGTGGTGCTCAAGTATTATATAAATTCTAGATATAAGTCCCTTATCTGACACCTCATTATCAAATTTTTTTCCCCAGTCTGTGTCTTACCTTTTCACCCTGTTGGAGAAGTTTTTTGATGTGCATAGATATTTTCTTTTTAGAAGGTCCCATTCATCTATTTTATCCTTTCCTGGTGGTAGATTTTTTCAGGATGCTTGAAAGACTGTTTATGTTGTAAATAAGTAGGGCTTCTAGAATTCTTCCAAGCTTTTCTCTAATGCAGTTTATAGTCCTTCGTTTTAGTCCTATGCCCATGATCCACTTCGAGTTGGTTTTTGTGAATGGTGTGAAGTGTGGGTCTTGCTTGAATTTTCTTCAGGTGGTTTTCCAATTTGGCCAACACCATTGTTAAAAAGGCTGTCATTTCCACAATTAACTGATTTAATCTCCTTGTCAAAAATCTGTTGACCATAGGCAGATGGGCTGATTTCTGGATTACCAATTCTATTCCATTGATCTATGTGTCTGTCATTGTACCAGTACCATACTCTCTCGAGAGTCAAGGTGTTATAGTAGGATTTGAAATCAGGGAGTGAGATTGTCTCCTACCTTGTTTCTCCTTCTAAGGAGTGCTTTGCTTATTTGGGGCCTCTTTCCATTCCAAATGAAACTGAAGATTGCCTTTTCCATCTCTTTGAAGAATGGGATTGGTATTTTGATTGGGATTGCTTTGAAAGTGTAAATTGCCTTTGGTAGTATTGTCATTTTCACCAGTATTGAGCCTTCCTATCCATGAAAGGGATACACTTCCACTTCTCCAGATCTCTTTCTGTTTCTTGTAGTAATGTTGTATAATTTTCTTTGAATACATCCTTTGTGCTTCTGGTTAGATTTACTCCCAAATATTTAATCTTGTGATTAGCTATTGTGAAGGGTACTGTTTTTCTAAGCTCCAGCTCTGTATTCTCTTTGTTACTGTAGAGAAATCCAACTGATTTTTGTATGTTGGTCTTGTATCCTGCCACTTTGCTGAATTGGTCAACTATGTCCACTAGTTTTCTTTCTGAGTTTTTTGGGTTTTCTAAGTATACTATCATATCATCTGCATAGAGAGATAATTTTACCTCATGTTTGCCAAATTGGGTACCTCTTATTTCCTTCTCTTGTCTTATTGCTATAACTGAGACTTCTGATACAATACAACACAATGAATAAGAGAAGTGATAGTGGGCCTTGCCTAGTTCCTGTTCTTAAAAGGAAAGCCTTTAATCTCTCTCCATTGAGAAAAATGTTGGCTCTTGGGTTTGCATATATACCTTTTACTATGTTGAAGAAATTTTCCTTGAATCCTATTTTATTGTGTGTTTTAATCATAAAAGGGTGTTGGATATATGTCATTCTACTGTCTTCTTGTTAGCATGGTTTCTGCTGTGAAATCGGTCCTTAATCTTATCTGCTCTCCCTTATAGGTTACTCTCTGTTTCTCCCTTGCTGCTTTCAGAATTCTCTCCTTATCTTTGGTTCTGGCAAATTTGACTATGATATGTCTTGGTGTTGTTTTTTTTTCTTTTGGGGTCTATTCTATATGGTGTTCACTGAGCTTCTTCAATATATATATTCACTCATTCTTCATTATGCCTGGGAAGTTTCTTCTAACAATTTTGCCACAACTTTTTTGATGTTTTTACTTGCTTCTTCCTGTTCTGTAATTCCAATGATGCACATGTT
>NW_006399777.1:20194161-20200756 GCF_000299155.1 Elephantulus edwardii | reverse complement strand
ATATGTAAAGAATTCTCAAAATAAAATAACACAAAAATAAGTGTTCAATTTCTTAATATGAGCCCAGGATATGAAGATAAATGTATAACAAGGAAATGACATGTAAATATCTTTGCCACCACTGGTTAGTAAAAAAATGCGAGAAAAAATTATTAAAAAGAAAACCCAGACAGATAAACTAACAGCTAGATACTGCTACATATGTATTGATGTTGTGTACATTTGAACTTTGCACAGAAGAGATTGTCCATCTTTCTCCCATGGAGCAGTCACTAGATTTGAACCTCTTTCCTTTGAGTTGGCAGTGCAAATTCTTACCAAGGCACCAGAGCTCTCCTGCTTATCTATAAGAATGGCTAAAATTTAAAACAAACAAATAACGACAACAACAAAATAAACCTCATCCATAGATGTCGGTGAGAATATGGAATAAAGAGCTCATATATTTCTGCTAAAAATGTAAAATTCTATCATCATTATTTTGGGAAACAGTTTGACAGTTTCTTAAAATGTTAAACAGACACTTACTGTGTGATTCAGTGATTTCTTTCCTAATATTTTTCTCAAGAAACATTATAAGTCAAATTCAAGTGAAGACTTACACAAAAATGTGGATAGCAGCTTCATGTGTAAAAATCTGGAGACAAATATTCAATAAGTATCTGAATAAACATATTGGGCTATATCCATACAGTGGGGGACCATGCAGCAAGAGAGTAGAACAGACTTTTGGAGCTGTGGTGGCTTCAAATTGCACTGCCAACCCAAAAGTATGTGGATCGTATCTACCAGCTGTTCTGCGGGAGAAAGATGAGCTATTTCCTCCCATGCCATCTACTGCCTCAGGAAGTTAGCTACTGATCAATTCTGATTTGATGCTATACAACAACATTGCCTACACACAAAATTGATGTCTTTATAAAATTATTGTAAATCTAAGAAGCCAGGCAAACAAAAGTGCATAGTATATTATTTTGTTGATCTTGTTGTTTGTATGTGCCATTGAGTTGACTACAAGTCATAGTAACTCCGTGAAGAACTGATCTGAACCTTGTCCTATCCTGCACCATCCTCACAGTTTTTAACATGTTGGGGCCCATTGTTTAAATCACTGTGTCAATTCACCTTGTAGAAGATTTTCTCTGTCTTTAACCCCCTACCTTTCCCAGAATGCTGTGTTTTACCAAGCACTGGTTCCTTCTGACAACAAGCTCAATGAATGTGAGATAGAGTTTCACTGTGCTTGTTTCTAAGGCGCACTTTGGTTGCCCTTCTTCCAAGTGAGATTCGTTTGCTCTTCTGGTGGGGTACTCAGTCTTCTGCTGGACTAGCAGATGCACTGTTCCAGATCACAGAGTGTGTCTTCTATTTCTCACAGCAAGCATGTTGTTTGGGGTTGCTTGTTTGCTTGTTTTACAGTTTGTTCTTACAGATACAGTGCTTGCCTGTCAGCTTGCTGGACTATGGTGACTTGCTGCTTGCTTTCTTTTTTTATGTATGCATGCTTGCTTTTTAGTGTATGATTTTCTTTATGTAAAATTTTAGAAAATGAAAACTAACCTCTAGTGACAGAAATGAAATCAGTGGCTGGTTTTGAATGGAGTAGGAGTTGGGATTGAGAAACCAAGAGAATAAACTGTGAACAAACTTTGGAGAGTGAAGGACATGTTTATTTTTTTTATTATGGTGATGATTTCCCAAGTTTATTCTTCCGTCAAAATAAATCAAGTTGTGTAGTTTAAATTGTTGCAGTTAATATGTGTCAAGTATACCTTTAAAAGCTATGAAAATCAAGTATTGAAATATTAGCACAACAGCATCGAAAACTATAAAAAAATCTAACTAATTGATGCCACTGGCTTTTATCAAATTTTACACATTATTTTAAAGTTAGACCATTTGTGTAATTCAAAATAAACAAACATCTAGGCAAGGGTGGGGGGGGGGAAGCACGGACTATTTAAGCTCAATTCTAGTATTAAATTCCCTGAAGCAGAAAATGAAATATGTGTGTAAATGGTAAGGCATAAACCATACAAATTAATGTGCTTTGTGACTTCTCCATTAACTCTGTATTCCAAGAGGACAAATCAGTCTAGGAAAATTACCATCAGAGCTCCCAAATTCTCGGATATGTTCAGACATGCTCTTGAATTTTCAGAATATTGCACTTGGGTCTGATGACTATGATCAACATGTTCATCCAAATATAAACCATTAAATGCCAATTTAGGCAGAGTTGACAGTGTATAGAAAGCGTGATAGAGCTCTTCACATAATTATCCTTGTCCTCTAGGAATTCACGGTCTCTGAGAATATTTACAAAGTCAAAATAGAACAATCTGGTAAAAATAAATAAAACAAAACATTCAGAATTGAATATGTGACAGCAACTTACCATGATCTTCTCCCTCACCTCGGCCCCTGGCACAATTAAGGCACTGTGGAATATAAGGTTTAATATTAATCGACTGGCCTTTTGACAAAATAAAGCGTTTGTGTGCGTTTAGATACTTCACCTCATGAAACATTTCCCCCTGTAGCTTAGACTTCTAGCTAAATTGCCAAAAAGGCTTCTCAATGATTGTGTTTTCTGTGAATATTGGTTAGCATTGGTTGGAGCAGTGGAACACGAATCTGGGCAAACACAAGGATGTTTAGGAACTCTGTAGGTTGCAGGTAGAGCACATGTTTGCATTGCTAGTATTAACAATATTGCCTAGTACATAGCAAGCACTGTCTGGGTGAATGAGTGAGTAAACGAAATAGAAAAATTTACTGATTATTCAGAAAAGTATGCGTTTAATTAGAATCTATAGAGAGATCGATAGCTTGATGGATAGAGGTATGTAGGTAGAGATGTTATTATTATGTGTCATTGAGTCACCTGCCAGTCATAGTGATCCTGTGTACAACAGCTCTGAACTCTGCCATATCCTAAGCCAATCTCATTATCTCCAACACACCCAATATCACTTTGCCAGTTATCGAATCAATCCATCTCATCATCCTTTGTCTTCCTCTCCTGTGCTGTCCCTCCACCCTTCCAAGCATGATGTCCTTCTCCAAGGAACTGTCTCTCCTGGCTGTGTGCCCAAAGTGTGTGAGATGGAACTTCAAAATCCTTGCTTCCGGGGAGCAGCTTTGTTTTACCCTCCTCAGGACTGACCTGTTTGTTCTCCTGGTAGCTCACGGCATGTTCAAGTCTCTCCTCCAGCTCCAAGGCATTGGTTCTTCTTCTAGATGTAGATAGATCTACTGTGTGTAGTAGTTATTCACACACACACACACACACACACACACACACACACACACACACACCCCTCTAAAAATTTTTCTCAACTGAATTTATTGCTGTTGAGTTGGAATTGACTCCTAGTGGGTTGACAAGAGGCTGTAAAATGCCTGGGAAGAGCTTACCCATCCTTCTGCTTGATCAGCTAGTGACATTGAACTTCCAGAGAGGCACCCCTTTTGGATTATTAGCACAACTTCTGACAGACTACACCGCCAGAGCTCTCCTAACTCTGACAATATCCTGAAACAAGAAACATTTAGGATATCACACAATTTCTGTGGATTGAAAATTCAACAGTGGCTTGGCTCAGTACTATGACTTGAGATCTTGCGTGAGGTAATGTGGTTAAAATATCATCCAGATCTGCCATCACGTGGTTTTGACTGTGGCTGGGGGATCTGTTTCCAAAATAAATTATTCATGAGGCTGTGGCTGTTGGCGGGAGACCTCAGTTTCTCACCACGTGAGCCGTAACTGCACGAATGTTCATTCAACTTGGTGTTTGACTTCTCCAAGAGAAAGTAGTCCCAGAGAATAAGGCAAAAGCTACAAAGGTTGCTATGATCTGGTCTTGGAGGCAACACTCCATAGCTTCTGGAATTTATTTTTAAATTATTTTCAAAGGCTATACAGTGTTGGAAGGGACTACACGAGGTACATTACACTATATGGTGAGAGGAATTGGAGTAATAACTTGGAAATCCTACCTACAAGCTAATCTTTGGATTCTTTAACATGTTTTCCAAACAATTGCAGCACAGACACGTAAGTATTCCTTGAGGATCCTCAAAAGCGTTAGGCTCATTGTCACTATGATTGTGCCTTCGATTTATCTATGATCTAGTATGTCTTTCGTAAAGAGAAACAAAAAAACCCCAAGTAAAGCATTGTTTAAAGAGCAAGGAATTTATTTTAGCTTATACTATTGAAAGGAGCTCTGGTGGCTATAGAAGTGCCTCAAGTGGTACTTGATCAGTTGCTGGAGTCTTATTTTTTGCCAATGACTTCAGTGTAGCCCGGATTTCTACCTTAAGTACTATTGGTTCTTGATTATATGCTACTTCTGGAAATAGTTCTGTGTCAATCAATTCTTTTTGGTAAATTGATTCTGTGTATTCCCTTCTTTTTTTTTTTTAATGCTTCCTCATTGGCCTCCACAAGAAAAAAGACTGATAACCCAATTACAAAATGGGCAAAAGACATGGAAAGAATTTTCCCAGAGGAAGATATTAGAATGGTAAGCAGAAACAAGAAGAAATGCTCCAAATCACTGGCAATAAGAGAGATGCAAATAAAAATCTCACTCCAGTAACAGTGGCAAAGTTTAACAGGGCAGTAAGTAATAAATATTGGAGAGGATGTGGCAAGAAAGGAATTTTTACACATTGTTGGTGGGATTGTAAAATGGTACAACCATTCTGAAAGGCAGTTTGGTGCTTCCTCAAAAAGCTGAACATAGAGATTCCATATGATCCAGTTATCCCATTACTTGGAATATGTGTTGTTGTTTGTTGTTAAGTGCTGTCGAGTCATAGGTAACTTATAGCGACCCTATGAATGAAAGACCTGAACACTTGTATAACTTTCGTCCTTTCTCCAAGTTCATCGTGTTTCCAGAGGCAAGCTATTTTGGAAGTGGATGCCACTCCTGCTTCCGAGCTTGTTTTAATCAGGAAGCCCCATCAAACACTGTCCACCATGGGTAACCATTCTCGAATTTGACACATCACTGTCACAGTGTTCAGCTTCACAGTAACCATGAGTTTCCTCTGTACAGCAAGTGGACAGGCCAGGGCTATATGACCTAGAAGAATGTTTCACCAAAAATAATTAAAGACAGGCCTGAGGGCCATAGATTACCGTCAGCCACCTTTAGCTTGATAGCATCACTTTCTGTTTGCTAGGCTGCCTAACCTCTCAGTATGCTGGTGGTGTTGTTGTTAAGTGCCATCGAGTCATAGGCGACTCATAGTGACTCTATGAACAAAAGACCTGGATACTACTTGAAATATATCCTGAGAAAATGAGAACTGAGGCACAGACAGAGATTTGTACACCAATGTTCGTAGCAACATTATTCACCATCGCAAGAACATGAAAACAGCCATATGTTCAAACACAAACAAATGGATTTGAGAAATTATGGTCCATTCACACACTGGAAATTCACACTATGCAGCACACAAGAGTAATGATTTTGTAAATTACTGCCTAACTTGGGAGGGACTGGAGAGCATTGTGCTGAGTGAACTAACTCAGTCCCACAAGGATAAATATTGTATAAAACACAATTGTAGAAGGAGTATAAGGATCCAAGAGAGCTGGGAAGGGTTGGAAGCAGAGGGATGAGGATGTGCAGGGGGCGGGGCGGATTGATCATTGGGTTGTACAATTTGTTGGGTGTGAGGTGAGGGAAAATGAAAGAATTTGTTCTTCAAAAACAATGCATTCAAATTTTGTAAGTAAACTGGTAAAAAATTAAAAAAAATATTTTTGCCCGTAGAATCCTTTAGTGTTACAACTTGAAATTATTTTTAGGCTTGAATTTGGGTGGTTTTGGGGTGGGGTATTTTTTTCAATTCTTTCAGCTTGAGAAAAGCTGAGTGTGTTCTTGCCTTTTGGTTTTTTAACTCCAGCTCCTTGAATAACTTAGTATAACATTTTTATTTTGCCTTTGAATTATGGTGTTGGCAAAGATTATTGAATATCCCACAGATTGCCGAAAGAACAGACAAATCTCTCCTAAAAAGAAGCACAGTGAGAGTGTTCATTAGGTGCGAGGATGGTGAAACTCTCTCTAACTTTGGGTATATTTTCTGAAGCAATCAGTACTTGGATGGAGACATGATTCTGGGAAAGGCAGAGGATCTGTGAAAGAGAAAAAGACCCTCACTGAAATGGATTGACCAAGTGGTCACCACAATAGATTCTAACAAGAGAGAGATAATAAGGATGGTGTAGGATAGTCAGGTTTCGGATGTATAGGAAACTTTCACAAGGTTACTTACTATGAGTCATAGCTATGTGGAAGGCACAAACAGCAACAATTGATGTTCCGTGGAGATGTTCTCCGTATCCCTTTTTCAATTGTTGTTGTTTGTGCCTTCCACACAGCTATGACTCATAGTAAGTAACCTTGTGAAAGTTTCCTACATACCGGAAAAGTGACTATCCTACACCTTCAGTATGGACTGAGACTCAATGTCAAGAAGACAAAGATTCTCACCACTGGACCAATTGGTAGCATCAGGATGGATGGCGAAGAGATTGAGATTGTTCACAGCTTCAGTTTGCTTG
>NW_006399777.1:20182188-20189186 GCF_000299155.1 Elephantulus edwardii | reverse complement strand
TCTCATTTTCGCCGACTTCGTCCCTCACCTGCTCTTCACCAAGAAACCCCTTGAGTTTCTTGTCACGACCGTAGTCGGGTGGTCGGTGACAGTTTCCCCTTGAGAACTGGGTCTGCCACCCTATTTGAGCTCCAGCTGTCTCACTTCTTTCCACAATTGGTCCAGCAATCAATCATGATCCCTCCTAAGTACCTCACTCAATTTCCCTCTGTCCTGCCTGTTACTGGCAAGGGGTTCCGCTGCCCCTCCCTGCTCCCTGCTGCAGCTCACTGTTTCCCACTGTGACTTGCTGCCCCCCAATGTGGCTCACTGTTCCTCACTGTGACTCGCTGAACCCCACTGAGGCTCTTTGTACCCCACCAATGTTCACTGCACCCCACCAATGCTTGCATCTCCTGCAGCTCTCAAATGTCTGCGTTCATCCACAGCGATGTTTTGAGAAGCACCTATATGTTTGTTCTGTCAAACTGACAGCAGTTTGTTCCCCAAAGTACCTGCATGACCAAGGAGGAAACTTATTGTTCTTTTCTGGAAGTGGCTTCTCACCTCTGTCAAGAGGCCCAAGACCTCCTTGTTGCATGATTTAAGGGGTCCCATGTGGTTAAACCAGACAGAAGTTTGTTCCCAAAAGTATCTTCTTGCTCCTGGTGGGTGGGTCTCACAGTAGCTTGGCTGGTGGATTCTGGCAGGGACTCAACTGGTGGCTTCCACTGGGGCCCATGGCTGTGGCTCCCAAACTAATTATTTTGATAAAAGTTCTGACTCAACTTTCTATTGTCCTCATCATGGTGTGTTGGTCTCTGTGCACCAGGTAGGTCTCTCTGGTGGCCCATTTCTATGAAGCTTGCCACTCCTCCAGTTCCTTATGTTGTTTCCTCCACCACCACCATCTTGTTTCCCTCTCCAAAATTTTCACTCTTTAAGAAACAGAAGGATTAACCAATTTCATAAATTGCTTCTCCTGAAAAGGATCTTATCTGAACAAGACTTCTCTTCAACTTCCACAAGATGCACTCGCGTGGGGCAGCAAGCCTGAGCCTTCCGTCACCACTTCCTGTTGCTGTGATGCCCTGCTTTGCTTTTGAAGGCAGCTGAATTATTCCTTGAATATAGCCACTTCTCAGTGACCAGCACATTTGGGTTCCAAATATCTGGTCATTATAAGCAAATAACCTTTAGGAGTACATGAAGGAACATTCTGTTATTAGATTACAAAACTGGGATCATTATAGAACCTCCAAACACCTGAGAATGTTGACCTAGGTAATTGAGCTGCAATGACTGCTGCCTTTTGGTGTTTGTTACTGCCAGAAAAGTTATTAATGCACAAAATGGATAACAGATATTTTTATTAATGTTTGAAGTCAAGATATCAGATAATAAGAAAATCAATAAGCTAGTAGTTATACTGCCCTTAGAATGCTAATCTTTACAGGAGTAGATGGCTACATCTTTCTTCTGTGGAGCAATAGGAAGTTTCAAATTCCTTACTTCTCAGTTCGCACCAGAACACTTAACCACTACGCTAATACAGCTCTTTTTTTTTTCTTCTTCACTGTTAGACAAAGTGATATAAATGTGGCTGAGATATTATATTCCCCTGGAGCTATAGTTAGCCTGTAATGGACAAGTATGGGGATAGGAAAGGCCAGGCCTTTTGCTTCAGTCAAAATATAAGTAATTTAATATTTCACATTTCCCAGCAGGATAAAGTTCACACTACTCCATACAGGATTTTGCCTGACTTCCTTTATTGCTTTTTTACTTTTATTTAATATCTGCTCATCCATGCTTTGCCCATTGTATAATTGATTGAAGTCTCCTGTAATCTTTACTTTGTTGTTGTTGTTGTGTACCATAGAGCTGGAACGGACCCATAGCTGGTCCTCTGGCAGGTTTTCAGAGGAAGTTAATCGCATGGGAGGAGGTTACCCACCCTCCTCCCAAGGATGGTGGCCTTGAACCACATACCTTCAGGATTGCAGTGCAGCATCTTTCCACTAATCCACTAGAGCTCCCACTAATAATGTATCTTAACATGGATTGTTGCCTCAGAGATGGCTTCTGGAAAATCTGACCAAAGCAAACTATGAGACAAATACAGTCACTGGGGGAAAAATAAAAAAGAAAGAAATGAAAAATTCAAATCAAGCAAGCATAAACAATAAAGAAGGGAGCTCATATAAGTATAACGCGTTGTTGTTAATGTCTCAGTGAGCTGAACAACCCTCTGTGCAACGTATTGATGCCTTGTATCATCTTTACCATCTCCATTGTTCTTATTTCAGTAAAATTGTGTCAATCTATCTCATTGAAACTCTTCCTCTCCTCTGAATTTCTGCTTTGTTGGCATAATGCCCTTTTCCAAGGATTGATCCTTCCTAATAATACGTAATCCTTCCTAATAATATGTGTAATATATATATGAGACCAAGTTTCATTATCTGACCTCTAAGGATGTGTACTATCTCCATACCCTTTCAACCTGTATGCAGAACAGATTATCCAGGAGACTAGACTCTATGAGGAGAATTGTGGCATGAGGATTGGTGGAAGATCTATTAACAATCTGCGTTATGCGGATGACACAACCCTGCTTGCTGAAACTGAGGAGGACCTCATGCACTTGCTGCAGAGGGTCAAGGACTGCAACCTTCAGTATGGATTGAGGCTCAATGTCAAGAAGGCAAAGATTCTCACCACTGGACCAATTGGTAGCATCAGGATGGATGGTAAAGAGATTGAGATTGTCCACAGCTTCAGTTTGCTCAGCTCCACGGTCAACACTCTTGGCACCAGCAGTCAGGAAATAAAAAAATGTATTGCAATGGGAATGTCTGCTGTTAGGGACCTCTCCAAAGTACTCAAGAGCAACGGTGTCTCTCTGGAGACTCAGGTGTGCCTGATACAGGTCATGGTCTTTGCAATCACTTGTTATGAATCAGAGAGTTGGACAATGACTAGAGAGGATAGAAGGAGAATTGATGCCTTTGAGCTGTGGTGCTGGAGAAAAGTATTGAATGTACCATGGGCTGCCAAGAAAACAAGCAGATTCATCCTGGAGAGGATTAAACCAAGCAACTTCTTGGAGGCAAGGATTCTGGGGCTTTGTCTGACATAATTTGGGCATGCTGCAAGGAGGGACAGGTCCTTGGAGAGGGATATCATGCTTGAAAGGGTGGAGGGACGGCACAAGAGGGGAAGACCCTCTATGAGGTGGATTGATTCAGTGACTGGAGTAATCAGGATGGGTGTGTCAGAGGCAGTGAGATTGGCACAGGATAGAGCAGGGTTTAGGGCTGTTGTTTGTAGGGTCGCTATGAGTCGCAAACGACTCGATGGCACATAACAACAACAACAACAATAACAAAGGAGCACCCTGTTTACCTTTTTCCCCAAGACACATTTGTTCATTATTTTGGCGGTCCATTGTATATTCAAAAGAATTCCCCACTATCACAATCCAAAGACATCTTTTATCTATTGGTCTGCTGCAGTCATGTCCAACTTGCACATGTATACGATGAAATTGAAAAATGCCTCGGCTTGACTCAGGAGCACATTCATCTTTAAGCTGATATCTTTGCTTTTCAGCATGTTGAAGGTAGCCAAGTTGACTAATGAAAACTTATTTTTTAAAATAAGTTTTTTTACTTCTGCTCCCATGAGTGTTCGTGGTTACCTAGGTAAAGTTAAATTCTTGACAACTTCAATCTTTTCTATATTTATCGTGATACTACTAGTCCAGTTGTAAGGGTGTTCTTTTCCTTATATAATGACACAATTTGTCTTGATGGATAGACTTTGATCTTCATTCAGGAAGTGCTTCAAATACTCTTTATTTTAGTAAACAAGTTTGCGTCATCTGTATAATGCAGATGGCCAAATCTTCTGCCCATCTTGGTGCCACATTCTTCTTAATATACTCTGTATTTTTTTGATTATTTGTCCAACATATATATTGGGTAGGTATTTAAACTATTCACCCCTGATGTACTGAATAATTCTATGAGCAAAACCTTGAATGATGTAGGAACATCAAAAGAAGATGGAAGGACACGGAACCATTTAAGGAAGTAGTATATGATTAAACCAATGGTAATGAAGGAAGAAATTTGAGTTACACTGAAGCCATTGAAAAAAAAAAAAACACCAAAAAAAAACCAACACAACAACAAACCCAAACCACAAAACCTAAAACCAATGCACCCAACAAAACCCTCCAGGAACTCGTGGAATAACAACTGACATGTTTCAACAAATAGATGTTATCCTGAATGTACTCACTAGTTTATGCCAAGAAATTTGGAAGAGGCCAACTGACTGGGAGAAATTCATGTTTGTTCCCATTTTTTTAAAAAAAAGGTGATCCGACAGAATGTGGAAATTATCAAACAAATTATTAATATTACATGCAAGTAAAGCTGATGTCTTTGAGTTGTGGTGTTAGAGAAGAGTACTGAATATCCCATGGACTGTCAAAATAATGAACAAATAATCTTGGAGAAGAAAACAACCAGGGTTCTCTTTAGAGGCAAGGATAGTGATACTTCATTTCACATATGCTGGGCATGTATTTAGAAGGGGCCAGTCCTTGGAAAAATACATCATCATTCTAGGAAAGTTAGAGACTCAGTGGTATCGAGGAAGACTCTCAGTGAGATGAATTAACATAGTGACTGTAACAATTGGGTCAAGCGTATCAGAGATGGTGGGGATGACATAGGCTAGCAGCAGTCAGGAAATCCAAAGACAAATTGCACTGGGAAAATCTGCTGTCATGGACCTCTTCAGAATGCTGAAGAGCAACGATGTCAGCCTAGATACAAAGGTGTACCTAATTCAATCCATGGTCTTCTCAATTACATGTTATGCTTCAGAGGGCTGGACAATAACTAAGGATGACAGAAGAAGAATAGATGTCTCCGAGTTGTGTTGCTGGAAAAGAGTCTTGAATATACCATGGACTACCAAGAAAACAAATAGGTCTGGTTTGTCTTGGAGAAGGTGAAACAAAATCTCTCCTTGGAGGCTAGGATTTTGAAGCTCTGCCTCATCTACTTTTGGGCATGTGGCCAGGAAAGATCGGTCCTTGGTGAAGGATATCATGCTTGGAAGGGCGGATAGACAGTGTAGGAGAGAAAAACCCCGGATGAGATGGATTGATACAGTAACTGGGACAATGGGGGTTGGTGTGTCAGAGTTAGTAAGACTGGCTCAGGATAGGGAAGGGTTCAGAGCTGCTGTACATAGGGTCACTATACATCACAGGCAACTCAAAGGCACATAACAACAATAACATACTATTACAGGTTTGGAAGCAGGAGTGGCAACTGCTTCCTAAATAACATGCCTCCAGAAACTCTTTGAACTTCGATAAATGTGTATAGTTGTAGAGGGGCTTCAGGACTTTTGTTCACAGGGTCACTATGAACAAAACAAGACAAGGTTCAGATTCATTGTTCATGCTGTCACTGTAAGTCTTACTTGATGCCACCTCACCTAACAACAACAGCAACAGGAATTCCAGTATTCACAGTCTCCAGAGTCCATGTATTTTCTCTTAGAGTCACGAGGCCTGTTGCTTGTCTACTTAGGAGTCTCTATCAAATTAAAGAGCCCAAATCTTGCAAGGACACAGGAGCTTTTGTACCACCTTAAAGCCAAATGGCAATAACCAGAGGTGGTGTTCCTCTTTCTCTTCTCTTATTGGCTTCTTCTCTGTCCTCTCCTGCCAAGAATAAAGAGAATCCGAGAGATTGCCACAAAAAAAACTTAAATTTGTTGTCTATTTCTTTTCAAAGCCAGTAGCTGACACACTTTATCACCTGAGATGAATTAATCTGAAAGTATGAATGATGTGATTGCTAGTCAAACAGGTGTACACCCTTCCACCTGTCCCTCCTTGCTACCCCCTCACTATTTATTCTCCTGCTGAATATTCTAGAGCATTCCACTTAGGTGTGGTTTTTGGGTTTTGTTTTTTGTTTTTACTAAAGACATTCACTACAAGCACTGAGAGATTTTCAAGGGCAAATTGTAAGCCTAATAGACTTTGGCTGTTGAAACTATCCTAATTAAGCTCCAAAGGCCCTAATAGAACTGGGCAAGGCAACAACAACAGCAAAGAAGTGAGAGAAAAAGATCTGTGATCTACTGTTTGCAAAATTAATAAGATGGAATAATTCCTTTCTATCCAATGTAAGTTTTCTCTCCCTTCTTTCACATGCTGTGCTCATAAACGACATGCCCTGAATATTTTTTGTTGTTTTGTTGTTGTTGCTATGTGGCCTCCAACATAGCTGCCCCAGAAGCTGCTTTCTCATCCTTTCTTATTTCTCACAGATGAGGTTGATGGGGGCAGTTTCACTCTGCGCTGTGAGTCAGAATCCTCTTGCTAACAACAGATTCCTTTTTGTTAAAAGGTGAAATACTGTCTTCACATTGGCTTTGTTGTTAAAAAAGATAACTGCACTGAAGAGATGAAGAGAAATTCTCACCTGGCAGGTCAAATGCAAAGCTTCCTGCATACATTTAATTTCTCCAGCATACGAGGTGCCGGCAATGGCCATGGGGCTAATGTTTGACATTTAATTGTTGTCTTTGTTCTGCTAAAGTGCTGTCCTCAGATTCCTGTTCAATGTATCACATTTAAAATTATATATATACACAACGGGATGCATTTTATTGTTAAAGATTGGTTTGAAAATACCCAACCTGTCTGAGAATTGGAAAACTGAAAAAAGTTTAACAAGACTTTGATTTCCTCGGTAAGTCTTAGATTCTCAAATCTCTGAAATGACAAAAAGGCCAGCATCTACTACTTAAGACTGGAATGTGAGTAAAATAGGAAAATAAGTATGAAGGACTCAATGTAAGGCCTGATGCATGATAAACATGTTGTTGTTGTTGTTGTTGTTATGTGCCATCGAGTCACTTGCGACTCATAGCGGCCCTATGTACAACAGCCCTAAACTCTGCTCTGTCCTGTGCCAATC
>NW_006399777.1:20181227-20182088 GCF_000299155.1 Elephantulus edwardii | reverse complement strand
ACAACAACAACAACAACAACAACATTTCTCTTCACTTTTTTTTTTTAGAAAAACAAAACCAGTTTATTTGAACTTCCATAATCATACAGTATAAAATTTTGCGGAAAATGGCATACAACAGAAAGTTTCTTTTCCCATCTTTGTCCTTTACTGTTAGGAATTTATCCTATAACATTTCAGAAATAATCTCTTTTTTTTTCCTTTACACCTTATCTCACATAAGAACATTGTAATCATTTCCAAGCTTCTGCTATTATAATGGTGCAATGGTTATCCTTGGAAATTGGAAACAATTTCTGGGCAATGTGTGCTTATTTTGCTAAATGTTGAAAATGTTTTCTAGGTTATTTCAGTTTATATTCCTACAAAGTTATTGTTATGTAGCGACCCTATGCATAATAGCTCTGGACACTGCTCTATCCTACAAAGTACCAGGGTAAAATTTTAACTGTCAAAAAAAAAAGGATGGGAGGGTTGACGTGGCTATGAGTATTTGAAAATTATTCCTAACACAGACAATGTACCTATGATTATCAGAGAGGCATACATTAAACTAAAAAAAGTTTCTAAAATGTTAAAAGAAACCTAAAAATTCACCTCTAATTGAAAGGATGTTCAATTAGAAAACAGTTGAAAAGTGTACAATGTCCAGATAAAATTTTCATTATTTTTGAATTATTTTTTATTATTAATTTTAATGAAAATGTATAGACTTTGGATTTCCATTCATTCATTATTTCACTTTCTCCCTGTCCACCCCTCCCTCCCCCAGTTCACTCTTCTCTTTGAAAAGTAAAAGAAAAATTCTTTCATTGTTATACCATCCTTCCTCCCAAGTCCACTCCTCTATGCAGCTTTCGT
>NW_006399777.1:20171940-20172457 GCF_000299155.1 Elephantulus edwardii | reverse complement strand
TCAGTATTCTGGAGAGGTCCCTAACAGCAGACTTTCCCATGGCAATGCGCCTTTTAATTTCCTGGCTGCTGGTGCCAAGACTGTTGACTGATATGATAACCATGTAATTAGTTTAATTCTTTTTATTACCTGTTGTATTTATTGTGTAGCATTGAGCTGGAACTGACCCACAGCTGACCCTCCAGTATTTTTTTTCACGCGAGATTGACCGTCTTTCTCCCATGGAGCAGCTTGCAGATTTGAACCAGGTTCCTTTGGGTAGGTAACACAACTCCTTACTGCTAAGCCATCAGAACTCTCTTTTTTATTAGTAGCATTTCTTTTTTAAAATTATCCTGTTCTGAACATGGATTCATATACTGCTTACTAGAACGTTTCCTTATCAACAATTCTTTTTGGTACAGTGACTCTGTGTGCTCTATCCATCTTCTTTTGATGCTTCCAGATCATTCAAGAGTCTACCTGTAGAATCTTTCAGAGTTGAAACTCGAGGCTTGAAATTGTTTTTCAGTTCTTT
>NW_006399777.1:20165113-20171490 GCF_000299155.1 Elephantulus edwardii | reverse complement strand
CTCTTTTTGTTTGGTAGGTGCCATTAAGTTGAGTACAACTCATAACAACTCTATGAGCAATGGATCTGAACCCTGTCCTATCCTGTGCCATCTTCACACTTCCTGACACACTAGAGCCCATTGCGGTTGCTACTGTGTGAATCCACGTGGTTGAAGGGCTTTCTCTCCCTCATTGACCCTTCATCCTTCATTATGTCTCTCTCCAAAGAATAACCCCCCTCCTGCAACATGTCCAAAGTATGTGAGACAAAGCGTCACTATCCTTGTCTCCAAAGAGCACTCAGGCTGCACCTTATCCAAGTCTTATCTGTTTGTTCTTTTGGCCATCCATGGATGTTCAGTGCTCTTCTCCAACACCACAACTCAAAGGTGTCAATTATTTTTTCTGTCATCCTTATTCATTGTTGCATCTCAGATGTATAGTAGGTGATCAGAAAGACCACAGCCTTTCTGAGACCACTTGTGTCTCCTTTGGGGTAGATTCAGAGCAAGATGATCTCAGATACACTCACATTCAGTATCTTTCAGAGTTGCTTGAGGATCTGCCCCATTTCTTTTTTTTTAACCTTTATTCTGATAAAGAGTCATTTTCACGATGATATTAATGCAACACTGATAACTTTTATAGCTTAATAGCAAATTCTTTTATACATTGCTTCACTTAATAAATTTTAATCTTCATAGAAAACCTATGAGACCACATCCTTTCTGGTTAAATCTATTTTATTTAAGAGTTAAAATTGAACCAAACAAGTCAACGCTATTGCTCAGACTGTCAAGGGAAGGTAGGAACTATTGGCTGTGATTTCCCATTGAATCCCATTAGATCCAGATTCTTTCCCTAGAATTGCCAGATTGCTCCAGATTTCAACAATCTGGAATAAATTGATACTTTGACTGCCTGACAATTGGGGGTAGGGAGGATAATCATTACTTAATTAAAAAGAAATAGGACAATTATAGTGCATAACACACACTCTTAAATTTCAATGTTTTTTTCCCAAGAATTCAATGAATTAGTAATGCAGTTTAAATAGCAAGGCGTTTAACCTTATCTGCTAAAAGAGGATGAATAAAATATGAAAAATGAAAGGTCACAGTTTTAAGTGATAACTGACTTGCCTCCTTTCCAAACACACATTTTCCCCTAGTACTGGTTTTGTGAGGGCTAATTGGACAACCTAGGGTAATGCACAAAGCCAGGAAAATATGCCGCCCTCAGGAACAACAATTTCAAAAAAGGTTGTATAACGTAAGAGAAACTGGAGAGCATTATGCTGAGGGAACTAACTCAGTCTCATAAAGAAAATTACTGCATCAGACCATTATTGTAAAGATAGAAGGATAACTAGTAAAACATTGATAGAACCCCAATGGGGGGAAGGGGTAGAAGGAGAGGGGTGAGGATGGGTAGGGGCAAAACCCCAAGGTTGCCAGTTTGGTGCGTGGAGGGAGGAGGAAGGGAATGGGAAGGAACTGGGTGAAAAGCTAGGGTAATGACTGGCAAGGTCCAATGGTGATTCATTTCAATGGGTGATTTTTTTTTTAAATACTCATTTATTTAGATGAATAACCACCTGTCCACCTGACTGGAAGAAAGATATGTTTATTTCCATTCCAAAGAAAGGTGACCCAACAGAGTGTGGAAATTATCGAACAATATCATTGATATCACATGCAAGCAAGATTCTGCTGAAGATTATCCAAAAACAACTGGAATAGCATATCAGCAGAGAACTGCCAGAAGTCCAGGCTGGGTTTAGAAGGGGTGGTGGTACTAGGGATTTTGTAGCTAATGTTAAACGGATATTGGCTGAAAGCAGGGAGTACAAGAGGAATATCTATCTGTGTTTCATTGATCATGTAAAATCATTTGACTGTGTGGATTACAACAAACTGTGACTGACTCTGAGAAAAATGGGAAACCCAGGACACTTGATTATGCTTATGTGAAACATATACTTGGACCAGAAGGCAGTTGTCAGAACAGAGCAAGGAAATACTGCATTGTTCAAAATCTGGAAGGGTGTACTCTAAGGATGTATCCTATCTCCATATCTTTTCAATCTTTATGCACAACAGATTATCCAGGAGTTGGCTCTATGAGGAGAAGTTTGGCGTCAAGATTGGTGGAAGATGTATTAATAATCTGTGTTATGCAGATGACACAACCCTGCTTGCTGAAACTGAGGAGGACCTGAAGCACTTGCTGCAGAGGGTCAAGGACTGCAGCCTCCAATATGGATTGAGGCTCAATGTCAAGAAGACAAAGATTCTCACCACTTGGCCAAATGGCAGCATCAGGATGGATGGTGAAGAGATTGAGATTGTTCACAGCTTTAGTTTGCTTGGCTCCACAGTCAACACTCTTGGCACCAGCAGCCAGGAAATTAAAAGACATATTGTGATGGGAGAGTCTGCTATTAGGGGCCTCTCTAAAGTACTCAAGAGCAACGGTGTCTCTCCGGAGACTAAGGTGCGCCTTATACAGGCCATGGTTTTTGCAATCACTTGTTATGCATCAGAGAGTTGGACAATGACTAGGGAGGATAGAAGGAGAATTGACGCCTTTGAGCTGTGGTGCTGGAGAAGAGTATTGAATGTACCATGGACTGCCAAGAAAACAAACAGATTCATCCTAGAGAGGATTAAACCAGGCTGCTCCTTGGAGGCAAGGATTCTGGGGCTTCGCCTGACATACTTTGGACATGTTGTAAGGAGAGACAGGTCTTTAGAGAGGGACATCATGTTGGGTAGTGTAGAGGTACAACGCAGGAGGGAAGACCTTCTATGAGGTGGATTGATTCAGTGACTGAGGTAATCGGGATGGGTGTGTCAGAGGCAATGAGATTGGCACGGGATAGAGCACGGTTTAGGGCTGTTGTACATAGGGTCACTATGAGTCGCAAATGACTCGACAGCACATAACAACAACAACATGTTGAAGACAGTGAGATTGGCCCAGGACAGAGCAGGTGCAGGGTTTAGGGCTTTTGTACATATGGCTGCTATGAGTTGCAAGCCACTCAATGGCACATAACAACAAGTTTATTTACGAAATTCAAATACATTGATTTCTACAGCACATCTTCTAATTTCCCTCACCTGCCCACCCATCTAATTGTACGACTCCATGATTAATCACCCTCTTCCCCTGCACATCCTCATCCCTCTGCTTCCACCCTCTCCCACCCTCCTTGGATCCTTATATTCATTCTACAATAAGGGTTTTGTACAATATTTGTACTTATGGGACTGAGTTAGTTCACTCAACATAATACTCTCCAGTCTCAATCGGTGATTTTTGAAGGTTCTTTTCAACTCTACTAAGTGTAGAATGAGTTTTCTTTTTACCAATATTACTCAATGGAACAATTTTAAGGGTAGTGGAGTGATATGTACAGGGATTCATCTGAAACCTGTTCCCACCTAAGATAATTCTAGGCAAGGTAATAGCTTTAAAGGATATATAGGCTTTTTGCCACAAAAGTAAGTCTGGCTCAAGGTGTTCTGGAAGTCTGAGAAAGCTGGAAGTCAGCAAGGAGAGTTTGGAAATGTTGGAGAATAGACCGTAAAAAAAAAAAAAAAAAATCTAGGAAAAAAGACATGTGAATGTCATCAGCTGATTTTTCTGTCTCGTTGTGGCTTCTTCATCCACCCACTCGTCCAAATGGGTTCCTGGAAAGTCATACTGGGTTCTTCCTTTACCTGGTCAACCATCAAGCCTGTAGTATTTTCTCAATATTTTCACCAGTGACTTCCGTTCTGATAGTCCAAGTGGACCTCTTCTAGGTCAGAACTACTCAGTGTCCTTCTACTGATGTTCCTCCCACTGGTCTAAGCCACCATGATGCCATATCTCACAATCTAGACAAATGTTGTTAAGATAATTTCTCTCCGTAGAGCACTTCAAAGGCTTTCCCATAATCCCAAGAGCGTATTCTTTCTTAGGACACTTCTCACTGCCTGCTTTGAGGATGTATCACTGTTGGTTTGGTTTTTAAATTTTTTTTATTATTATATACTAGTTTACTAACAAAGTTCATAAAGTTCATAAACATTGTTTTTCACACCGGATCTTTCCTCTTTTCTTTATCCACCTCTCTCTTCACCCATCAAATTGTATGACCCTATGATTAAGCACCTCCCTCCCCTCCTTGCATCCTCATACTCATTCTACAATAATGGTCTTAGACAGTATTTATCTCTACGAGACTGAATTCATTCACTTAGCACAATACTTTCAAGTCCGTCCCATGTTAGGTAGTAATAAGGAAGCATTGTTGATGTTGTTGTGTACCAGCAAGTGAGAACTGCCTCATAGCTGACCCTCCAGTGGGTTTTCAGAGACAGTAAATTGCACAGGAGGAGATTGCCCATCTTTCTCCCATGGAGCAGCTGGTGGATTTGAACAGCATATCTTTGCACTGACAGCTTGATTCCTTATCACTATGCATCAGAGCTTCTTAAAGACAGCATACCCTCACATCGGATCCCGCAGGAGCAGCACTGTTTCCTTAACAACTCCACATCTCTCCCTCTACGTGAAAAGGTACCCTCACCCACTTAGAAAACTTACCAATTTCCTTCTAAGCCAAGAGACGGTAGTGTCAGACTTGGAACTTTCCACAAACTTTTGAAAGTATCAAGTAAGAGTCATCGTAACTTTTTTATTTTATCATACTTTCTTATTTTTGCCAAATGATATGGGTTATAAGTTTGCTTGTGACATAAGTTTAAGAAATGAATTCATTTGAAAAAGACACTAAATGATTTTGTGTTCTTCTTGGGAACCGACGAGCTGAGTATGACTCCGTTTGAAAAGGAAAATAAATGATCATACTTATGCTATTCAGGTTTGGGATGTGGGAGAAATTGTGAAGTTGTTATTGATTAATTAAAGCTTAGAAAAGTCTGACCCAAAAAATCAGTCTAGTCCATGCTATTTAACAAGCCAATAAGAAGCCCCCAAACCTCTGGGCCAGTCAGTCACCACCCCCTCGTTTGTTCCAACTCAGTGTGCTTTATTATGTTCCCTGATGTATTTACTGTCCTCTGAGCCACTACCTGGCTGCCACCTGGAGTGCACTTGACTCTATGCCTCATCTGGCTCTCACTTCTCTGTTTCTTTTAGATCTGAGCTCCGTTTTCTGCTCCTCCAAGATTCCCCTAACACTTCCCGTTCTCACTCAGCTGTTGGAATAGCTCCCCACTCTGAGTGAGCTCTAAATCCAAGCATTTATTCTTCCTCTAAAGTGTCCCACATCCTCTTCTCCCATAGAACCTGTAGCCTCGCGAGACTGCCACCATCTCAAGAAATGGTTGCAGAGTAGTGTGGTGACTGGCATGCTGACAACAGCTAATATGAACTAAGAAATGTGTACATTTCTGTTAGCACAAAGAGATACGATTAAAAAATCACAAATAAGCCTCCCTTTGTCCCCCTCTCTCCTTTTCTGCTGACGGTATTCTGTAAGATTTGGGTTCACCCCTGTCTTTCCAGGATTCCTTTCCCCCTTCTTCATTTTTTTCTTTTTTTCTTTAACTTTTTGCATGACCCACCTTTCACTATCTATGCCCCTGTCTTACTACTTTAATAAACTGTTTTCACTTGTTTTGTTAAAAAAAAACCAAAACAACAAATTCACAGGTACAAGACAACTGAGGCACAGACAGATTGAGTAACTTCCAAAGCCACTTAAATAGCTAAATAATGAATCAGAACTGTAGCAGCTCAGGAACTCTGGTGGTTTAATCCCAAACTGGAATCCACCTTGGAGGAAAGATGGACGGTCTCCTCAGTTTATGGCTGGCAGCCTAGGGAGCCGGCTGGTAGACCACTCAGAGTCGGAACTTGGCTTGATGGCAGTGAGTAAACTGTGACAGGGCAGAGGGCAGTAGAGACGATGTCTTCTCTGTTTCAAGGACACTGATCTGTGCCTAAATGCCATCCACTCAACCTTCTAGAATACAAAGAATGGAGATGAACAGAGGCCTGGTCTGAAACAGGAGGCAGTGGTGTGTCCTCAAGCCACTCCCTTGTCTTATCCCAGTCAGTAAAAGGTGCCCACTCTGGGTTCACAGCATTCCGTCTCCAGGGCAAAGCAGCTGTGGGACTTGTGGGCGATTTCACCGCACAGGACATGGAAGAGCACCAATGAGCTTTGCTCTCTGAAGGTATTTCTTGTGTTCTGCCCACGAAATGCCCCTCAAAGAAATCTAAAAACACGTCTGAAATGTCAAGAGCGTTTATTATATTATTTCCACGTGTGGAGACCTTCTTCCCTCCTCAGGAAGGTGGTGAAGGAAAAAAGCCCCGAGATTCCCCTCCCACTTGCTTTTATAGCTCTTTTGAGTGCCCCTGTTAGGGCAGGGGG
>NW_006399777.1:20161332-20163628 GCF_000299155.1 Elephantulus edwardii | reverse complement strand
CAGATTTCTTGGCACAACTTGGTGAGCACATCCAGGGCAACATCTGTTATCTGAAATACTTCAATTGGTATACCATCTATTCCTGGGGCCTTTAGACACTAGTTAATCCTTTACCTTGCAAGGACAGGCAAGGTTTTACCTGGAGCATTCGTGTTTGCCTTAAGCTAAGAATTTTTATGGCCCTCTTCTGCTTCTGGTATTAATGGGGGTTTATAAAAAAAATGAGGTTTCTGCTGTCCCTTCACCTGTAATGTTTCTGCGACCCTAAAGGCAGAGGTGGTGGCCTAGATACTTCCTGCTTTAGAATATTCGGCAGAATACATGCTGGACGGTCAGCTGCTGCATCATTTTGGGGCAGATGATCTCACCTCTGCTCACATCCACTCTGTGAGGCATTGCTTTCCTAGCTCCAGTAGAAAGAAACTGAAGCTCAGAGACACTCACTAGGCCAAGACCACACATATGCTTAATTCTAAAAAGTGAGCTTTAAATTTAAACTATTATTAGTCTGAAAAAAATCAATGTGTTATTTTCCCCCTATAGCACTGCATCTGCCCCCATCCCAATCTGAACGCTCCATATGAAAGGATCAGCCACAGTTGTGCTGTTTCTGATTCATAGCTCTGGTTTTCTGGAGATTGCTTCTGATCTAAGATTGTGTGAGGAAGAAGGGGAAAAAAATATTGCATCATTAGAAAGAAAACCTATTCTTGGATCTCCGTGAATCACAATTCAAGAAAACGGTGGATCTCTGCAGAAATATTGCCTCTGGTCTGGCATCTCTGCAGGAGGTCAGCATTGCTGTCCACAAAGGGCCAGAGGGGAACCTTCCTGGCAGAGCCAGGCACCTTCTCTGCCTCATTATGCCGCAGGCGTGGTCAAAGGTTCAGCTCCTCGCTGGCCTCTGTTCTGCTGCTTATTTTTCATCATCGGGTCCAGTCCAGGAAGCTGGACCCGTTGCAAGCTGTAGAGATCTAGCAGCCGGGCTCTCTGCCGCGATCTTCAGACAGCACAAGCTGAGCATCAGCCTACATAAAGTATGGACGTAACGCTGCCACTCGTGGCACGTCACAGAGCACGCAGCCACTTTGTCGTCTCTCTACCAGCCTTCCTTTATTTTTTTATGCCCCCCCCCAGCCAATTTATTGAAATTCCCTTTTTTATTGGTGTGTTTGTTGGAAAAAAACACTGATCCTGACCCAATGATCACATATAAACTTTTAAGAAACTAACTTTTCTCATCACTTTGGAGGAGTTGGTAAGCTGGTAGGTCACTAGCCTGATGCCACAGAGCTGTCCGCAATCCTTGAGACTACTCCTTCCATCCTGTGATGGAACTTACATCATTTCATCACATAGCAACGTCCTCCTTAGAGTCCCTGATGCTATGAACATTTTTAGACATCTGTTTGTGGGCTCTGCTTCCCACCAGGAATTTGCAGGGCTTGTTCTTCCCAACGGACAGCCATAAATATTCCTCTCCTCTCTCCTGGAACCCTCTCAAAACTGAGTTTTCCTTTCATGGGGGTCTCATTTTAATCCCCAGGATGTAGAATCGTGCTGTTGAGACCATGCCTTGGCGGCTATCTGTGGGAAATTCCTACCAAGACAATCTGTATAGATAAAATGAACCAATATTTGCTGTTGTTCTTAACTGCCACTGAGCTGACCCTGATTCACAATGGAACAAAACCCTGCCTCATCTTACACCAGGTTCATATTCAAAGATCTCACCATTGTAACTCATAGTGTTTTCTATTGATAGGGTTTTAAAAGTAGATTGCCTTACTTTTATTCATGCTTACTCTTTGACTGAAAGTTCCGCTGACATTTTTCAGGCAGATGGAAAGTCAGTTCTGCAAAAGCTGCGTAGTGGAGTGGACTTGGGGGTGGGGAGGGTTTGTATAACAATGAAATAATTTTTCTTTTACTTTTCAAAACAAAGGCTGCATGGTGGAGATTGTATAGCAGTGAAAGAATTTTTATTTTACTTTTCAAAGAGAAGAGCGAACTGGGGGTGGAGGAGGTGGGCAGAGAGAAAAGTGCAACAATGAATGAATGGAAACCCAAAGTCTCTGTATACTTTCATTAAAATTAACAAAAATTTTTCATGGTACCACTGTTGTAAAACAGGACTGACCTCGGGGTGGGAGAAGACTGAGAAAGATGGGTTCAGTAATGAGTACTGCATTGAAACAGATGAGAGAAAACTATTTAAAAGGGATATGTGATTAGGTATTATTGTAATGACAGGAGTCCAGAACAAAGGCTGCATAGTGGAGTGGACCTGGGGGGG
>NW_006399777.1:20144169-20159727 GCF_000299155.1 Elephantulus edwardii | reverse complement strand
AGAGCAGGGTTTAGGGCTGTTGTACATAGGGTCGCTATGAGTCGCAAACGACTCGATGGCACATAACAACAACAACAACATTTTCTTTTAGAAACTTTTCCTAGCACTGGGTTGAGTCAGTATTTTTCTTCTGTCAGCATCTGGTCTCCTCAGTCCTGAACTCCCAGTAGACTGGGTGCTTCAAGAGCACCGATAACTCAGCCTCTTTACCACTGTCTCTAGCACATTGTCTACTGTAGAATGATTGCCGCTAAACTTGATCAAATGGACTCTTTGTTGTTGTTATATGCCATTGAGTCACCTGCAACTCATAGCGACCCTGTGTACAGCAGCTCTGAAGCCTGCCCTGTCCTGAGCCAGTCTCATCTGAAACTCTTTCTTCCACTGCTGCAGTTACCATGTCAATCCATCCCATCCTGGGTCTTTCTCCCCTCCACTGTCCCTCTCCCTTCCAAACATGAGGTCCTTCTCCAAAAACTGGTCCCTCCTGACCATATATGTCCAAAGTATGAGAGTTAGAGCTTAAAAAAAAATAAATTCTAGCCTCTAAGGAGAAACCTGGTTTCACCCTCTGCAAGAAAGACTTATTTGATTCCTTAGGGGTCCACTTTATATCCAAGACTTTTTTCCAGCACCACAACTCAAAGGCGTCGATTCTTCATCTTTCATACTTAGGCATTGTCTCTTTGATGTATAGCAAGTAATTGCGAAGACCATGACCTGCATCAGGCGCCCTCTAACCTCTAGACTGTCACTGATGCTTCTCAGTACTCTGGAGAGGTTCTTGACAGCCAATTTAGGGGGTGCAAATGGTTAAGCATTTGATGACTGGCCCAAAGGTTGGAGGTTTGAAACCAGCTAGAAGTGCCTTAGAAGACTAGAATAGTAACATACTTCAGATAGCAGCAATCATTAAAACCTTGTGTGGAGTTCTACTGTGTACATGTGACATTGATATGCCTTACTGTAATCAACTAGACTGTAACTAATAACAACATAGCTGAGTGTCTGGTAAACAAGGCCTTTGTTTTCTATATCATTACTTTATTTTCTATATTCTTACCCTCCTTCCTAACCCCTATATTCTCAGAGGAGTTATTCATTTCATAGGAAAAGCTCTTTAAGTCCCAGTTGATCGAGTGATTGAGTAAACAACAATAGTTTAGAACCACAGGAAAAAATGTGCTCCTACCCCATTTCTCTGCTCTGAGTCTCTCTTCTCTAATGCTTTAGGCCTGATGGGCTTCATCTGTGTAGCTTATTCATGTTTAAAAATGAAGATGGCACTTGGCTAGCTTAGTAAGAGTCTAGACTCTCACTGCTATTTTTAAAAGGGGCAGGAGCGACCGTGGTTACAGATCTATGCGAGGAACAGCAGGAGTTTATCATTTGTTGGTGCTGTGGAGTGATTCCAGCATGTATGGTTCATTTCTCGCATTCTCCACCGGGTTTTCTCCATTCTTGCGCTAGATAATGTCCTGTCACGTTATGAGAAAAACATTACCAAATCTGATGGTGAATCTGTGCCCAGGGAGCCTGGCAAAGTGATTCAGTTTTTCTTTCCCTCCCTGCACCTCCTGTCACTCATCAAAAAACAATGATGTCCTGAGAAGCATGAACTACCCTCATTATCTCCAATCCAGTCCGAGTTACTAAAAATATTCTAAAGAACTGGAGGAGGGGGGTGATATTTAATTTTCTGGAGTATTTCCCCTTTCCTTTCCCTCTTTGCTGGTTGCCAGATTAAGAAGGCTCGAAATGCCCTTCATTCCACATGCTGATAGGTGGTTGCTGGGGACACCACAGAAGCTCTGGTGGTCTTGTGGGTCAAGAGTGGCTTTGGCAACCCAAAGGCAGACAGCTTGAATTGGAGGGAGAAATAAAGGCCATCTCCTTCCACGCAATTTATAGCCTCTGAAAATCCACTGGAGGGTCAGTCATCTGAATGAGTTTGAGTTTGAGGGAGACTTGGAGCAAAGGATTTAAAAAAAAGGATGAGGTGTTAATGAGCAGAAGACAAATGTTTTGCATACCCTGAGGGGGCAAAATCCAAACAAACAAGCTGGAGGAGGAATGCGATGATAACTTATTGGGCTCCTTTCTTTCTTTCTTTTTTTTTTTTTAAAAAAAAACTTTTTTGTTTATTCTTCATTCTTTCATCCTCAAGAAAGTTCTTTTATTTTTATAACCAAATTTTCTATTTACAAAATTGTGCCATAAATTTTTTTGTTTAAATTTTATTTTATTAATTTGAATGAAAATTTACAGAGATTTTGCATTTCTATTAATTCATTGTCGCACTTTTCTCCCTGTGTCCCCTCCTTTCATATAACAGCGTCAGGTTCTCATAGACGATTGTAACCAATCTCCAAGTTGTTCTCCTATTCATACCCTTTTACAGTATTCCTCCACATGTTTTGTTGTTGTTATGTGCTGTCAAATCGCCTGTGACTGATAGTGACCCTATGTACAACCACCCTAAACCGTGCTGTGTCCTGTGCCAATCTCACCATCTCCAACACACCCACCTCGATTACCCCACTCACTGAATCAATCCATCTCATAGAGGGTCTTCCTCTCCTGCACTGTCCCTCTACCCTCTCAAGCGTGACATCCTTCTCCAAGGACTGGTCCTTCCTTGCAACAAATCAAACGTATGTCAGGCAAGCCTCAGAACCCTTGCCTCCAAGCGGCAGCCTGGCTTCACTCTCTCCAGGATGAACCTGTTTGTTTTCTTAGCAGTCCATGGTATATTTAATACTATTGAACACCACCACTCAAAGGTATCAAGTCTCCTTCTATCCTCCCTAGCCATTGTCCAGCTCTCTTGCTGTGCCTCCACAGGTACTGCAGATATTTGGCATGACCAATTGTCTATGACAGAGTAATGAAATGTCACCATTAATATTATGATTATATAATTCCTGTGGCTTTGATCTTTCCCAGATAATTTGTTCTCAGAAAGGTACCTGTCACCTCATGATCAGCCTTGTGGATTTGGGGACTTCACAGTGAGGAATGAAGAACTCTGACCAACAGAATGAGCTGGGATCCTCGAAGCACCCCTATCTGAAAGGTCAACCCTTCGCCCAGCCCTTCCTCTCTCCTTTCTTCTTTTCTTTCTCCTCTCTACCTTTGTCTTGCATATTAAGTGAATACTTACTATATTATTTAACACACTGACAAAAGAACAAGCACATATGTCTTGGAGAAGCTGCAGCCAAAGTGTTTCTTAGAGGCGAGGCTAGCTAAGTTTTGTCTCACATATTTTGGGGGCGTGTTGCTAGGAGAGGCTATTCCTTGGAAAAGGATATCATGCTAGAAAAGGTGGAAAATCAGCAAATGAAAAGAAGACCCTCAACAAGATGGGTTGACACAGTGACTGTGAAAGTGGACTCGTGTGTCAGCAATTATGAAGATGGCACAGGATAGGTCAGGGTTCAGATTTTTGTTCAGAGGGTTGCTGTGAGTTATATGCAACTCAATGGCACGTAACAACAACAACAAGATTAATTAATATTGGCAGAATTAGTATAAGGTACACACACCTTGATTCACAATATTTCAATATTATTAGCAAGTTTTAGTATCTAAGTATTTGCAGAACCTTTCTTAAGCCTACCCTTATTGCAAGTAGGCATGTTGTTGTGTACCACTGAGTCGGAATTGACCCATAGCTGACCCTCCAGTGGATTTTCAGAGGCAGTTAATCGCCCAGGAGGAGACTGACCATCTTTCTCCCATGGAGCATCTGGTGGATTTGAACCACATGTCTTTGGGATTGCTGCATAGTGTCTTACCAGTAAGCCACAAAGCTCCCTATGCAAGTAGGCTTAGTCAGTACATTTTTCACCCTCACTTTGTGAAAGGCTAAGCACTGAATAATAAGTTGATTTTCCCAAGTCTTCACAGTAAAAATATAATGGAGCTCTGAGTTGAAGCAGACATCAAATTACAATGCTCTGTAACTCTTGTAAGTCTTGAGTGGTTCTTGCTTAAAGATCTGATTGTTGATTTTAAGAATTAACCAGTGTGGAATTCTGAAAACAGAAAGCTTTGATGTTTCTGTGAAACCAAAATCTTATTCTTTCTTCTCATCTTTTGAAGAAGAATGAATTCATCAAATGCCAGTAATTCTAACAGGAGCAAAGATCAGAAACAATACAAACTAAGATTATTTTAAATTTTTGTTCTCTTAAAGCAAATATTCTGTACTGTCAAACCTCTTGGTGAAATCAGAAGATCCCTTCTGGCTACATGATGACTTGAGGGGGTGGAGGGTTCCAGCTAGTATACCCCAATGGGCTTTATTTCCTTTTTATCACAGGACTGTGAGTGGAGTAAGCCAAACTACCACTGGATCGTGCTGTGGGAGACAGACTTCTCCAAGTCTGAATCCATGTAGGAATGCCAAGGAGAATGTTTGTGAATTAAAGCAGGGAAAGTGCCTTAGCTACAGGAAGACATGAGCTCATATTCTAGCCTTGTCAATTGCCATCTGTGTAACTTTTTGAGCTCTTTGAGCCTTGACTTCTTCAGTGAAAATAGTACTAACTCTTGAGCAAGCCTGTCTAGCCTGGAACCTTGGCTCCCCTACTATACAGCTGAGAGACCTTGGTCAACAAGTCCATGTTCAATGCCTTACTTCCCTCGTTTGTAAATAGAGACAGTATTACTACTCAGGTCATGTGGGTGGTGTGAAAATTAAATGAGTGAAACCCTTAGAACCATGAATGATCATTACCATTATTTTTTTATTTTATTAATTTTAATGAAACTTTATAGAGACTTAGGGTTTCCATTCATTCATTGTTGCCCTTTTCTCCCTGTCCACCCCCTCCCCCCAATTCAATCTTCTCCTTGAAAAGGAAAAGCAAAACTCTTTTATTGTTATGCAATCCCTCCCCCCAGGTCTACTCCACTGTACAGCCTTCATTCTGGGCTCCTGTCATGACAATAATACCCCATCACATATCCCTTTTAAACAATTCTCTCTCTCATCTGTTCCAACGCAGTATACATCATTCATCCCCTCCTTCTCAGTCTTCCCTCAACCCCAACGTCAGTCCCATTTTACAACAGTGGCCCTATGCAATATTTGTCCTTTTGTGACTGAGATATTTCACTCAGCATAGTGTCCTCCAGGGTTACCCATTTTGCATAATATTTCATGAGTTCCTTGTTTTCCACTGTTGCATAGTATCCCATCCATTACACTATTACATTATCTGTTTATCATTTGTGACAAAATATATGTGTTATCTTACATTAAACTCCTTCAGCCACGAGTCCTGATTCTGCATTATTGCTGTAATGACTATGATAATGTTGGGATTCAGACACTCTGGGGAACTCTGGGAAACTTGGTATTACATGTTCAGAACCATCTTTCCCAGAGGCTGAGGGAGCCTGGTCATTTGTCCACTGGTTGTCTCTCATCATTGGCTGAGGTCTGTTTCGGAATCACTCATTCTATGTCAATTCTGAATTGTTCAGTTTTCAGGTAGAGATTGGTCTTAACATGAAGAAAATAAAACCAATGAGTTCTTGGGCAGAGTGTAGAAGGAAATGGTACTGGAAAGCAACTTGATATTCAGAAGGTGTGCGACCCATCAACAAACGAATGGCTAGAGAAGCTGTGGTATATTCACACAATGGAATATTACACTGCACTGAAAAACAAAGAACTCATGAAATATTATACAAAATGGGTGACCCTGGAAGACATTATGCTGAGTGAAGTATCTCAGTCACAAAAGGACAAATACTGAATGGTGCCACTGTTGTAAAATCGGACTGACCTCAGGGTTGGGGGGAGACTGAGAAAGGTGGGATAAATAATGTATACTGCATTGAAACAAATGAGGGAGAAAACGGTTTAAAAGGGATATGTGATTAAGTATTTTTGTCATGACAGGAGTCTAGAGCAAAGGCTACATGGTGGAGTGGACCTGGGGGAGGGTTTATAAGACAATGAAAGAATTTTTCTTTTACTTTTATAAGAGGGGAATGTACTGGGGGTGATGGTTGGGAGGGGAGAATAGCGCAACAATGAATGAATGGAAATCCAAAGTCTGTAAATTATTACTGAAATTAATAATAAATTAAAAAAAAAGAAGAGGTGTGCTGAAGGGAAAGGAAGAGGCAGCTGCAGTGCCCATCATAAGTCCGATCCCCGAAAATGAACACGAGTCTTAACAGTTTTCCAAAACTTTGTCAATCTTCCTTTCACTCTTCTTACATTCTTTACTTGTATTATTAAGGACAATTATTTTGGATGCGAGTAAAATTACAAGTTCATTCTTCCCTCCATCTAGCATGATGGTCCAGTGATGAGAAGTTTTATCTTCTTGATGTTGGGATGTTATCCATATTGGAGGCTTTAGTCTTTGATCTTTTGCAGCAACTTTTCAAGTCCTCTTGTGTCATTTGTGTAGCACAAGTTATTGATCAGTCTTCCTCAAGTCCTAATGCCACATTCTTCTCCATAAAGTCCACACTTAGAATTATTTGCTCAGCATATAGACTGAATAGGTATGGAGAAAGGAAACAACCCTGATGCATACCTTTCCTGATTTTAAACTACACAGTGTTCCCTTGTTCAGTCTGGACACTACTAGTTGGTCTATGTTTAGGTTTTCTATGAGCAAAATTAATAACTAATTAAAAAATTAAAAATTAATTAAAAAATAGGGGATTCTAATTCTTCTCAATGCTATCCATAATTTGTTACGATCATGAGTTGATATAAGCAGGTATTGATCATTTTGAGTTAGACAAGCATATGGATTGTTGTATGACTCATACAGACACTACGACCAAAAGTTCTGAATCTAGCCCTGTCCTGCGCCATCCTCATATTTCCTAACACATGAAAACCCATTGCAGCAGTCATCTTGTCAGTCCACCTGGTTGACAGGTGGATTTCTCTCCCTTGCTGACTCTCCACCTTTCCCAACACCATGTCCTTCTCCAAGGAACAGCACCTCCTAGCAATATGTCCAAAGTATGTTAGGCAAAGCCTCATCATTCTTGCCTCCAAAGAGCACTCTGGCTGTACTCTCTCCAAGACATATCTGTTCATTCTCTTGGCCATCCATGGAATGTTCTGTGCTCTTCTCCAACACCACAGCTCAAAGGCATCAATTCTTTACATGTCGTTGCTACTCATTGTCCAGCTCTCAGATACATAGCTAGTAATTGGAAAGACCATGGCCTGAATCAGAAGCATCTTAGTCCTTAAACTGACATCACTACTCCTCAATAGTTTGGAAAGGTCCCTAACTGTAGATTTCTCATTGCAGTGTGTTTCTATTTCCTGATGACTCATACTAAGGGTGTTATTTATGGATCCAAGCAAGATGAAGCTGTTGACAATTTCAATCTCCTCTCCATCCAATCATGAAACTGCCTATTAGTCCAGTGGTAAGAATCTTTGTTTTCTTGCTATTGGCACACAAACCGTACTGAAGGCTACATTCCTTGATCTTCTGCAACAAGTGCTTCAAGTTCTACTCACTTCCTGCAAGTAAGGTTGTGTCATCTGCATCACGCAGATGATTGATGACTCTCCCTCCAGTCCTGATGCCACATTCCTCCTCGTAGAGTCCAGCTTCTCGGACAGTTTGCTCAACATATAAATTGAACAGGAATGGAGATAGAATACATCCCTGATGCACTTTTAAAAAATCATATGGTTTACTATGCCAAAAATGGCAAATTGAAGCTGAATGACATCACATTCGTGAAACAGCATTCTATCTTTAAATACAAAGCTGGAAGTGATAGCATATTCTCTGTACCATGGCAGTGACAGGCAGAGAACACTAACGCAAAAGATGAAGAAACGAAAACTTTTTACCACCTTCTGGCGTCTGAAACTTACTAAACATGCAGTTATGGTGATTAAAAGACAAAAGTTGCAAACAGGAAGAGAAAAACAATGGTTGTAAAACATGATCATGAAGATAGAAATGGCACAAGAGAGCAGGTGGTAGAATTTGGTTAGACCAATAAGCATTTAGTTTTTGGAAGCGTCTTTGGTTCAGTTACATAGACTGCTATTAAACGCACGGTCCTGGCCAGATGGAGCATACAAGATTCAGGTAAACTATAGGTATTCAAAGAGATTGAGAAACTGTCACCACCAGGACAAGTCTACAAGATTGAGTATATCCTACCTGAAGGTAAAGACCATCTCAGCAACAGATTTAATACACTGAACACTAATGACTGAAGACCAGATGAGTGGTGTAAAATCATAAACCACATTTACATACACACATAAAAATATATGAGATTATTGTTGTTGTGTACCATTGAGTTGAAACTGACCTATAGCTGACCCTCTATTGAGTTTTCAGAGGCAGTTAATCTCATGGGAGGAGATTGTCCTTCCTTCTCCCATGGAGAAGCTGGTGGGATTTGAACTCTGTGCCTTTGGAATTGCAGCACAGCTCCTTGCCACTAGGCTACCAGAACTCCCTAGCCATCATAAATGAAAGTAAAGCAACATTAAAGCAGGATGACCTCTCATGTTAGTGGTTGTTGTTGTTGTTGAGTACCATTGAATCGGAACTGACTCTCTCTGACTCTTTAGCAGGTTTTCAAAGGCAGTTTAATCACATGAGAAGACATTGCCCATTTTTCTCCAGTGAATTTGAACCATCTGCCTTTCGGATTGCAGTGCAATTCCTTACCACTAGGCCACCAATTAAGATTATGGTACGATGTGTCTTTGATGTGAGAGATTTGACTGAAAGGAGAGAGCAAGACAGGTGGATAACTGAAGAGAGATATTTTTGCAAGCAAGTAGAAACTAGTGCCAAGTGTCTGAGACTGAAGTATGATTGACAAGTTCAGAAAACATGATGGGCAATGACTAGGGACTAGATAAGGCGTCTAAGACAAATGCATCTTACCACCAGCATTAAACAGCTGGAGCTTGATATTGTTGTTGTTGTTGACTGCCTTTGAGTCAAGCACAACTCATAGCGATCCTATGAACAAAAGGCCCGAAGCCCCTCTACAACTATCGACATTAATCAAAGTTCGTAGAGTTTCAGGAGGCATGTTGTTTAGGAAGTGGTTGTCACTCCTGCTCTTTACTATTATCAGATAATTTCCTTCCTTGTTCCCAGAAACTAACTCCCAGGAGCACCCAGTCATTGTGACAATTAACAACACGTCCTATGCATTTCTCAAAGCCACACTGGAATTTGCTGTGACCCCAGTGGAGAATTAAATACAGTCACTTACTCATAACTGTCAGAACTGGCTGAGCTTACAGTCTGTTGGATCTTAGAGGGAGAGGGCTCTTCTTTCTCACTCATCTTTCTCTTGAGAAGCTGCCCACCCATCGTAGGCGGGTTGCAACCAAGATTTAGATATGGCCTTTTGGCCATATCGAAAGTACAATTTCTTACAGACGAGGCCACAACACCTCCCTTTATTTTACAAAAACGTGACGTTTTCCATAATTGGGCTTCTAGTGTTAAGGGTCATTGTGGTTGCCAGGTGGAAAACAGACTGAATAGGTTGTTGTTGTTGTTGTTAGGTGTTATTAAGTCAAGTAAGACTCACGGCGACCCTGTGAACAGCAGATATGAACTTTGTCCTCTCCTGTGCCATCCCCACCAACTCCCATTGCTGCTGTCAGTGTGTCTGTCCATCTCAACGGGGATCTTCCTCTTTTTTGCTGACCCTCCACCTTTTAAAGCATGATGTCCTTTTCCATGGAATAGCTTTTCCTAGCCACATGTCCAAAGTATGAGAGATGAAGCTTTGTTATCCTTGCCTCCGTCGAGCACCTGTTCCAACACTTACCTGTTTGGGATTTTTGGTAGTTCATGAGATATTAAGTGCTCAACTCCTCAAAGGCATCAGGTCTACTTCTGTCATCTTTATTCATTGTCCAGCTCTCGGCTGCAAAACAAGTGACTGAAAAGACCACGGCCTGAATCAGTTACACCTTACTCTTCAAACTGACATGACTGCCCATCAATATTTTGGTGAGGTCCTTGATTAGCAGGCTTGTTCAAAGCAATATGTTCCTTATCTCCTAACTGCTGGTACCAAGGGTTTTGGTTGTGGATTCGAGTAAGATGAAATCATTGACAGCACTGGCCCAGTGGTAAGGACCTTTGTCCTCTGAACATTAAGATGCAATCCATATGGAAGGCTGTATACAGTCTTTGATCTTCTACAACAAGCGCTTCAGGACTCCCTCACTTTCAGCAAGCAAGGTTGTGTCGTCTACATAGTGCAGGTTGTTGTTGTTGATTGCCTTCAAGTCGAGTATGACTCATAGTGACCCTATGAACAAAAGGTCTGAAGCCCCTCTACAACCACAAACAATTACCAAAGGTCATAGAGTTTCCGAAGGCATGTTGTTTAGGAAGTGGATGCTAGTGCAGGATGTAGAGAGGGGCAAATAGGCCATTTTGGACACTATTGCCGTGGCCCGTGCCAACCATGATAGTTACCAGGCCTAGGAATGTTGTTAGTGTGAATGTGAGGTATAGTTTGAAGGTGGAACTGACAGAAGTGAGAATATTGACAGTAATAGTGAGTAAAAACAGTCATGTGAAACTCTAGGATTTCCTGTTGTTGTTACTGCTTTTGTTTTTGCTGACAAGCAAGTTCTCGAAGTAGTATGTTATGTTCTTAACTGCTATTGAGTTGTCTGCGACTCATGTTGATGTTTTAATTGTTATTATGTTCGAGTCTGCAATGGGAGCCACTATGGATTTTTTTAGTGTATCCTAACTGAAGTGGATCATCTTCCAGAATTCCACCTGAAGATACACTGTTGTGATCAGTCAGGAGTTCATCTGCTAATTTTCAAGATCAGATTGTTAAACCTTTCTTTCTTCCCTGTATGCTCAGTTTGGAAGCTCTGAGGAAACCTGTCAGCCATGGGTAACCCTGTTGACATTTGAAATACTGATGGCATGGCTTGTCTCCTCGTAGCAACATACCGGTTGCCACAGTTTGACAAACTGACAGGTGAGTGATAGAGGAATAATTTAAAAACGCTGCTGCTATTTTGTCCTCTCTAGTCTCTGGTGGCCCTTGTGGTAAGAAGCTGCACTGTTTGCCCATAAGCACATGGGTCAAATCTACGACCTGCTCCAAGAAGGATGGACAATCTCATGCAATTTACCGCCTCTGAAAACCCTTTGGAGGACCCTCTGAGTGAGTTCCGATTAGATGAAACACAACAACAGTCATGTTTGTGCTCACACATGTGGGTTGGGGTGTGTGTGTGTAAGCCTTTGTATTAGAAAGTTACATTTGTCCTTAAGTCATGATTTCTCGCCCTTGGCACCATTGTACTGAGGGATTCTTCTGGGCCTGTAGGAAGATGAGGAGAATCCGGGGCCTCTCTCTCTCTCACCACTGGATACCGCTGGCACAGTCCCCAGTTTGTGGCAATCAAAAATATCTTCAGATTTTGAAGCAGGTCCCCTGGGGGGCAAAATTGCCCCTAGTTGAGAATCACTGCCCTAAAGGTGGGAAGGAAGCTGCAGTCCTGGCTGTAGATTCTGGTTTTGTGACATAGACATGCCTTTCCAGACCCTGTTTCCTGCCGTGTTTACCATGAATGTGATTAAAACACATCTGTTATTTTCCTAAGTGGAAAACTGTAAATTTGTTAGCCATCTCTTTATTTCTGAGTATTAACTTTTCAGTGACATTAAAATGAACAATGCCTCAAAATTAGCTTATCGATTTAAAAAAAAAATTTGGTTTTCTTCTAAGAGGGGGAAAAAGGCCTCCACTGATCACAGAACCTTATTTTTGTTTTCAGTTGAGGCCATAATTTGAACAAGCAAAATTTGCTAACAGACAATGCCAGATTCTGAAATAACATCTGCAATTTCTCTATTTGCAGAGGACAATAGAGGATTTATAGCTACAGCTGTTCATGTGTGATTTTTTTTTCTTTAGCATACCTTCTTGGGCAAGTTGGTCTAATAAACAGAAGCTTTTATAGGGTAATACTGAATTATGACAGTCACTGCTGGGCATTATTTTGGCACACCATGTCTATGATTTTGCCCAAATAGAGCCGCTAGCAAACAGATGATGCTGTCGGAACAGAAAAAAAGACTTAGTGCCAATCTATTCTATGATCTCGATTAAACCCTAAGAATTTTTTAAAAAAATTCTCTAAATAGTTGTGTTTGTTTTGGTGCTTTTTGTTTTTCCATGTGTGTGTTTTTTTTAAATTGTGGTTGTAACAAAAGTTTACAGAAAAGTTGGATTTTTATTCTTTCATTGTTGAACATTTTCCTCCCTACCCTTCCCCAGTTGACCTTAAAAGAAAAAATTGATCCATCATTGCACAATTCACTCCCTCTCCTAACTCCCACCTGTACCTTAGTCCACTTTGCTATGCATCTCTTATTCTGGACTATAATGCCTGATCATATATTCCTTTTGAACAGTTCTTTCTTTCATCTGTCAGAACGCAGTATTCATAATTTATCCCCACTTTCTTAGTTTCCTCCCAACCCCATTATGCTGAGTGAAATATCTCAGTTACAAAAGGACAAATACTGCATATCATCACTGTTACAACACAGGACTGAGAAATACCAAGCGAGTTCTCCCCTTTTTTATTCTCTGGCTCCAGCTATTTGTATATTTGGTTGTAATCCTTTGCTATGTTTTCTTGAGCTGCCCTTTGAAATCTTCTGTTCAGCTCTCTTCCGTCAGCATCCCTTTGAATGCCTTCAGGAGTGGCATCCACGTCCACAAAAGCTGCCTCTGGAAACTCTATGAACCTGGAATGCTACCTTGGTTATTGCCCTGTTGGAGCCATGGACACAGAACAATGGAAGCAGAAAGGAAATAGTCCTTAAGCCAGCTTGGAAAAGGAGAAAAGGCACCTGAGAAATGATGTTTGGTGGTGAACACTAGAGAATGAAGGTTGATCTGCCTACATGAGCTGGGGTTGCCAGGCCTTGTGAGGGGCTGTGAAAAGGAGGTGGGATGAAGGGATGAGAAAAACTGGTCTATAGAATAATAAGTGGCAGGAGGTGGGCTTGTTAAAAAGCAGACAGGAGATGACAATGAGATTTGTAGGCTGTTAAAGGAGTTAATTTTTTATCTGAACCACTGAAGGCATTCGAGGAAGGCAGGCACAGTCATACTTGCAGCCTGTCTGAGACCATCATTCTGGCTGCTGTGTGGAGAATGGCAGAGGAGGAGAATAATGAGCCATTTGGGGAGAGTATTACAGTATTAAAATGAGGCATGGCAGTGTTTGGAATCAAGACAGCTGTAGGTATGTGTTAAGGGCTACATGGCAAGACATAGACAGTGTAAGAGAGAGTTCTGATGTGTTGGGACTGGCCCAGGGCTCACCTTCTGGTGGATTTTCAAAATGAGCACAGGAGGAGGTTGCCCAACTTTCTCCTATGAAGCAGCCAGTGGATTTGAACCAGGTGCCTTTGTATTGGCAGCTTAATTCCTTATGACTTTGACATTGCATCTCAATGTCAAGAAAATAAAGTTTCTTACTACTGGGCCGATAGACAAAATCAAGATGGATGGAGAAGAGATTGAAACTGTCAACAATTTCATCTTAACTTGCATCCATAAGAAGTCAGGAAATAAGGAGATGCATTGCACTGGGAAAGTCTGCAGTTAGGGACTTCTCCAAATTATTGAGGAGCAATGATGTCAGTTTGAGGGCTAAGGTGCATCTTATTCAGGCCGTTGTCTTTCTGATCACGTATTATGTATCTGAGAGCTGGACAGTGAATAAGAATGACAGAAGAATTGATGCCTTTGAGCTGTGGTGTTGGAGAAGAGCACTGAACATCCCATGGACGGCCAAGAAAACAGGTATGTCTTTTTATTATTATGAATTTTAATGAAAATGTACAGAGACTTTGGATTTCCATTCATTGATTATTGTGCTTTTCTCCCTGCCCACCCCTCCCCTCCCAGTACACTCTTCTCTTTGAAAAGTAAAGAAAAAAATTCTTTCATTGTTTTATAGTCCCTTCCCCCAGGTTCACTCCTCTGTGCTGCCTTCATTCTGGCCTCCTGTCATGACAATAATACCTAATCACATACCCCTTTTAAACAGTTCTCTCCCTCATCTGTTTCAATGCAGTATACAGAAGAGCTATGTCTTGGAGAGGGTGCAGCTGGAGTGCTCTTTGGAGGCAAGAAGGATGATGCTTGGTTCATACAGATAAGACGTGTTATTCCTTGGAGAGGGACATGATACTTGGAAGTGTGGAGGGTCAGCGAGAGAGAGCAAGATCCTCAAGCAGATGGCTTGACACAGTGACTGCTGCAGTGGGCTCTAGTGTGTCAGAAAGTGTGAAGATGGCACAGGAGAGGACGGCTTCAGATCTGTTGTTCACAAGGTCACTATGAGTCGTACTCAACCCGATGGCACCTAAGAGTAAGAGGGAAGCCACCAGAGTGCCTTTGTCCATTGGAAGTTACACTACTAACCTCAAAACCAAGTGTCTCTATTGGTTCGAATGCACCAACAGCTTCACAAGAGAGATATGGATATGCGCCTCCTGAGTGAGTCACAGTCTTGGAAACTAATTGGAGGTGAAGTTACGAATCAGTCCTGACTTGATTGCATTGAGAGGTTATCTGAGACCACGTCAGAGATTTTAGAAGGTGAACTTGGTCATGTTTGGGGTTATACAAAGAAGAAAAGCCCTTCCATGTGATGGATTGATGCAGTGGCATCAACAATGGCTTCAAGCACAGCTGTCACTATGACAATGGTGAAGAATGGGGCAATGTTTCCTTTTGTCATATAGAATCACCGTGAGTCAGAGCTGACTCAATAGCACCTAACCCAACAATTTAAAAAGAAGGCCAGGCAATAAGAGAGATGCAAATCAAAACCACAATGAGGTACCATCTCACTCCAGTAAGAGTGGCAAAGTTTAACAGGACAGCAAGTAATAGATGTTGGAGAGGTTGTTGCGAGAAAGGAACTCGTATACATTGCTGGTGGGATTGTAAAATGGTGCAACCATTCTGGAAGGCAGTTTGGCACTTCCTCAAAAAGTTGAACATAGACATTTCATATGACGCAGCTATTCCACTACTTGGAAAATATCCTGAGAATATGAGAACTGAGGCACAAACTGATATTTGTACACCAGCATTCATAGCAGCATTATTCACTACCATAAGAACATAGAAACAGCCCAAATGTCCAGCCACAAACGAATGGCTTGAGAAATTATGGTACATTCACACAATGGAATACTATGCAGCATACAGGAGCAATAACTTTGTAAATTCTTACCTAACTTGGGAGGGACAGGAGAGTATTATGCTGAGTGAACCAATTCAATTCCATAAAGATAAATACTGTATAAAACCATTATTATAGAATGAGTATAAGGATCCAGGAGGGGTGGGAGAGGCTGGAAGCAGAGGGATGTGGTTGTGCACGGGGAAGGGGGGGATTAATCATTGGGTTGCACAATTTGATGGGAGGTGAGGGAAATTGAAAGAATTTATTGAAATTTGTATTTGAATTTCTTAAATAAACTAGTAGGA
>NW_006399777.1:20124175-20142507 GCF_000299155.1 Elephantulus edwardii | reverse complement strand
CCGAGGAGGATGTGACTTATGACTGAAGATGTGGAGAATATGACTTGACTTCAGATCCCTTCATTTGGAGAAGATTCCATTTTGCTGAGATGCTTACATATGAAGATGTGCGCATCAGGAATATGCAACCACCTGTGAACAGAACTCTGTCCCAATCCCTGGTAGAACTCAAGACAAATTCCTGTCTCCATTTATCTCCTCTGGAAGCAAGCACTGTGGCTCAGAGAAACGGAACATGGACTACATGTGACAATTGCACTTTTCCTCTGGAGTATGATCTCTATTTTTATTGAACAACTGTCAGTAGGCCACGCAGCCCTGCCAACAACACACTGGAAATAGAACGAAGGCAATTACCTCAGCAAAGATTAACGCAGAAAGTGCAATTACACTTATGTAATGCTCATCTGCCAGGCTGGGGAAGCGGCCTGCAGTTGGTTTGTGGGTATCTGTTTCAGCATAGTAACATGAGGAACCCACTGGTGCCCATTTGAGAGGACTCCACCCTCAAGCCCTCCCTCTACCCATGTGCTCAAATCCCATCCTCAGAGCACGCAGACACCAGCCCACAGAGCCGCTCCAGCGATGGTTGCCTAGCCAGGCACTGAGAACAGATGAGCAATAATATTAGCTAACAACATATCAGCACTCCTCTGGTGTTTGGCAACTGCTTGTCAGTAAACGTAGGGGAAAATTGCTTACATTTTGGAGAATGTCAGACCGGCAAGGGATGTGCACGCTGATTTAAATCAATCCTCTCCTATAAGAGAGGAAAATTCTGAAACCTTGAGGGATTCAGTTGTTTGCCTACATTCCTTTATCTCTTAAGTTTGGGGAAAGAACTGGAACCCTGACTTCCCAGCCCAACAAGGGCATTTACCTCATGCCCTTGGGCTTCTAACAGTGAAATGAGGACAGAAAGGAAAGCTTCCTTGTCAAGATCCCTGAAACACCCCCAGTGGGTGGAGGCAAGTTTAATACAAAAGAAGAAAGTCAACCCCATAATTAGATACAGAACTGACTCCAGACCAGCTAGCAGAAATATTGTGCTGCCTTCCTAACAGCCAGAGAAGGAGGGGAGTAAAGCCTAGATCAGCAACTTGATGCTTACATACTGAACTGATAGAACAGCACCATTTTCATAAGATGCAAAGGGTAACAAAAAAGAATTACGACAGTCTGTGGACGTGAGAACAAATAATTGCAGAGCCATCTCTGCATTAATTGTTAATGTCATACTTCTACGCTTTCCAACTCCCCAGTGTGACAGGCTGAGCTGCATATTAAACCAGTGTTGTTGTGCACTGTGGAGTTGGAACTAATCCACAGCTGACCTTCCAGTGTGTTTTCAGAGGATGTTAACTGGGAGAGAAGAGATTGTCCATCTTTCTCCTTACAGAGTAGCTGGTGGATTCAAACCATGTGCCTTTGGGTTGTCAATGCAACTTCTTTCCATTGTTGTTGTTGTTGTTGTTGTTGTTGTTATGTGCCATCGAGTCGTTTGCGACTCATAGCGATCGTATGTACAACAGCCCTAAACCCTGCTCTATCCTGTGCCAATTGCACTGCCTCTGACACATCCATCCCGATTACCCCAGTCACTGAATCGATCCATCTCATAGAGGGTCTTCCCCTCCTGCGCTGTCCCTCCACTCTGCCCAGCATGATGTCCCTCTCCAAAGACCTGTCTCTCCTTGCAACATGTCCAAAGTATTAGACCACTAAAACTCTCCTTTAAGTTGTAATAATATGAATTCAGACCTAACTCTCAGGACAAAGTAGAGCTCTTGTGGTGAAGTGGTAAAACAACTTAGCTGCTGACCAAAAGGTCAGTGGTTTGAACCCACTAGATACTCCATGGGAGAAGGATGCGATAACTAACTTGCTTCCATAAAGATTTGAAGGCTGGAAAATCCCATCAAGTTGGAATTGACTTGAAAACAACTGTTTATAGTTAAGCCAAATCTTCTAACGGAAAAGCTTTCCAGGGACATGAAAGAGACTTCTTAAGAAGAAGTGGGATATCTTAAACACCTCTAACTCATTGTGGTCAAGTCAGAACCAACTCAAAACTTGTCTCCCAACAGGTTTTGAGGGGCTATACATTGTATGTTGGAAGCAGGGATGGCATGCACTTCCTAAACATGCCTCCGGAAACTCTGTGAACTTTGATAAATGTCAATAGTTGTAAAGGGGGTTCAGGCCTTTTGTTCATAGGGTCACTATCAGTTGTTCTCACCTTGATGGCAATCAACAACAACAATACCTCGTGCGAGAGGAGATTGTTCATCTTTCACCCTCTGAGCAACTGGTAGATTCTAACCTCCACAGAGACACTCAGTTTGGCTTAACAAACAGTGCAACTCCCTATAGACCACTGCACTGAAATTTTCTCTTAAGCTTTTATTGTACCTTGTCTTCAAGTAGGAAATGAGTCATAGCTGATCCTCTAGGAGCTTTTCAGAAGCTGTGAATTGAACAGGAGATTGCCCATCTTTCTCCCTGGGAGCAGTCAGAGGATTTGAACTGCCTCACTTTGCATAGACAGCACAACTGCATACCCACTAGGCAGTCAGGGTCCGGGCTCTTCTTAAGAACCTGTTGTTGGTGTTTGCTTTAAGGACAGACCCATAGCTGACCCTCGAGGAGAGTTTCAAAGGCAGTGAATTGCACAGGAAGAGATTGTCCCTATTTTAATTGGAAAGACAAAGACAAATTGTTTGTGAGAAACAGTGGTGTCGTACACACTTAGTTTCTTCACCCAGCTATCTCACCAGGTGAATATTCAAGTTCTGCTTTCCTTTATAGAGTAGGAAACAAGTTTTAGTAAATTTGGATTCAGTCTTTTAAAACTTTCTATGTTGAAGTAATTTTAACTGTACAGAAGAAAGGATAGCACAGACAGTTCTCATAAATCTTTTACGGGGCTTCCCCTGATGTTAACATCTTTATAACCATGGGCACCTATGTTTTAGGCAGTTTTGTGGAAGTATAATTCACATGCTACACAGTGTGCCCATTTAAAGTGTACAATTCAACGGCTTTTAGCATATTTACAGATTCTGAAATCACCATCACAGTCAACTGTAAAATATTTTCATATCTGTGTTTCATTGATTATGCAAAGGCATTTGACTGCGTGGATCATAACAAACTGTGGCTGACTCTAAGAAGAATGGGAATCCCAGAACATTTAATCGTGCTAATGCGAAACCTATACTTGGACCAAGAGGCAGTCGTCAGAACAGAGCAGTGTAACACTGCATGGTTCAAAATTGGGAAGGGTGTACGCCAGGGATGTGTCCTATCTCCATACCTTTTCAACCTGTATGCAGAGCAGATTATCCGAGAGGCTGGGCTCTATGAGGAGAAGCATGGTGTTAGGATTGGTGGACGATCTATCAACAATCTGCGTTATGCAGATGACACAACCCCGCTCCCTGAAACTGAGGAGGACCTCATGCACTTACTGCAGAGGGTCAAGGACTGCAGCCTTCAATATGGACTGAGGTTCAATGTCAAGAAGACAAAGATTCTCACCACTGGACCAATCGGTAGCATCAGGATGGATGGCGAAGAGATTGAGATTGTTCACAGCTTCAGTTTGCTCGGCTCCATGGTCAACACTCTTGGCACCAGTAGCCAGGAAATCAAAAAACTTATTGCGATGGGAAGTCTGCGGTTAGGGATCTCTCTAAAGTACTCAAGAGCAGCAGTGTCTCTCTGGAGACTAAGGTGCACCTGATACAGGCCATGGTTTTTGCAATCACTTGTTATGCATCAGAGAGTTGAACAATGACTAGGGAGGATAGAAGGAGAATTGACACCTTTGAGCTGTGGTGCTGGAGAAGAGTATTGAATGTACCATGGACTGCCAAGAAAACAAACAGATTCATCCTAGAGAGGGTTAAACCAGGCTGCTCCTTGGAGGCAAGGATTCTGGGGCTTCATCTGACATACTTTGGACATGTTGTAAGGAGAGACTGGTCTTTAGAGAGGGACATCATGCTGGGTAGAATAGAGGGACAGCACAGGAGGGGAAGACCCTCTATGAGGTGGATTGATTCGGTGACTGGGGTAATCAGGATGGGTGTGTCAGAGGCAATGAGATTGGCACAGGAGAGAACACGGTTTAGGGCTGTTGTACATAGGGTCACTATGAGTCGCAAATGACTCGACTGCACATAAAAACAGCAAGAAGAAATTGAGAAACGATGGTACATTCACACAATGGAATACTACGCAGCATGCGTAAATTACTACCATACTTGGGAGGGACTGGAGAGCATTATGCTAAGTGAACTAACTCAGTACCATATGGGCAAATACTGTATAAGACCCTACTTGTAGAATATGTGTGAGTATCCAAGGGAAAGGGGAGAGCAGAGAGGTGAGGATGAGTGAGGGGTAGGGAGGGGTGGGATGAGGGGGTGATTAATCATGGTCACAGAATTTGATGAGTGGATGGGGGTGGCTAAAGGAAATGGGAAAGATCTGGTGTGAAAAACAATGTAAGTAAACCAGTATTGACTTTGTTGTAGTTGTTGTTGTTGTTGTTGTTATGTGCCACCTGCAGCTCATGTTAACCCTATGTATAATAGCCCTAAACCTTGATCAATCCCTTGCCAATCTTATTATCTCTGACACACCTTTCCCTATTACCCCAGTGATTGAATCAAACCATCTCATTGAAGGTCTTCCTTTCCTGTGCTGTCCCTCTACCCTCCCAAGCATGACATCCCTCTCCAAGAACTGATCCCTCCTTGCAACATGTCCGAAGTATGTCAGACAAAGTTTCAGAATCCCTGCCTCCAAGGAACAGCCTGGCTTCACCTTCTCCAGATATAAAATAAAAATTTTCTGTTTTATAAAGAAGGAATTCCTATATCCTTTAGCTACAGACTCCTATTGCCTCTTTACCCCTTGTCATTGTGGTTTGCTGTCGTCGATGTGTCTGAGACTTGTGGACATGTCATGCACATCAGAGTAAAATACTCCCGGTTGCTGTGTCATCTCCATGATCAATCATCAACTATGAGTTATACCATTGTGATCACTAGGGTGCTCAGAAATAGCACACCAGGTCATTTTTCAAAGTTTATTTTGTCTGGAAGTTTTACTGAAACCTATTCAGATGGTGTGATTGTTGTTGGGTATCATCAAGTTGACTACAAGTCTTATAATTCTATGGACAATAAATCTGAACCTTGTCTTATCTCACAACATCCTTTCCATGTCTTACACACTCAAGCCCATTGTAACAGTCACTGTGTAAATCTATCTTGTTGGAGGTGTTCCTCTCTTTCTCTAATCCTCCACTATAATCCTGCACCATTTGAGATTTTGGCCATAGAAAGATCTCAGCCACTAAAGGACACATATTGTATAGTGCCACTGTTGTAGAATGGTACTGACATCAGGGTTGGGGTGAGACTGAGAGAAATTGGATAAATTGTGTATACTGCATTGAAACAGATGAGGGAGAGAACAGTTTAATGATTTGTTATATGATTTGATATTATAGTTATGACAAAAGTCTAGAATGAAGGTTGCATAAATGGAGTGTACTTGGGGTGGTGGGGATGCATTGTGTATAAATGAAGGAAGTTTTCTTTTACTTTTCAAATAGAAAAGCTAACTTGGGGCAGGAAGAAAAATGCAACAATGAATGAGTGGAAATCCAAAATCTCTGTAATGTTCATTAAAATTAATAAAAAAAATTTATGTAAAAAAACTTGTAAAGTTACAAATTGCTTTACAGTACAGAAAATTAGAAGGGATTTCATAAAGGGCTAGTTTAGGTAATCAGTAACCACCTTAAACAAGTTAGGCCTGTGGGTAATGGTGGCCCAACTATACTAAGGATTTATAGGAGATAATGTAGCACATGTATCAGAGTCAGACCAAATAAGGAGAAGGGATTTGGGAAAGGAGCAGTTGTAACATGGAGAAGGCCAAGTCTGAAGTCTACCCTCTTCATAAAGGGGAACTTTCCCATCAACGACATCGATAGTACCATACAAATAGTTAACTGGCAGACATCCTACCCTACACTCACCTGTACCTATTTTTACCAATCACCAGGTCTGATGCTTGTTGTAAGACTCACAGACTTTACTCACAGCTGTGGCGCTTATTAGGGAAATAGGTTGGGCAGTCAAGGAGGCAAACAATATCACCAATATAAGCCCAGACTTTTCCAACAGTATCAAGTAAGATTAACAACAAGACACGATTCCCATCTTAGTAAAGTCTAAGTTCAGTTCAGTAGCATGAATGCAAGAAGCCTCTGATTTTCTCAATCATCCAGGAAAATTTTTCTCAGAGTAGTTACAAATCAGCTTTTCCTTCAATTATCCAACAAGCAAACATTTTGACTTTGGCTCATCTCCAGGGTACCTCTGGTTATACCTTGTCACAGTCACTTCACACTCTCTCCACAGTCTCTTTACTGTGACATTTAACAGTCTCTTCACCGGCTCTCCACCACAACAGTCACCACCATTTTTTTTCACAGTGTGGAAAGCCCTCTCTTATATTAGTCACACAGCTGTTGATGATTTGCAAGACCACTGCAGTTTAAGGAAGCAGGAGATTATCATGCACTCAATGTGTGGACAAACACAATGGCTTGAAAAGCCAATTTTCAAGGGTTCTGACACCCTAGGAGTGACATATTTATTAATACATTTCAGGTATTGGTATATAGGGCATAACCCATGGTACTTTCAACCTACCCCTTAAGGGTCCACATATAGAGTAGCAAGAACATGTGATAGGATGTTGTGGGATTGAGAAATGGTAACAAGGAAATGTGGGTGGAACACCACAGCTATGAGACTAGGAGTGATATAGTCTCTTTGTTGAAAGGTGGAGGAAAGAGAATAGATATCACCTTGACAATGGGACTTTTCAAGGAAACACTGCTTCCTTGAAGGAGCATTTAGGAAGGAGCATCACGGAATTTCACTTACTTGTCCGTAGAATGAGAATGAATTCTGTTTTCACTAATTCCTTGCTATTTAGAGCTTGAATCACAATATGAAACAAAATGCCAATCAGATCTTGTTTCGTTTCAGCTTCCTGTCCAAGAAGACATTTCTATCATCTAAAGAAAGATGTTAACAAGTGAGAATGGTAGGAGAGAAAGGGCACATACCTTGAAGAAAGTCCTGGCTTCAAACCTTAACCCTCCCTGCCTCTGGAGCCTAATGTCCTTGAGCAAATTGCTTAAACTCTGGACCATGTTCTCTTAGTCTTTCGAATTCCCTCAGTTGCCTTCCCTCTCAAAGATGTGCTAAGTATTTAATGGGAGGGGGAGGGGTGGGTAAAGAAATGGGAAAGATCTGGTGTGAAAAACAATGCATATGAACCTTCTAAGTAAACTAGTATAAAATAAAAATCATATTTTTTTTAAATCTGCCAAGTGAGGCACTTAGTACAGTCTTTGCTTTATAGTCTGGATTTAATTTTTTCCCCTTATTTCCACTCACTGTAAGGGATACAAAAAGAAACAGATTCATTCATTCAATAAATATTTCTTAAGCTCCCACCATGTGAAGAAATCTATTCTCACTGGTGAGAAATAGTGACAAACCCCTTCCCTTCTGAATCTGTTTTCAAGTAAACAAACATCAGTATTCTATTTTTATTTATTTATGTTACAGTTACCATCCTATCTTTAGCCTCTGGGATAATAAGATTCACTTTCTGCTTTTCACAATGTTTTTAATTTCTGAAAATGGGAGCTATTTGAAAAGCATCCCCAAAAGCTGCTTCTTTAATCCAACATTTTCTGAAAGGCAGCTCTCGATTCTTTTGTCATTGTTACACTAGTTAGAATTTTTGGGGTCTCAGGAAACAGAAAGCCAATTTCAAGTAACTTAAGCAAAAAGATGAGTTCATGGAAATGAGGAATTAAAAAAAAGTTTCAGCAGCCTCAGAGACAAAGCTGCACCCACACAATTAGACCTACTGGGAAACCCTGTGTCTCACTTCTGTCCCTGGGTATCAGCATTATTTTAGAGTGTTCTGGCTCCAAGGATCAACAATCTGCATTATGCAGATGACACAAGCCTGCTACTGAAACTGAGGAGGACCTGAAGCACTTGCTGCAGAGGATCAAGGACTGCAGCCTTCAATATAGACTGAAGCTCAACATCAAGGGGGAAGGAAAAAAAATTCTCAACATTGGGCCAGTTGGCAGCAAATTAATGGGTGGTGAAGAGATTGAGATTGTTAAGTTTTAGTTTGTTTGGCTCTACAATCATCACTCTCGGTACCAGCAGCCAGAAAATGAAGAGATGAATAGCATTGGAAAAGTCGCCTGTGAGGGACCTCTTCAGAGTACTGAAGAGCAACGAAGTCAGGCTGTGCACTAAGGTGTGCCAGATCTAGGCCATAGTCTTCTCAATTGCTTGCTATGTGTCAGAGAGCTGGACAATGACTAGGAATGATAGAGAACTGATGCCTTTGAGCCATGGTGCTGGAGACGAGTGTTGAATATGGACTGCTAGGAGAACAAACAGGTTCTTCCTGGAGAAAGTGAAACTGGGCTGTTCCTTGGAGTCAAGGATTCTGAAGCTTCATCTGACATATTTTACACATGTTACAAAGAAAGACCAGTCCTTGGAGAGGGACGTCATGCTTGGGAGCATTGAGGGACAGCAGAGAAGAGGAAGACCCTCAATGAGATAGATTGATTCAGCCACTGGGATAATGGGGGTAGGTGTGTCAGAGACAATAAGGTTGGCACAGGATAGAGCAGGATTTAGGGCTCTTGTGTCTAGGGTCGCTATGAGTCCACAAGCAACTCGATGACACATAACAACAACAACAACGTTTGCCACTATCTCAATCCTTACAGTTTTCTAGTCAAAAATTCCCAGGCAGAAGCTCTGATAGTTATAGTTTGAAAGGGGGGGCCTCTTTTTTCTGTCATTTAGTTTCCTAGTTACATGGCATCTCCACAGTAATTACATGGTTGGAGAACTATGCATGCACTCCTAGGATCCCATAGGTACTCCCACCACCTGTCAAGTCAGAGAACCACCAGGAGGCTGATTCTCACATGAGGGTTACTTTTCTGATAAGAAGACTGTATATATAACAGCTCTGAAAAAAAAGAGATATGAAAAAGAAAGGAGGGGAGGGGGAATCAAAACAAAGCACAGTGTTCAAAGAGGCCATATCTCATTTAGTCCACACGAAGTGTCCATTAATAGAAGGCAGCCAACAGCATATTACTTTCTGCAAATTTGCAGAGCGTATTCAAAACAAACACATTAAGAAGGGATTACTCACCATTTCTGTGTCAGGGAAGTAATAATAATGTCTTTATTGCACATATTAATGTTCTTGAGTGCTTCCAAAGTCCTGTGGAACTTCAAAATATTTTTCCAATTTCAAAGAATTAATTAGTTCCCCTGTGGAGCGGCACACGAGCAATATTGCCATCTTGGAGATGGAATGATCAAAAAAGGCAAGGGATGTTGAATTATTCATCTTCTCAATAAGTTTTTATCAAGCACAAACTCCATGGAAGGTTGTGGGCTGAGGATATGGAGGTACACATTTGACTGAAAGAAAATCTTTCCCTTTCAAGAAATTTAAACTCTGGTCGAGGAGGCTTCCTTGTCAACAGTGTTAATAAAAGTTAAATGATAAGATCTAGAAAGATGTATAAACAAGAGGTAGTAGAAGCAACTCTGTGAAAGGTCTGGAAAGCAGATTTCTTTTCAGAGGTCTTTGAAAAACCCTCATAAAGAATTTGGTCTTTACTACGCGGAAAAGTCTTAGTAGACTTTGTATTTGTGTACGGGCACCATCTTTCATTTTTTTCCTTCTTTTTCTCATTCACATACATTGTGTTTCATGAGACTAAGGTGCATCTGATACAGATCATGGTCTTTGCAGTCACATGTTATGCGTCAGAGAGTTGGACAATGACTAGGGAGGATAGAAGGAGAATTGTGGTGCTGGAAAAGAGTATTGAATGTACCATGGACTGTTAAGAGAACAAACAGATTCATCCTGGAGAAGAGGGTTAAATCAGGCTTCTCCTTGGAGGCAAGGATTCTGAGGCTTCTTCTGACATACTTTGGTCATGTTGTAAGGAGAGACAGATCCTTGGAGAAGGACATCATGCTTGGGAGGGTGGAGGGCAGGTGCAGGAGGGAAAGGCCCTCTAGGAGACGGATTGATTCGGTGACTGGGGTAATTGGGATGAGTGTGTCGGAGACGATGAGATTGGCACAGGACAGAGCAGAGTTTAGTGCTGTTGTACACAAGCGACTCGACGGCACACATCAACACCACCACCATGTTCTGTTTCATACAGTCTTTCATTCACTGTATTTCATATATTTATAGTATGGAGTTCTCCCCCTCCTTCCAATCATCCCACCAACAACTACTTTCATGAAAGCATGTAAGCCAGCTACTTCATGCCTCATAGCTAATATCTCCCCTTTAGATAGCAAATTGCTGACTTGCCCGTCTGTATCAAACCAGTATTCTGGAGGAACACACATCCCTTTTGCTGAAGGATCCTCTGTCCATCTTGGACATGTTGAGAATCTTCATCCACAAAGGCCAGTCCAGGGCAAGCCATCAGGTTGCAGCAATGGACCCTTGCTTCCAACATGGGTCATCCTGTCCACATCGAATTGGGTTCTGGTCAACTCATCTCCAGCCATCCACCGCTAGATTTAAAAGGGCATCCATCAGCTGCGAGTTCAGGAGCCTGCACTTCTCGCTGTGCTGAAGACCTGTCGGTTTCCTCATTCAACCTTAGCCCTCACAAGGGGCCAAGTCAACAAACCAGAGGTCCTACAACTCCCTGCTCCTCAAGCCAACAAGTCTTAGTGTGATGGAAATAATGATGTCCACCATTCCCTTCAGCATGGAAATGATGATGAATTCACTTAGTTGGCTAGTCCTCAATTCTCGCGGAACTGACTTTAGGAATTGGGAGGGGAAGTGGCTTCTTTTGCTTCTAGTAGGTCAGAGGGTAAAGTAGTTCACTTGGCCTGCTGAGTTTTGGATAAGAATATAGGCAACTACTGGACGACTGTTTGGTTTTTTGGTGTTGGGTTGTTGTCTTGTTTTTATTTTTTAATTGGCTGTGAAAAGTCTTATTCCTATTTATTAATAATAAATAGGTACATTGGGTGAAGGAATAGGCAGTAGACAAAAAAAGGGCTTGATTAGACATTAGACTTAATTACATTAATCAATGGCAATTAATGATAGCAAAATAAAATGTTTATGAATGATTGCATGAAAACAGTATGATTTATAAGCTTTCACTTAAGTTAAAAAAATTAATAATGAAAAAATAAAATGCGAACAAGCAAAATTTAAAAAAAAAGTCTTATTCCTATTAGGGTTCTCTCTATGAGCTTAATCAACCACCTACTGAGGAAGTTTACAAAAACCCATGGAGGGATCCACATGAAAGATCCTTACAGAGAGAAATGGCAGCCCCTGACCCTCAGTTCCTGCTAATAACCAGACAGCCAGAGCACACAGCCTGCTTGGCAGGAAAGTAGACCCTTTGGGGAGTGATTTTTCTAGCCCTGAACACAGGCACTTCACACTGAGCCCAAGGGGAACAGCGTTCCTTTCTCACGGAGCTTTGTCCAAGTTTTGGATTCACGTTCTCTTCTACCATGTAGTTCTATGACAGTCCACAAGAGTTGCTTGGAACCACTTTCTTAAAAAATTCCTGATATTTATTCATTAGACAGTAAAGTTTCCTCCAGGCACCTCAACTCTTCCAATTTTTACACACTCTCCTCCAGGTCTCAGGGGGAGTTCATTTCCATTTCTATAGACAATCTCAAAGGAAGAATCAAATTCAAAATTCAGGGAATTTGCCTTGGAGTAAATGCAAAACTTTCTGGAACATAATTTTAAATGTGTGAATCCCTCTTACCAAAGAAAGTTTCTCTGACAACACCAGTGAATGATATCTGGCTCAATATTTCTGGAATATTTACCACAGACACAGCCAAGTTTTCCAAAAGCTTTGCCTCCGTCCAGAAGGGTCACTGCTGTGGGTGTGAAGGTCATTGAATCTCATGGCCTTCTAGTGTTAAGCTTCCTTTTCTAATTCACTAATCAGAGTTACAAACATAGCTTCTGATGTGGTCTTTTTCCACTTTTTTTTTTAAACTGTCAAGAGAAGGCTGGGTGGGCAACCAATCAGCTCTTCAGATAAAGCCGCATATTTTGTAGCAACCAGGACTTGACTCCTGGTTGCCACAAAACAAATCTAAGTTTATATTGGAGGTGACAAACTCCATGCCCTGTCATTTATCCTTTTTATAGCATGGCTGATACCAATGGTCAGCAAGTCATGTTGATGATTATGCAAACTAATTAGGGCAGAAAGCACCAGTATCTCAAGGCTGTCAATGTTAATTGTTTAATTTTTTTTAAAAAAAGAAAATTATCTTCTTTATTTTAAAAAAAATAATCTCAGACTCAAACTCACTGTCTCACGCCAATTCCAACTCACACACTCCTCTTTTGGATTTCTGAGGCTATAAATATTTTTTTAAATTATGTTTTGTTAATTTTAATCAACATTTACAGAGATTTTGGATTTTTCATTCATTATTGCACTTTTAATTTTATTAATAAATTTTAATTAGAATGAGATTAAATATAAAATAAATTACTTCTTTGATATATGTTGGTGTTGTTAGATGCCATCAAGTCGACTGCAACTCCTGTCTATCTACCCTGTGAACAACAGATCTGAACTTTGCCCTAATTAACACCATTCTCATAATCTTGGTCATGCTCAAGTTCATCATGATAGTGGCTGTGTGAGTCTATCTCCTTGCGGGACATCTCTTGCTGGTCCTCCACCTTTCCCAGCAAGGTGTTTATTTACAAGGACTGGTTCCTCTTGAAAATGAGCCCAGGGAGCTCTGCTGGCCTAGTGGCAAGAAGCTGCAGTGCACTCCCAGAGGTAAGCGGTTCGAATCCACTAGATGCTCTGAAGGAGGGACAATCTCCTCCTGTACCCGTCAGATCCGATTGGACAGTACACACACACACACACACACACGCGCGTGCGCGCACACACCCCAAACAACAAAACAAAACAAACAAAAAAAAATAGGAAAATGAGCCCAAAGTAAGAGATATGAATTTTATCATTCTTTTCTCATAGGAACAACTATGGTCGCACATCTTTCCAGACAGATTTGTTTATTATTTTGGCAGTCCACACGATATTCAAAACTTTCATCAACACTACAGATCAAAGGCAATCTGTTCTTCTTCTGTCATCCTTATTTATTGTCCAACTTGCATAAGACACAATTGAAAATGTCATGACTTATATCAGGCCCACATTAGCCTTTAAACGGACATCACTGCTCATCAGCACTTTGGAAAGGTCCTTGACAGCAGATGTATCCAATACAACACATCTGCTTTTTTTATTTTTTGACTGCTAAGGTCATGAGTACTGATCATGGATCCACATAAAATTGTTGACAGCACCACTCTTTTCTCCATTCACCATGGTGTTGTCTCTTGGTCCTGTGCTGAGGATATTTTGTTTTATTGATCTTGAGGTTCAAGCTATATTGAGACAGTCATCTTTGCTTTTTTGCAGTAAGTGCTTCAAGTCATCTTCACATTTTGCAAACAAAATTGCGTCATTTGATACGCAGGTTTGTTGGTGAATCTCCCTTCAATTCTGATGCAACATTCTTCCTCAAGTCCAGTTTCTTGAATGATTAGTACAGCATATAGACTGGATAGATATGGAGAAAGGCTACAAGCCTGACGCACACCTTTTTTTCTGACTTTAAACCATCCAGCATTCCCTCAGTTCTGACTGGTACTTCTTGGTCTATGTATAGGCTTTATGGGAAGTAAAAAATGAAAGATAAAATATACCTAAACTCCCGGTATTAGTACCTAAAGTCCCAGTGTTAGCAGATCTGTCAAATCAACCCTGACTCACGATGACCTTTTATCTGGCTTCAATGCCAGATTATAAATTTAGTGAGAGCAGATTGCTTCATCTTTCTGCTAGGAGCAGCTGGTGGGTGCGAATCACTGACCTTTTGATTGAGTGTTTAACATTTTATCTAAAACACCCCACTGTCTCTGTTAGCAGAGATAGCCCTGTTAATATAATTATGGACTATTTCTTTTCTATCTATGTATAAATTTTCAAAATATCTCACTACTCAGCTATTGTTAGACATCTGAATTTTCTTTATTTTCAATTTTTTTTATAAAATTTTGTGATGTCAAGGAGAAGATTGAGAATCCTAGAATACTTAATTGACTCACATGAAACATACACATATAAAATCAGTTGTCCAAACAGAACAAGGAAATATTGCATGGTTTAAAATCAGGAAAGGTGTATAGCAGGGTTGTACATTTTCTTCATACCTGTTCAATATGTGGTGTTGTTGTTGTTATGCGCCATCGAGTCATTTGTGACTCATAGCGACCCTATGTACAAGAGCTCTAAACATTGTTCTATCCTGTGCCAACCTAACCATCTCAAATGCACTTATTCCCACCGCTCCAGTCACAGAATTGATCCATCTCATCGAAGGTCTTCCTCTCCTTTGCCGCCCCTCCACTCTCCCAAACATGATGGCCCTCTCCAATGACCAGTCCCTCCTTGCAACATGCCCAAAGTATGTCAGATGAAGCTTCAGAATCCTTGACTCCAGGGAGCATTCTGGCTTTACGTTCTCCAGGACAAACCTGTTTGTTTTCCTAGCAGTCTATGGTATATTCAACACTCTTCTCCAGCACCACAGCTCAAAGGCATCAATTCTCTTTCTATCAACCCTATTCACTGTCCAACTTTCTGATGCATAGCACGTAATTGGGAAGACTATACCCAGATCAGGCACACCTTGGTCTGCAGCCTGACATCATTGCTCTTCAGTACTCTTGAGAGGTCCCTCACCGCCGACTTTCCCAATGCAATTAGTCTCTTGATTTCCTGGCTGCTGTTACCAAGAGTGTACAATATGTACGTTGAACAAATAATTTAAAATATGGATTAGAAGAAGTAGAAGATGTCACCAGTGTCAGAGGCATATTCATCAACCTGATTTATGTAGGTGATAAAACTTTGCTTTGATTGTGAAAGTGAAGAAGGCTTGAGGTACTTACTGAAGAAGATTAAAAAAAAACCCAAACAAAACCCTACAGACTTCAATATATAACCTAACATCAAGAAAACAGAAATCCTACAAATGGTAAATTGTCTACTAGGAAACATCATGATACATGGAGAAAACATTGATGTTGTCAGTCATGTAATTTTATTTTTATCCACAACCAACATCCATGGTCTCAGCCACCATGAAATCAAAAGGTATGTTATGTTGGGAAAATCAGCTGTCGAAGATCTCTCCAAAGTCCCAAAGTATAAAGACTAAAGTGTGCTCAACTCATGGTATTTCAATGACTTCCTTTGCATCCAAAAGTTGGCAAAGAATAAGGATGATAGAAAAAGAATTGATGCCTTTGAATAGTGGTGGTGTTGACAGAGTATTTAATATATTAGAAAGCACCAAAAGAATAAATAAGTCTGTCCTGGAGTAAGTGAAATCATAGTGCTCTTTAGAGACAAAGATGGTGAAACGTCTTCTCATGTACTTTGGGCATGTTGTTAGGACAGTTCAGTCCTTGGAAAAAGGTAACAAGCCGGGAAAGGGGGACGGTTCATAGAGGAGAGAGGAGAGGAAATGAATTGACACAATGGCTGTTGCAATTGTCTGAAACATGAGGGAGAGCATCATGCAGGATAGGGCACGCTCCCAGCCTGTTTCTAGGGTCTCTGTAAGTAGCATCCTCAATGAGATGGATTGATTCAGTGACTGAGGTAATGGGAGTAGGTGTGTCAGAGACAATAGGATTGGCACAGGATAGAGCAGGGTTTAGGACGGTTGTACATAGGGTCACTAGGAGTCGCAGGTGACTGGACGGCACATAACAACAACAACAAGTAGCAATAAACTTGATGTCACTTAACCAAAACAACAACAACAATCCTTGTATACCAATTATGCTGTGCATCCTTAACAATCCGCTAAGGATTAATTTAGAAGTAGAACTTTTGAGCCAATGGGATACAAGAATTCTATTCTTTTTATAATCATTTTAGTTTTCATTAAAAAGAATATCAAGATATAAAGCTACTGTTTTAAGATTTCCTAGAGACAGAATCAGCAAATAAATAAACAAGTAAAATTCTAAATCTACTCTTTTTATTATCATTAGGTGCAGTCAAGTTGACTACAAGAGTCATAGTATAGTCATAATGATCTTATAAACAGTAGATCTGAACCTTGGTCTGTCATGTACTATCCTATCTCTGATAAGCATTGTTACAGTCACTGTGTCAATCCATCTTGTTGAAGGCCTTCTTCTCTTTCTCTAATTCTTCACCTTTACCAGGACGATGTCTTTTTCCAAGGACTGGCCCGTCCTGGTAACACGTCCAAAGAGCGTGAGACAGGACTTCACCATCCTTGCTTCTAGGGAGAACCCTGCTCACGCTTCTTCAAAGAGATATCTGTCAGTACTTTTTTCCAATACTACAATTCAAAGGCATCACTTACATCATCTTTATTCATTATACTCACTACACATCTATCTGTAGAGGGGGTTATTTTAAAGACTTAGTGCATGATATTGTGATCGCCAATGAGTCTGAATCTACAAATCTAACAAAAGGTTGACATTCTTGTAATCTTCTATCTACAGATCGGCTATGAAAAGAGCGGAAGAGCCCTAACAAGATGCTCACGTATGTAGGCAGAGTATTTCCTTGAGAAGACTTACTAGCAATGCTTTAATAGATTGAATGAGCTCAACCCATATTATAGAAAGCACTGTCTTAGCATGACTGAGTTAATAACATGTAACTACTTCACAACTGTAACTGAACTAGTATTTAAGCGAACGAATGGGGACCATGGCCTGGCAAACCAGATACATTAAACCAACACCATTCCACCTAGATGTGCTTATGTCCGGGTGCTAAAACTTAGGTTAAGAAAATCAACGAAATTCAAACAAATATAATTTCAAATTTCATACTTTCAAATAATAAAGTCTTAAAATAAGAGATACTCTAGGAGTTCTTTAATCTTCTCCATGTTATACAATTTTGTCATAATGTGTCCTTAGTGGGGGATTATCCATTCAGCAATTCATAGGAGGTGGAGGCAGAAAACAAAGATGGATTGTAAATATCCCTAAACAGGACTGCACAGGAACACTGCTCAAACTGTCCAAAAGCGCATCCAGAATAAGGGAGCCTCGTTGGAAATTGGGGAACTTTGGCAGGTCATCAACATGCTTGACACAGGGCATGACGTGATAAAGGTGTTTTGGTCCCTGTCCACCTGGAACTGGTTCACGCTCGGTGTTGGCGGCTGAGTCTATAGCTCTTATTTATGCAGTTGCTCAACAGCTTGGCTCCTTTTTTGGCTCTGGGTCTTCAGCAAAGGTGAAGTGGTCAGGGGGAGAAGTCACAGTTTGCCTAGCAACTAAAGTGAAACAAGTACTTTTTGCATTGCTGGGTCCTGGCAAGCACAGCCTGTGAGTATAATGACGTGTGATCGCTTATCCTCCTCTCCATTCCCTTACGGTAAACCATGTTAACATTAAGGATGTCAAGGTCTGGCAGAATGCATTGACACAGTGACTGTAACAAGGCCTAGCAAAGATAGGATGGTGCACGATAGAGCAAGGTTCAGGTCTTTGGTTTGTAAGATCACTATGAGTTAGAGTCGACTTGCTTACAAGATGAAATGAATGACCTTCCTCTGGAATGTTTACCTATTAGAGGCAAGCACTACTGGTTCTTGCACGGGAAACAAGCAAGCACACAAAAACGATGGAACAAGTTGAAAACTGAAGCTGTCAAGGCTTCAAGTGGACGGTAATCCAACTATGCTCTTATCAAGTACTGTGCACCATACCAATACTTCATTTAACAAGAGTGTTATAAATACCATGAACCACGATGAAATATAAATACAGAAGTTGAATACACACGCTAGAAAGTTTAAATAATAAAGAATGTAAGGCTAAATTGGCAGCATCAGGATGGATGGCGAAGAGATTGAGATTGCTCACAGCTTTAGTTTGCTTGGCTCCACAGTCAACATTCTTGGCACCAGCAGTCAGGAAATCAAAAAGCGTATCGCGATGGGAAAGTCTGATGTTAGGGACCTCTCTAAAGTACTCAAGAGCAACAGTGTCTCTCTGGAGACTAAGGTACACCTGATACAGGCCACAGTCTTTGCAATCGCTTGTTA
>NW_006399777.1:20112672-20122850 GCF_000299155.1 Elephantulus edwardii | reverse complement strand
AATCGGGATGGGTGTGTCAGAGGCAGTGCGATTGGCACAGGACAGAGCAGCGTTTAGGGCTGTTGTACATAGGGTCGCTATGAGTCGCAAACGACTTGACGGCACATAACAACAACAACTGCAGTCCACACAGATTTCATGAAAAGACAAAGTCTCTGTCAAAACATCTAGAAGTAAAATATATAGGACAGTATTTCTCCTCCAAAATATTGTCTGGGGAAAAAAGTTCCAAGCAGACATAAAAAAATAAAAATAAAACTCAGTAAACAAACATTATGTGATGCTCTGAGCTGCAATCATCAAACTATGCTCCTAAAGACCCTACACACAACACACCAAGATCCCACTAGATCCTGGGCCCTCCTGACATTCTCTGCTGTGCCTGTCCCCACTTTTACAGTCACTGTGTCAGTCCAGCTCATTGAGGGTCTTCATCTTCTTCAGAGACCCCCTACCCTTCCATACATGATGTCCCTTGACTCCTCCTGACGTGTCCAAAATACCAAAACCACTGCCATCTGTGGAGTCAGAGTCACAGCTCCCAGGCTCTCGTGGCCTCATTGAGAAAGTTGAGGAGTCTTCCCAGTTTGCTTCCAAAAATAAATAGCTGGTGGATTGGAACCTCTGACTTTATGGTTCAACTCAAAACTCATTTTATTGCTGTTCAGTCGAAACTGACTCATAGCTGAAGGAGACTGTCCAATTATCTTTTTCAGAGAAGCTGGTGGATACAAACCACTGCCTTCGGGTTGGCAGCACTGTTCCTTACTCACCAGCCCACCAGAGCTCTTATGGTTAGCAGCACATTAAGTAACCCAGCCATGTCACCGGAATTATAAGTATTAGATGCTGTTGAGTTTGACTCAGAGAACCTGTAAACAGTAGCTCTGAAGCCTGTCCTATGCTGTGCCAACCACACAATCTCTGACACACTTGAGCCCATTGCTGCAGTCACTGTGTCAGTCCACTTGGCTGAGGGTCTTCCTCTCCTTCGCTGTCCCTCTACCTTTCTGAGCATGCTCTTCCTCTCCAAAGAATAGTCTCTCCTCGCAACATGCCCAAAGTATGTGAGATGAAGCTTCATCTTTGCTTCCAACGAGCAATCTGGCTTCATCCTTTCCAAGACATACCTGTTTTTTTCTTTAAACAGTCATGGGATAGTCAGTACTATTCTCCAACACCACAGCTCAAAGGCATTAGTTTTTCTTCTGTTATCATTATTTATTGTCTAGCTCTCAGATTTATAGCAAATGAATGAAAAGACCATGGTCTGAGTCAGGTGCACCTTAGTCCCCAAACTAACATCATTGCTTTTCAATAATTTGGAGAGATCCCTGACTGCAGGCTTTCCCAGGGCAATACATCTCTTGATCTCCTGACTGCTGGTGCCAAGTGTATTTATTGTGGACCCAAGTAAGATGAAGTCATTAACAGTTACAATATTTTCACCATTTATCATTTGTCATCAGAAAGGAATGATTAATTCTGCATGGAGTTAGGGTAAGGTAAATGGAAAGGGTTTCAGGGCTTTGAAGGGTACGGAGTACAGCCAGAAGTAACTTTAGACATTAGGGAGCCAGATTGCTTTGCACCAAACTGGATTCTGGTGCAAATCTGACAATTATTTAAAATATGAAATAAGAATAGTGTTAAGGCTAGTAATCTACCTTCATCGTAAACACAATCAAAATCTTTTTTTTTTTTTTTTTTTTTTAAAAAAAAGGCCTACAGCATCCATTTTGGCTGCAGATTTCAAAGTCATCCTCTGAAGAGGAAGGAGAAACGAATTCTCTCCCCCTTGGCTTGGCAACACTGGGTTATTCTGTAGTGGTCAGAACAACAACAAAACGGTCCAAACTTTGGGGTCTGGAACTGCTAGGGGAAACTATGTGTAGAGGCCGGTAATTGTGAAATCTGATCATGCAGCCTTCAGAGATGAGGGTCCTACTTGATCAAGTAAAAGCCAGAGCCCAGCATTTTTAAGAAAGAGCATCATTTGTTGAATACATTTTCATCATCTGTCTTTTTGCCCATTAGAGGGCAATGGACCCTCTGCGTTTTCTGCCAGTTTAATTCATTTGCATCGCAGTAGTTGGTTTAAAAAAAAAAATCAAGGCTGGCGATCAGGGCCACAGTAGGCTGCAAGTGAGCTGTGCAAGGGGGTGTGAGGAATGCAGGTGAGGACAGCGAGGGGCTAAAGCTCTGCCCAGCGCATCCCCAGCGCCCGCTCCATTCCGGACCCCCCACCCTGGAGGCTGAGGACAGCGCGGCAAGGCGGTGGCCGAGCGCGCACGGTCACGTTCATTCTCTGCTGCTTTCCTGTCCCCAGTCGCCTCCTCCCTCAGCCAGCCTTGCTTGGAGAGGGTTCACCTCCGGTGCCTGAGCCTCTCCTGCCGATTTCCCCCGGCTCGCGCCTTTGTGTCCGGAGCTGAGCCCGGGGAATCTGCAGGGTCTGCAGCGGCTGCCGCAGCAGGAAACCGGCTGCGCCCCGCACCGCCCGCCGGCCGCGCCCTCTCGGTGGAGGCGCGCGGGGACGCCACGCACCGCCGCGTCCCGCGCTCCAGCGAGCCCGCCCTCCTGGCCGGGCTTTGGGGTGGGCGGCCCCGCTGGCTGCCGGCGGTGGTAGCTGCTGCTGCAGCGCTAGCCGCGCGCACACCCTGGGTCAGACGCACCCAGCGCCTCCTCCCTGCACCACCAGGATGGAGCAGCCGCCTCGGCCTGGCACTGGCGCAAGGTAAGGTGCGGCCGCCTGTTGCTTTTCTCTGAGCGCGGGACCGTGCCCCAGTCCGGGTGCCTAGGCCGCCCTATGGTCCACAGACAGACGGGAGCCGTCACCCCAGTTTTTGGCCATTATCTGTCCACATCTCTTGGGCGCCTTGGCGCAGACTGGTGGAGAGCCGCCGCCTGGTGTAGCGGTGTAGACCCTTTGCTCGTCATGCAGCGGATTGCCCCGCAATAGTCTGCAAACTTTTGTGCTCGGGGTATCTGAGCTGTGCTCACCCGAGCTTTGCAAGTTGCGTGCCTGGTTGTTCTGTGCTGGCTTTTCGGGGTGGGTGGGGGGAGGCTGTTTCTATGTATCTGCTCCTTTCTGTGTGTTCTTGCCAGTCGACTTGAGGCTCCCCGCACGCACCTCCTGCTCCAGAGGCGAGGGCTTGGGACCCAGCAGTGTTCATCCTGCCTGTAGGGGGTGGTTAGGAGTCGAGGCCGCAGAATGGGAGAGGTGGGACGTAGGGTAAGGCTGCAGACACTCCCGGAGCTCCGTCCAGCACAGCGCTGGGTTGGCCCAGCCTTGCACACGCCACCCCCCAACTATGGTAATGAAACCCTTGGAACGACTTGCAGCTGTGCGCCCTGGGATCTGCTAGTGCAGAGCCGGGTGGGCGACTTAAGTGCTTTGCGAAGGGAAAGGTTGCCGGTGAGGATGGAAGGAGAGGTTGGGTCTTGGGGGTAGGTCTGCCCCACCTAAAAGAGGGGTGAACGATTCTGTTAGCACAGGTGAGGAACAGAGCCCTGAGCTGTGAGCTAGAGGGGAGGTAAATAGGTTTGAGTGTGGAGGGCGCTAAGGTGTGTAAATAAAGATGGGGGAGGGGCTGGACACCTGGGGAGACACGGAAGGGAGCCCTGGATTGTGAGAGCCCAAAGAGATTTGGGGAGGCAGCTCGCTCGCTGGCTGCCTGGAATGAGGCGAGCTCTGGAGAACGATAGCAAACGAGAGAATCTCTATGCATTGGTGACCTGGGCGGCGACTGAGTAGCCAGATCAGAGTTGCTTTTCTTTGGCGCTGGGAGAGGACCACCATCCACTGCCTCCTCCAGCGCCAAGTGCCTCGCCTTGTCGCTTTTACACCGATGCCACCTCCGCAGCCACGCTCACCATCCCTGCCCGGTGCTCACCAGTCCCGGCTGCCTTCCATCTGCAGGGTGGGAAGGGGACTCCTGCAGCCAGGGAGGAGAAAGTCTGCATTCCGGAAAGGGGGAGTCCCCAGCACCCGGCCAGTGGACAGGTCAGAAAGGGCTGGAGGAGCGCAAAGGGGCGTTGGTTGCAGTGGGAGCCTCCTGATTTCCCACCCACTGTACCTCCTTAAACTGCACCTGGGTGGCGTGTGAGAGTGGGGGAGCCCCACACTGCCAGGGAGACGCTCCAAGCCCAGAACTGGGGGAAGTGAGGAGGGGGAGGAATGCAGAATTAGGAATTACTGGCACCATGAAGGGAGCCTGGAGCCCAAGCAGAGGGGGGCGCCCACCTTACAGCACCCAGGTAGATTTTTCTGGTTGTTCAGATGCTTCACAGGGCTTCCTCCTTTGCACCCCAGAAGTCTGGCATGAAAGACTATCTGGGGAGGCAGCTTAGGCTGCTTTTGCAAAGAAAGCCCACCCCCACTGCCTTTTAGTTCACCCTTGGGTCGCCTCTTTCTGTGGGGGGAAGCCCCTGGGCTTTCCAAGCAAGAGAAGCAGCGCTCGATGCTTCTTTTCCCAGAGGAGGTGCACGCCCCTCTGCTTCTGGCTTCTGTCTCCTGCTCCCTCAGGGAAAGAATCTGAAGGTTTCCTGAATCTGGATTTTGTGCCATTGGAGGTCCTCACTGGTGAGAGCTCTCACGTGCAGGCTTCCAGGGAAGAGCCCTTCTCTGCGGGTGCCCTGTAGAAGCCACTTGCGCTCCTGCACCAGCTTGGAGAAAGCAGAGCTCAGCGCATCCCCTTTCCTGGGCCTCGCGCCTTGGTCGGCCCACCTGGGCTCCCGGGAAGAATTTCCAGGTCTCTCACACACCCAGCTCTGAGCACTGGAGCTCTTGGATTCCCTCCTAGCAAGCTGCAGATCCTCAAGGGGCCAACAGGAAAGGGGATTCCCTGTGCGCGGCTCCTGGTGCAGCTTCTGAGCATAAAGGCCACACCCTCACAGTCAGGCCTCTGTCCCAGAGCGCTGGCTGCTTGGAATTACCTGGATACCTGAGGTAGGCTGAGACTTTACCTTCCACACTCCGGGAGATTTACCTTTAGGGGCTCTGGAGAGCCTTTCCTTCTGATGCGCATCACCTGGGGTCGCACCTCTCTTTGCATGTGAAACAGGTTAGAACAAATCTTCTGGGAACTTTTGAAGGAGGAGTGCAGATCCTCACCTGGGCCTCCATCTCCTTAGGTAGGCCGAGCCATTCTGAGGAGACACATGGCAATAATGTTAACTACAGGGAGTATTTGGTGAATTTTTCTGTGTGTTGATGCCATCCTAAAAATATCACAGGGTTGTTGGGTTTTGGTGTGTGGCTTTTTTGTTTGTTTGCTTGAATTTTCTGAGAGATAGGCTATTCTTCCCATTTTATAGATTGGTAAACCAAGTCACAGAAATTCAGTTAGTTACTACCATCTGGTAAATGGTGAGCTGATGGGCAGAGAACCCTGGGGATGTCCCATGCTCTGTGACATTTTTGACATTAAAGAACTTTGCCCCGATGGAAGCAGGGAGGAAACCTTTCTCTTTGCTCAGGTGCCAGGAGTACATCTAAGTGTCAATTCACACCTGTGCTGTAGCGGTGGGAAGACTGACCACCTTAGAGTCAATGAGGGTATCTCCTGGTCAAAGGGCAGCTGGTGCTGGCAACACCCTTAGAAGCAGGCTACTGGTATTGAACTTTCTGCATCTTTTGGTCGATATTTCAGTTTTTAAATGTACAGGGGAATGGAAGAAAAGATCCATATGTGAGCCGAGGTGGGCTCTATGGTGAAAAGTCAGAGGCTGTTTGAGGTAGGAGCTGTATCCTGGTACTGGAAGGAATCACCACAGGTTCATGAGAAGGGATCTGGGACATCATTCAGAAAGGCCCTAAGCCACTCAGTGTATTATAGACCACAAAATTAACGAGGGTTAATTTTGAGATCCTTTGCTCACAAATATACTATGTCTGATGCTGTTGCTTTTAAGCATCCAAAAAATAATTGTTGTTGTTGTTGTGCACTGCCGGGTTGGAACTGACTCATAAGTGACCCTCTAGTGGGTTTTCGGAGGCTCCAAAGCTCACAGAGGGAGATGACTCATTTTACTCCTATGAAGCAGTTGGTGGATTTGAACCGTGTGCCTTGTGGGTTGCCAGTGATACTCCTTACCGCTAGGCCACTAGCAATGCGGGAGGTGAAATATAATCATTTGATTATTTTTAAAATTTAGATTTCCAACGTAATGGTGATGAATCAGTCCTTCACTCAAGATAATCAAAATTGTGTAGTGGGACTTAGCTAAACCCACCAGCAATGAGTCCATCCCTGTGCACAGCCATGCAGGAGGGCAGACGGGGCTGCACTGTGAACAAAGAAGTGTGTGGTTCACATTATTGCAAAATATAGAAGGATAACTAATAAGATGTGGATAAAAGTCCAAAGTGGGAAGGGGAGGGTAGCAGGGAGCCAGAGGGTGGGGAGGAGAGAAATTACTAAGATTCCAGAGTTTGGTGACGGGTCAGGGGTGAGGGAATTAGAAGGACCCAATGGGGACCTGAAGAAACGAGGTAGTAGTAAGCAAAGATCAATGGTGATTAATTTTATACAACATACTGTACATGAGTCATCTTTTGAAACACAGTGTGAGTATAGGAATGTGCTGAAGTGCAGTGCACATGAATGATACACAATGTGTCTGAATTTTATATGCAAAGTGATATAAAAGTAGGGGGACAGTATATGGTTCAAATCCACCAACTGTTTCATAAGGGAAATATATGCAGTCTCCTCCTGTGTGATTTACTGCCTCTGAAAACCCACTGGAGGGTCAGTTCATTATGAGTCTGTTCCGATTCAATGGTACGTAACAACAAGAGTGGGATTCTCAATGCCGGACTCCTAACCAAGCAGCCTGCAAAATGGGCAAGCTACCACTAACGTGCTCCTTTTGCTAAAAATTACAGTAGACTATTTACAAACCTTCAAATTAACAGAAATTGCAACCTGTGATCTGTATGATGGTAAATAATCCGCTTCTGTCAGATTAATTTTGTCCTGGCAGATTCCCCAGTATTTATGAAAATGCAGCATTGAGGAAATACTTCTGAAGAGGATGAGCTGAGTTGCTATGAATCCTCATGGATGTCTGTGCTTTAGGCTGAACTGTGTGGTTGTTGGTGGTTGTTAGGGCTGCCTAGTGGTTGTTATTGGTTGTTAGGGCTGCCTAGTGGTTGTTATTGGTTGTTAGGGCTGCCTAGTGGTTGTTATTGGTTGTTAGGGCTGCCTAGTGATTTTTTTTATTTATAGCAGCCCCATGTGGCAGCGTGGAACTGCCCCCACAGAGTTTTCTTGGCTGTGGTCTTTCTGCAAAGCCACCCTTTGAACAGAACCCTGCCGTATCCTCACCGTCTCTGACTTACTTGAGTCCCTTGCTGTTGTCACTGTGTCAGTCCATCTCACTGAGGGTCTTCCTTTCCTTCCCTGATCTTCCCTCTTTCCAAGCTTGATGTCCCTTTCCAAGGACTGGCCACAGCTAACACATTGCTCGAAGTATCTGAGACCAAGATTCACTATCCGTGCCTCCTCGGAGCATCCGGCTGCATCTTTTCCCAGATAGATTTGTTTGTCTTTTTGACAGTCCATGGAATATTCAGCGCCTTTCTTCAGTTCCACAACTCAAAGGCTTTGACTGACTCCTTAGGTTTCTATAAATCGGAGGGGAAGCAGTATTTGCCCTCGTGTTTATATTTGGGAATCTGAAGGGATAAGTTGTTCCTTGCCTCTAACTTCTCAGAGCTCCTTCAAGGAGGAGAATATTCTTAGTTCCCTGTGTTTCTAGATGCCTGTAGGCAACTTTGTAGAACAGAATCCTGGCTCCTAGGAACACCTAGTGCTTTTCTCTATAACTACAATTCAGGATGTCCTGTCACTGGAGACAAACCAGCAAGATGTCTGCTGGGAGAACTGAGAGGGGATTGTGCAAAGCAAGCTTTTCATGATTGCGTTAGGAAGAAGAGTGACAGGTAGAAGGTGGAAGCTTAGTTCATGCCTTTTGTTTAATCCAGGAAAGGATTCCTTCCTCTGTCAGATCTGGGGGCAAAAGAAAGAGTAGAGGAATGGATGGGAGAGGATGGAACGATTTGGGATAGGAATAGATGGGAGAAGATGAAAAGTTGTGACGAATTAGTCTGTGGCAGTCCGCTCCCATTATGGGCTTTTTTTTCACCAGACCCTCCTCTCTCCGTTCCCACCTCCTGGGCCTGCCATCTGTGGCCGGTTAACTGACCCAAATCACAGTTCTTACTATGTGCACTCAGGCTACGACAACTCATAACTGATCCTCCAGTCAGATCTGGTTTCCGAGGCTGTAAATCCCATGAGAGGAAATTGCCCATCTTTCTCCCTCAGACAGCTGGGGGATTCGAACTACCTGTCTTTGCAGTGCAACTCCATACCCACTAGATCACCAGAGCTCGCTCTGCATTCCAGAGGCCCTGGTTATCTCAAGGAGAAGCATTTACACTCTAGAATATGTAGTTGTTTTTGTGTGCCAAGTCAGAACCGACCCATAGCTGACCCTCTGGTGGGTTTTCAGAGGCAGTTAATTGCTCAAAAGGAGATTGCCCATCCTCCCATGGAGCAGCTGGTGGATTCGAACCTTGTGCCTTTGGGATTGCAGTGCAGCAATGTTCTTGTAAAATAACACGACTCATTTATGTTGTTGTTAGTTGTTCTTCTGAACCATCCAGTCATACTTTTAAGGATGAAGAAGAATCTAATAACATTGCGGCTTAGTGGTTCACGGAGAGCCACTGAAAATCGGACCATTCCACAAGGGTGGCATTCTGAGGGTAGGAGCCCCAATTTAGCTGGCTCATGGCAGAAATAATTAATAATAATAATAATAATGGTAAAGAAGAAGAGATACAGAAGAGAGGAAGAGGAAGTGGAGGAGGAGGAGGAGGAGGAAGGAGAAGGAGAAGGAAAAGGAGAAGAAATAATATACAACTCAAATGCTACAAAATCAAAAGACTGGGTCTCCACAAAACAACCACAGGAAGGAAGGAGACTCTCTTTAGACTGAACACTTTTACTTCACTCTCTAGCCTTCAGAAGGATGGTAGAGGAATGAGGTGTATCCTGATCCCATCTGTGTGGACCACACACATCCTCTCATCTTACCTTCCCTGACACCTCGTGGTGCGGTATTAAAGTGCCCATGAAATGTTCCACTGCGACAGTTCTTTCCAGAGTATTTTTTTTTAAATCTATTGCCATGTCAATATGATCTTGTTAATATTTAGAATAATAACTGCAGTGAAGCAACCGGCTGAGGGATGAAGTATAAGAAGAAGAAAAAGGGGTAAAAGAAAAGAAAGCAATTTTATTCACAAGGATTAACTGTATCCTGACAATATGTGCTAAGTTAAAACTCTCACTGTGTCAAAGTTAAAAGTCAAGAATCAAAGCATCCGACCTTGACTTATTCTTAGTAACAGAGAAGTGAAATGATATGGTTGTTTGGAAATAGTTTGAAAACTATGCTGAGAAAGACAAGCAAAGATTACCCTCAAACAAGAAGTTTGCCCTCATGAATTTTATTTCAAATAAACTAGAATGCCTTAATGTATATTTGGATTTGAGTAATCCATGAGATTAATACGTTCATTCAGCACTAGTTTTATCTGCAGACATAACTATAAAGACCTATAAGTGGCTGGAAATCATGAGAGAAGTTTTTATATTTGAGATATTAATTTGCATACATTCTTTAACAAACTTTAACAACTTAGTCTATCTCAAAGTAGCACATGAAATAGTCGTTTCACATGAGAAATGTCTGGAATTCCCTTAAGACCTGATAGGCTTGGACTACAGATCATATGATTCTTTTTCAATAAAAATTTTGTAAAAGAGTGGCAAAGAAACAGATTAAAACCAGATTTTTCCCCCTTTGAGAGGATAAATGGACAGATTAGCAAATTCATGAAATTTATTATTTCATTTTAAACTAAACCTTCTAAGCTCCTTTTTATGTTAATACTCATACAGTGCAAATGTCACTACACTTTCAGACAGCTTTTGTAGGGGGATTTGCAATGCCTTTTATTAGAAGTATAAGAAAATGGAATATTTTAAAAAGTAAAATATTGTGAATCATCCCCAACCTTGCAGAAGTACTTGAAAAGGGGGTGTTGTATCAAATACAGCTTCGTTTCCTTTCTCCCCTTTTTCTTCCTTCCTTCCTTCCTT
>NW_006399777.1:20108949-20112417 GCF_000299155.1 Elephantulus edwardii | reverse complement strand
CTTCCTTCCTTCCTTCCTTCCTTCCTTCCTTCCCTTTTTAATCATGGATAGAATGTTTGATCTGTATATAAGTATTCAGAATGTTAATGGAGGAGACTGTCATTTGAGGACAAGCATTTCCTTTGATGAGGACCAGGGAGGAGGTGCAGTGTGCTTGTGTATCTGTCCAGAGCCAAAGCACAAAGGTTGTGAGGTCAGAGTGACGTTTTCCCCCGGGTCTTCTACCCGCAGCTCTGATTTAGAGCATCAGTCACTATAATAGACATGCTTACCAAGAGCTTCCCCATTTAGCGGTGACTGGGCAGTCCGCTCCCCTGCTGCTTCAGTGGAAATTTATGCACTGAGAGGAATCCTGGTCCAGCTTGCTGACCTTCCCCAGACATCTGCTCTGCTGGGATCCTCCAGTTAGAAGGCTTACCACTCTTTCTACAAACTCTATTTAAATGCGTGTCTGCAAAGTTCTGTGAAATGCTTTGTGGTCATTTCTTGGAGTGGTCAATTTTCAAATTGCTCCTTGTAAATACTTTTTATGAACACAATATTATCCCCAAGGGGGAAGGAGCTATGGTGTAAGCTGTGAGTATCCAAAGCGTCTACTATAAAAATCAGGCAAGAAGGAAGGGCTCACGGCCAGCTTGGCCAGAAGGACCTGCTCTCAGAGCAGCAGGAACATCTCGGAGGATAGACAGAGAGAAAGCAGGGTCAAGAGCCGTAAGTCACAAGGAAAAACAGACCGCTGAGGAAAAAAACGCAGAACAGAGTTCCAGAAGATAAAAAGGTAATAAATAGCTCAACTGAAAGATGAGGAAAAAAGCATAAAGTTAAAGAAGAGAAAGAAACCAAGTGGGAGTGATCAGAGACCAAAAGAAAAAAAGACAGAGGAGTCCAAAGAAAAAGAAGGAGCTGTGCTGCAAACCTGAAGGCACACAGTTCAAATCCACCGGCTGTCTCCCTGGGAAGGAAGATGAGCAATCTCCCTTCGTGTGATTCGTTGCTTCTACAAACACGCCAGAGGGTCAAGTATGGGCCAGTTCTGACTGGACAGTACACAACGTCAATTCCCAAAGTATAGGTGAGCTCAAGGCAGGCTAAGTGCTCCGTAGAAGCCGTGGCCAGTTCCACACTTCTTTGCTCTCTTCTCTTTAATGTAGTTTCTCAGTCACTGGACTTTTATATTACATGCACTTAGGGTAGAACCAACTCATAGCTGGCCCTGCAGTGAGTTTCAGAGTCTGTAAAGTGCACAGGAGGAGATTGCCCATCACTAAACTATGGGGTTTTAATCTTACTCACGCCATTGGTCTTTCTGGCTGTCTGATGATGTCCATGGCTCCAGAATACTGAATTTAAATGTACAAAATAGGCAAGATTATGACCAATTTACTGAAATAATTAAGTCATTTTCTCTCTCTCTCTCTCTCTCTCTCTCTCTCTCTGTGAGTGTGTGTGTGTGTGTGATGAACTCTATGCAATGGATCTAAGGGTTACCATAATTTCAACATAGGGAAGTACATAAACTGATTCCTACAGTAACTATATTGTGTCGTGAAATATGCTATCTGTGTTGGTGACAAAGTCACTGGTTCTGCTACAATATTAGAAGTTTGGGGCCTCTATTCATAATTGCATGAAATGTTAAGTTGCATTCAAGGTTTTTATTGTTGTTATGTGCCGTCAAGTCACCTGCGACTCATAGTAACCCTAGTTACAACAGCTCTGAACTCTGCCCTGTACTGAGCCAGTCTCACTGACTCTGACACACCTAATCCTATTGCCCCAGTTGTTATGCTAATCCATCTCATCCAGGGTTTTCCTCTCCTGGGCTGTCCCTCCACCCTTCCAAGCATGATGTTCTTCTCCAAGGACTCCCCTCCTGGCTATGTGCCCAAAGTATGTGAGATGAAGCTTCAGAATCTTAGCCTCCAAGGAGAAACTTGGTTTCACTTTCTCCAAGACAGACCTATTTGTTCCCCTGGTGGTCCATGGTATGTTCAATACTTTTCTCCAGCACCACAACTCAAAGGCTGCTTCTTCTGTCATCCTTATTCATTGTCTAGCTCTCTGATGCATAACATGTAATTGCGAAAACCATGGCCTGAATCAGGCGTACCTCAGTCTCTAGACTGACGTCATTGCTCCTCAGTACTCTGGAAAGGACCCTGACAGCAGACGTCCCCGCTGCAATTTGTCTTTTGATTTCCTGGCTGCCGGTGCTAAGAACGTGGATTGTGGAGCTGAACAAGCTGAAATTGTTTTTCCCATTCATAGATTCCCTGCATCCTATCTACAGATGCATCAGAGGTCTGTGCCTCCAAGAACTCGGGACAGAAGTGACCTTGTCACTTGACATTGTCGTGCTGTTGAAATGGAAAGAAGCCTTAGTTATTACTCTAAGACAGCAGGTGTAAACTGGGATGGACCAACCAAAATTGTAACACAAGACCTTCCTGGAATTTCTCTCCCCAGATGAGTTTATATTTCTCTTGTTCAAGGGTTTGGATTTTTATGTCCTGTTTATCAGAATCATGGCGTTGGATCCTGAAGGAAAGTTGGAAGTAGGGAGTAGGAAGCATTTTAAGGTGAAATAAGACTCCCGTGGCAGGACCGCAGCCTTTGTGCCTGGGGCCACAGCAGCCTTCTGCCTGCTGGGTGGACATTGGCGTGGAGTTCAGTTCCTGACTGCCCCTTTGGCTAGGTGCCCTGCCTCGTGTTGGCTAATATCACCTGAAGCGAGGCTGGATTATCAGCCTACAAGGAATTTTAGCCAAGCCATTTTAACTTCTCCTACAATGGGTTTTAAAAGTCTGCTTCCTTTCTCTACCCACTTTCTGGCTGTCAGGAAATAACTTCAGGGCAGTGAGGCGGATGGGGACCCATGGGAAAAGGCTGCAATCTGGAGGGTTCTCGAATTATAATGAAACCTTGAGTAATGAAGAGAGGAGGGGCCCGTGGCCATGGAGTGTTGCCTCACCAGATGGCTCCTATTGTTCTGTGTTGGGGAAAAGTATCAGGACATATATGCCCCTAGAGACCCACGTGGTTCTGTCTGTTCTACTTAACAAAACTGAACTTGCTATTCTAAGAAATCTTTTGACTGTGAAGGGAGAGGTAACATCTCAGATTCTTGATGTCCAAGTAGAGTCTTTGGGGATTTAGCAGCCTGGTTCTATTTCAAACTTTGGCCCCAACCAGGCAAGTGGCTTTGGGCTGGTTATGGGATCTTTCTCTGGCTCGATTTTAGAGAAGGCAATCGGGCCTACGAGATTCCTACAGTCTACAAGCTCTGTGCTTTACAAATGTTAATGACAACCATAATGCCCTAAAATATATATTCATTTTAAACGTATTGCGATGGGAAAGTCTGCTGTTAGGGACCTCTCTAAAGTACTCAAGAGCAACGCTGTCTCTTTGGAGACGAAGGTGCGCCTGATACAGGCCATGGTCTTTGCAATCACTTGTTATGCATCA
>NW_006399777.1:20099295-20106646 GCF_000299155.1 Elephantulus edwardii | reverse complement strand
TCATTGTTTCTCTAAGTTCATAGAGTTTCCAGAGATATGTTGTTTAGGAAGTGGATGCCTCTTCTGCTTCCAATCCTGTCTTAATCTGGGAGCTCTACCAAACAATACAGGTAACCATTATGACATTTGACACACCAGTGGCACAAGTTTCAGCATCACAGCAAAATTAATGACAATCATAAGAGTGGCTTCTAAGAAAAATTCATGAGATCCTCTGGTCTGGGATGCAAAATGCATTCAAGTGTGTTTCCTCACACTTGAAAAAAGATTTAAAAAAAATAATAACAAGAATTGAAGAGTTTTGGTAAATTCAACTATCTTGAAAATTATCAGCAGTAGGTTAATTACCTGATTGAGAAAATTTCACAGTAATTATGAAAAGCCTACATTTTTCAGTAATTTTACTTTTAGGGTGATTGGGGGAAAATTCTAAAATAGTAAAAATTCTTTATGTATGAGATTTTAGTCACATCTTTCTTTTATAACAGCGTTGTTCATGGCTTACTCTATGACCATCACTGATGATGCAGGCACAAAAAGAGGTACAAGAAAACAAGCACAAAAAGAATTAAAGAGCTCTGGACCAAACCTTTTCAGGTGGGCCAGAAGAAGTACAATTGGCTCCAAAGAAGCAAGGATGTTTGAACTGAATTCTGATAGATAATTACTTAGTCACCAAATTGCTGAAAAAACAAACAGATATGTCTCGAAAAAAGTGCAGCCAGAGTGCTCGGTGGAGGCAAGGATGGTGAAGCTTCATCTCACGTATTTTGGGCATGTTTTTCTTTGGAGAAGGACCTCATGCTTGCAAAGGTGGAGGGTCAGCAAAAGAGAGAAAGACCCAATGAGATGGATTGACACAGTGACTGTGGGCCCCTGTGTGTCAGAGACGGTGGGACTGGCACAGGAGAGGGCAGGGCTCGGATCTGAGGTTCACAGTGTAACTATGAGTTCTTCTCGACTCAACAGCACCTGATAACAACTACCAAAGTGACAAGAAAGGCGGGACATGTAGGAAGAAGGTGTTACCAGAAGACAGACGCAGAAAGGAACCAGGGTGGCCTGGGAGCCAGGGCAGCTGAGCAAGTATGGTGGGAGGGGAGGGGCTCTGTGATCAAATCTGGGTGATGGGAAAATGAACCTCTTCTTTCCTCTCTGGTTTCTGCTGCCTGTGGCTGCACAGTTCTGATCTTTAACAAATGAAAAAATAAGCCCACTGTCCCCCCCTTCCATGAAAATTCCCGATGTTTAAATGAAGGTACTGAATTGGTTCCTTTCAGTTCTACCTCCAATTTAGAATTTGTATTTCTATGCCAGAAACGAGGAATCTGATTTATATTTGGAGCGAAATAAGTTTCCTGCAGAAATTTGAGCTGGAAAGAACTTGGTAAGAGCCCTGGTTTGAACGGTTACAAGTGGTTCCGTTCATCAGCACCCATCCGCATTTTGCTGCGCTGTGCGATGATGCTGGGAGTTCTAGTGTGAGCATTTCAGTCACAAACAAGTTCATGCATGGTAGACAGATTTCAGCGGAGATTCCAGACAAGACAGATTAAGGAGAAAAACTTGGCAATCTCATTTCATTTAGCCAATAAAATCCTTACGAATTGCCACAGAATGTTGCCTGATAGAGGAAGACTATCAGCCAGCACCTGTGACTCTGGTAGCCTAGTGATAAGAAGCTGTGCTGCAATAAAAAAGGCACACAGTTCGAATCCACCAGCTGCTCTCTAGGATAAAAATGGGCAGGCTCCTTTTGTGTGATTTACTGCCTCTGAAAACCCGCTGGAGGGTCAGCTATGGGTCAGCTCACACAATAACGGCAACACGAGCCACCTAGGTTGGAAAGCTCTCAAAAGATACAGTGCTTGTAACCATGATTGTTGACTGAAGATAGTGCAGAAGCAGGCAACATTTTGCTCTGTTGTGGCCAAGGTCACAGTGAGTCAGAGCCGACTCATGGACAGCTAGTAACAAAGCAAAATAAGAACACTGTTCAGTACAAACAAAACCCATGAAGAGTCTGCACTCTGACTCCTGCAGGAGAATGCCCCTCTCAGTTCCAAGCTTGTTTGAAGATGAGCAGATCTGCACTTGGGGCTCCTGATTTTGAATAGAATCCTGCTCTTAGCTTTTGGCTTCTGAATTCAAGTCCCTTCCACTATCTGAGTCTCACTCAGCTGGCCTGCCAAATGGCAGTCCTATTTCTTGTCCTGGATGCCTGGCTGGGATGAGCATTTTGAGTGATGGGAGATTAAAGCCTTCGCAAAATACCAGATGAGTATTAGAATATTCCTGCGCCTGCCGTGCCTTGCACAGTTTTGCACATCATGTGTTGTGAATACATCTCAAAGATTTAGAGTTTAAATCACTCATCGCTACCCGGGTGTCCTCACCTGGCTTTTTAATTTTAACAAGAGATGGGGGAAGAGAAATGTAGGTGTCTGTCTTTCCCCTTCGTTATGTTAAAAACATCACAAGGAGCTTTGACGTTCTGTTTTGGAAGTCTGTATTCCGGCGACCTAGCTAAGAGCTGTCATTGCTTCTGTATGGATTCTGCATAGTAGGGCAAAGGGACCCTTAGATGCTTTGTGTTTGTGCTGATTATTTCTTTGGGGTGGGGCAGAGGATTACCTGGGAAGACTCAGTGGCACTAGGTGTCAGTAGGGGTCATGCCAAAATCAGCACTTACTATTGTGTAATTTCCCCTCTTTTGCTATTTTTCCATTCCAACCTGGTTTGGATCATAAAGGTTGGCAAGGGAATGATCAAACTCTGTTGTAAATCTTGTGAGAGCCATTGTTGTCATGTTGTTGTTGTTATGTGCCGTCGAGTTGCTTGCAACTCATAGCGACCCTATGAACAACAGCCCTAAACTCTGCTCTGTCCTGTGCCAATCTCATTGTCTCTGACACATCCATTCCGATTACCCCAGTTAGCAAATCAATCCACTTCCTAGAGGTCCTTTCACTCCTGTGCCTGCCCTCCACCCTCCCAAGCATGATGTCCTTCTCCAAGGACTGATCTCTCCTTACAACATGACCTAAGTACGTCAGACGAAGCCTCAGAATCCTTGCCTCCAAGAAGCAGCCCAGTTTAACCCTCTCCAGGATAATTTGTTTGTTTTCTTGGCAGTCCATGGTACCCTCAATACTCTTCTCCAACACCAAAGCTCAAAGGCATCAATTCTCCTTCTATCCTCCCTAGTCATTGTCCAACTCTCTGATGCATAACAAGTGATTGCAAAGACTGTTATAAGATGCACCTTAGTCTCCAGAGAGACATCATTGCTCTTCAGCCATTTTTAATTCCTAAAGACCTAACGTAGTAGTGTGTAACTGCTCAGTGTTGCTGTCATTGGCATACACTGTCCAGCTGTGTATGATTTATAACAATCCAACCAACAACAGATTAGAACCTTCTCCTCTCCTGTGCCATTCTCCTCATCTCTGCCATGCTTGATCCCATTGTAATCACTCAGTTAATCCATCTAGATTAGGATTGTCCTCTCTTTCACTGACTCTACCTTTACCAGCATGATGTCTTTTTCCTAGAATTGGCTCCTCTTGATAACATGTCAGCCTTTTCGCTGAGGTGCGCCTCAGTTGCACGAACTGTAAGAATGTCAAACTCCTTGTTTGTCCTTTTAACAAGGCATGGGCTATTCAGTGCTCTTCTCCAAAGCCACAGTTCAAAGGCATCAGTTCTTCTTCACTCTTCTTCGTTCATTGTCCAGCTTTCAAATGCATATGAAGTAATAGGCAGTGGCCCTTTGAGATTTACTAAATTATAATCTTTACTGGAGCAGAAGGCCAGCTCGTCTCCCGCGGAGATACGGGGTGAGTTCAAAGCACCGACCTTCCCGTGAGCAGCCTAGCATTTAACTACTGTGCGATCAAGGCTTCTTGATCCAACATCAAGGAGGGTTTATTTCTTTTTAGTTGAGGGTCAAGTTCAATAGACGCTGTCTTTCACACAGCAGAAAAGGGACACCCAGCCAGCCTGCTTCACTGGGCCTAGTGAAAAATTCTCTGTGAGGATAGCTTTGTGGAAACTTCGAGCTTGTTGTAAGCCATTGGATCTTAGTATTATGATTTTATGTAATCTTTATTTGTTTTGTTGCCTTGACTGATTTAACTCAAGCATAAAAGGCAACTAGACCTTGAAGCAAAGCCATTTGGCTGACAAAAGTGCAGCAAGTATAGACTTTAGTTCCACTGTAGAGATCTTTGCAGCCCTGAGTGGTGCAAATATTTAAATTCTCGGTTACTAACTGGCAGGTTGGGGGTTTGAATCCACCCAGAGTTGCCTTAGGGGGGAAAAAAGGCCTGGCTATCTTCTTCTGCAATATCTCACTGAAGACTATGCAGAGCCCTTCTGTTCCAAAAGATATGGGATCACCACTCATCAGAATTGACTTGACAATGAGTGGCTTGGCATTGTCAACACAAGCTTTCAAGTCTAATGTCACTCCACTCCAAGCCTCAAGGCATGTGAACTCTGAGCACTGAGGCATCTCCCAATATTTGCTGAAGTCTGCGGGCTGGTTCCTCCAATCTCTCTCTGAAGAAACCGAGACCCACAGAAGCCAATGTCCAAATCCTTCCGGATCCCTCTTTGAAACATCATGTTAAATTATTATTTTAGGTGGAAATGACACATTTGGTTTTAAAGCAATTATTACAGGTTAGCGGGGGAACCTACCCACCTTGTAAAAGATCTTTGTGGCTGCATCTGTGTATTTTTATGCCACCGTGTCTGGTGTAAGGAGCTCCGGCATAGTGTGTTTTCTCTTGTGCTGTTAAGTACAAAGTCAGTGTTTCAAGTCCACCAGCTGCGCCTCAGGTGTACGATGGACCGTCTCCTCCCATAAAGGTTTACAACCTCAGAAGCCTGATGAAGGGTCCTAACCAGTCAGAAGCAGAGGGTTTGAACTGAGTGTTGGTGCTGGGCAAATGCCACTAGCCTGGCACCGGTTAACAACTTCTTGTTGGATAAGTGAATTAGCACGAATAAATGGAGCGGAAAACACCCAATTTATAAGCAAATGGTTAGAAAACAATTCCTCAGCGGTCTGGGGAGCCTCTGCCATGAGCATGGGAAAGGAATTAGAAAGAATTGATTGCAAAGATATATTGTATTGTTGATATATGTTATCTAACATACGTCTCAGGATGTTACTGACTATACTTTTTTATTTCTTTAGCTTATCCCACAGAGACATAATGATACTAAAATAAATACAGTCAGCATGCTTCTCTGTTAACCAGCATGCAGGCGAGTGAGTTTTCCAAGCATTTGCATTTGCATCAAGAGCTCCAAGAACTATTCTCGATAAAGGGCTGCTGACACAGGATGCTAATGTACCAAAAGCTAATAAACTAATGTTGTTCTTTTGCTGTTATATGCCATCAGGTTGCCTGTGAGCCATAGCAGCGCTATGTACAACAGCTCTGAAGCCTGCCCTGTCCTGAGCCAGTCTCACTGACCGCGACACTCCAACCTCCAATGTCCCAGTTACTGTAACAATCCATCTCAACCAGGGTCTTCCTCTCCTGAGCTATCCCTCTATCGTTCCGAGCATGATGTCCTTCTCCAAGGACTGGTCCCTCCTGGCCAAGTGCCCAAAGTATATGAGGCGGAGCTTCAAAAGCCTAACCTCCAAAGAGAAACTTGGTTTCACCCAGTCCAAAACAGACCTATTTGTTTTCTTGGCAGTCCATGGTATATTCAAAACTCTTCTCTAGCACCACAACTCAAAGGCATCAATTCTTCTTCTGCCATCCTTAGTCATTGTCCAGCTCTCTGATGTGTAACAAGTAATTGCTAAGACTATGACCTGGATTAGGTGCACCTTTGTCTCCAGACTGACATCGTTGCTTCTCAGTACTCTGGAGATGTCCCTGACAAAAGATTTTCCCAGTGCAATTCGTCTTTTGATTTCCTGACTCCTAGTGCTATGAGTGTTGATTGTGGAGCTGAGAAAGCTATAACCTCAGTCTTCTCTCCATCCATTATGGTGCTACCAATTGGACCAGTGGTGAGAATCTTTGTCAATCCACATTGAAGATGACAGTCCTTGACCTTCTGCAGCAAGCGCTAGTGGGGAAGAATATAATTAAAGAACATTTCTTTTTAAGGGAATCTAAGAATGTTGACATTGGAAGGGTCTCCAGCGGTCCCTCTTCACTAGAATTCCCTAATGTGTCCGTAGAAACATGTGTCTCTTAAGGCAGTGTGGAGGGTTGTGGGTTCCAATTTGTGACTCAGACACACAGAGATTGTGAGGAATTGGCACCGTGGCTTTTGGCATTTGAGAATGGAGAAGTTCGTTCTCAAGATACTAGTCATCTTTCTTCATATCTGCATAGAGATGAGTTCGGGATGTGTGGGCGTGGCGTTTGGGGAGTCTGACGGGCTTGGGTAACAGTGGGTAAGCCAGTTGTGCCATGGACCATCTGTATTAACACTCACTATTAAATTATGGGCTGAATCTCATCCTCAGTGATGCAAAAAGAAACACGATTTCTGAAAGCCACAGTGTTGGTTTTAGGCCAGGGAAGTTTCTTAATGTTGGGACAATAATGCTGAGAAATAGAGGCCTCCAATATTCATTGCTATCTTCCGTGCAGCCTGGGTTTCCTGGGTGAGGCCCACATAACTTTCTTTCTACCTGGAGAGTGCTATAATATTTCTAAGTAGGCATTTGTATCAGATTCAACTGACTGGGATAAATTGCTTCAATAATGACAGGTAAGACACATTGGCTTTTTATATTCAAAGGGGAGAGTCAACTGGTTTCTGGGAAAAAATTAGTAATGTGTTTACTTAGAAGCTACTATTTGCTACTTAAGCTCCAACACCTAAATATCTGCTTATCATGTAGGGCTTTCTCAGGTGAAATTGAGTGTCTCTTTTTTTTATTCCCTTATGAAAAACCCGTGTTTCTGGCTCTATTTCATGTGATCTTTTTGTCAAAATGATGGAGAAATAATTAGAGAGCTTTCTTGCTATCCATTTGCAGGTGGAGTGGGAAGTGTGAATAAGACTATGACCTGAACAGGTAACATGTGTGAAACCCAGTTCTCACAGGTGTCTCTAGGAGCGTTCTACCAGTGTTCAGGTTACTAACGTCACGCTGAGTCTGGTGGTGGACACAGAAGAGTTAACCAGATTTTTCTTCTGTGAATTCCTTGAAAGTGTGCTGAGCTCTGTGAATCTCTTCTCAGAGTAATACTCTAAAATATACATCTGTATAACAGAGAACTACCAGAAGTCCAGGCTGGTTTCAGAAGGGGTCGTGGTACTAGAGATATTGTAGCTGATGTTAGATGGATCTTGGCTGAAAGCA
>NW_006399777.1:20056226-20097950 GCF_000299155.1 Elephantulus edwardii | reverse complement strand
TACTAAGTATCCCATGAACTGCCAAAAAACAAACACGTATGTCTTAGAGAAATTGCAACTAGGAGTCCTCTTGGAGGCAAGGATGGTGAAAATTCGTTATTCCTATTGCTAGGAGGGACATGTTCTTGGAAATAGACATCATGTTTGGAAAGGTGGAGGGTCAGAGAAAGAGAAGAAAACCTCAGTGAGATGGGTTGACAGCGTGACTGTTACAACGCACACCAGTATACCTGAGATGATGGGAATAGTATTGGATAGGGCTCGGGTTAGATCCATTGTTCATAACGTCTCTATGAGTGTAGTTGACTCAACAGCAACTAACCACACCACCCACCCACCCACACACACACACACACACACACACACACCCCAACAGCGTAGGTTACATAAAGCGAAAGATATAACACAGAAAAGCATGGATTCCACAGAATTTACATTACGTATGACCTGCATCACAGCTCAGTTTTTTAATGTGTAATTTTTTAAAAGTTGTATAGTGTACTGCAACAGCTGTCTTCATCCCCAGCTGTGTCTGAATGCTTGGTCTTCATTTGTAATGCACTAATGCACCTGCATAGTTATGTCTCAGAAGACAGTGCTATGTTACAGAAAGTTAGATGATCATTTGATACGTCCAGTTGTGCAAAACCATAACAACGAATTTAAAGGATGACTATTTCTGGGTATTGATGAACAAGGAAAGTTTGTAGTAGTTTACTGAGTCTCTTGGAAGACAGGAAAGTTCCTTGTAGATAGGGAAGTGTGGAAAGCATCAAAAAGCTGGATCAACCTGAGAGTACGCATTGCATCCCCTTCTTGAGGTTTCACCAGTAACTGCCTCTATGTAGTATGAAGGTCTGGAGTCAGAGGGACTTAACTATCATGATGGAGCTTTGATGGCCTAGAAGTCAAAGGCACGCAGTTCAAATCCACCAGCGGCTTTATGAGAGAAGGATGGGAAATCTCCTCTCATGGGATTTACCGCCTCTGAAAACATCCTTGGGGGTTACCTATGGGTCAGTTCAAACTCAAAAGCAACACAACAACAACGACAACATACATAGTACAATATTCTGGGAAGTTTGGAATGAAACATTTCTTTTGAAGAAAAATTCTTTCATGGTTTTGCTTATGTCACAGGTCCTGCTAACAAGAGTTTATGTAGTCTGTCGTCCATATTTGTAATGGAAGGAAATTTCAAGTTCCAGTTGTAAACTTGTTGCTGTTGTTAAGTGCCGTCAAGTTGTAGGCAACTCATGGCGACCCTATTAACAAAAGTCTTCAATACTTGCATGACTTTCATCCTTTCTCCAGGTTCATAGGGTTTCTGGAGGCAAACTATTGTGGAAGTGGATGCCACTCCTGCTTCCAAGCTTGTTTTAATCAGGGAGCTTCACCAAACACCATGGGTAATCATTATCACATTTGACACATCAGTGTCACAGTGTTCAGCATCACAGCAACTGGCAAGTGGACACACCAGGGCTATACGACCTAGAAAAATGTTTGAGCAAATACAAAAACAGACCTGAGGGCTGCGGTTTAGAGTCCCCCACCTTTGGCTTGGTAGCATCATTTTCTGTCCACTAGGCCAACTGAAACCCTATGAACCTAGAGAAAGGAGGAAAGTTACACAAATGTTGAGGACTTTCATTCATAGGGTCGCTATACGTCATCTACGACTTGATAGAGAGAGACCAGTTGGCCTAGTGGACAGAAAGTCATGTAAGCTAGTGGAGAGGAAAAAATCATAAAAGACATTACATTGACCTTAAGTTCTCAGTATGACCTCTCTGGTTCTCGACATAGACCACAAGTTGGAATCTTCTGTCTCAAAGTATATGTCAGCGCCACTTTATTATACTAATGAATAACCATTGCCGTTTCCAGATAGATGAGCCCTCCAGAGGGGATTATGAAGTCATTCCATTTTCTGTGATTTTCCATTTTGTTTTAAATTTCTTTCACAAATATGTAAGATTTCACCCTAAGAACTATGACTGGCCTCCTAAAGCAATATTTTAGAGAGAAGTTCTCTTTATTCAAAATAGTCTTGGATTTTCTTAGTATCATGCTTTTAGTATTCTCATCAGGGGCAAGCATTAAATAGTTTTAGAGTATGTTTGATTTTTTTTTTAAAAAAAAAACCAGATCAAAGTTAATGAAAGTAATGCTGTTGAACATAAAATGGGCAAACAACTTGACAGGGCTTCATGACTTCTAAGACTTCTTTCTGGAAGGGACTCCAGAGGGCCTGAAGGTAGAATAGGAGTGAAATCTGGAAAGGCTTGCTGTTCCAATATCACAGCGTTTTTGGAACATGGTGGTCTTTTGGAGTGACTGCTAAACAGATGCAAGCTCATTTCAAGGTAAAGCTCCTAAGGTCAAGACCACAATGAGCTACTATCTCACTCCAGCAGCAGAGGCAAAGATTCAGCAGGGCAGCAAGTAATAAATGTTGGAGAGGTGAGAAAGGAACACTTATACATTGTTGGTGGGATTGTAAAATGGTTCAACCACTCTGGAAGGCAGTTTGGCATTTCCTCAGAAAGCTGCACATAGAAATTGCAAATGACCCAGCAAGTACACTGCTTGGAATATACCCTGAGAAAATGAGAACTGAGGCACAGACAGATGAACCTTGTACGCCAATGTTCATAGCAGCATTATTCACCATCGTAACAACATGGAAACAGCCCAAATGTCCAATCACAAATGAATGGGTTGAGAAATTATGGTGCATTCGCACAATGGAATACTACACTGCACACAGGAGCAAAGATTTTGTAAATTATTACCTAAAATGAGAGGGACTGAAGAGCATTATGCTGAATGAAAGAACTCAGTCTCATAAAGACAAATACTATATAATACCATTATTGTCGATTAAGTATGGGGATCTGGGGGTGGGGAAGCTTGCTCATAGGATCACACAATTTAATGAGTGGAGGGAGGATTGAGTAAATGAAAAGGAAAGGATCCTTTGTGAAAACAATATATACAAATTTTATGAGCATTGTAAGTAAACCAGTATAAAAAAATATTGAATTATAGCATCTGATGATCACAGTCTATGTAATCTTGAATAGAACTTCACTCTCCAGTGAAAATCTAATGCTAGATCCTTATACAATCTCAAGTTTTCCAGGAGCCACACAAACAGTATAAATATGAAAAGCAAAGAGAGATGATAATCTATTTAAGAAAATTATTACTTAAACACAAGTGAAAATATGGAGTTGTCTTAGACTTTGCATCCCAATTCTTCATGATTCGCATCTTCAAGTCTTAGTGTGTCACACTTTGGGCCCTTTTTTATATCGAAAACACTTCCTCTGTGTTTGCAATTTACAACATTTACAGTTGACAGAGTAGGCTCCCATGTCAACTGGTTCAACACCAGTTTAAAACGTTTTGAATCAAGTTCTAGTGCTTCAATTTAAACTACTCAAAGCAGAGAGTGTAATGTCCACCTCAGCTGTGTTTCAAGAGTTCAGTAGATGCATGGGACCAAATTCACTCACATCAAGTCAGTTTCGCCCCAGAGCAGCCCTCCATTGGATTTATGGGGCTGTTTATCCTTAGAGGAGGAGGTTACCCATCTTTCTCCATGGAACAGAACCACCAGTCTTCTGCTTAGCACCCTACCTCAGTAAGCATTATGCCTTCGAGGCTGGAGGTGACCATACTGGGCTGCCCCCGGAGGTAAAAAATGGACAAAGACTAATAAGTATTATGCGGACATCTAATCATCCTGAAAAATATTGGGAGATAGGCTTGATCTTTCCATTTCCAACATTTTTTTTTCTCCTCTAAATCCATTCTTTTGGTCTTTGGGTCTTTTTGCTGATCTGATATTTCCCCCAAAGCTCTTGGTTCTCTTTTTAGAAATACATATTTTTTTTAATGACCCTCCCCCAAAGGGCCTTTCCTTAAAGTGTTAATCATTTATATCTTGGGACACCGTATGCTTCCTGCACCAGAGAAGATGAACATATGAGTTTAGATGAGGACAGGAATTTAATGCTTGCACCTGCCGTGGTTATGATGACTAAGCAGTTAAACCTGGAGTGTATGGTCCTGGCCGTGAGCCCCATTGGACACTGACCTCCTCATAACACCTCTGATTCCAATTCTGATGATTTGGGGTAGGGTCCAGGAACCTGCATGTTTTATTAAACCCCCTAGCTGATTTCCTCTCCACATCTTCTGCAAACAAGAAATTCTGAAGAACAGCCAAGTTTAAGAACTGCTGTCCAAAGCAATTCTTTCTTCTCACTGTCATTTTTTTTTTTTGTCAGTGGCTTTCAAGGCATATTCTGAAGTCTCCCTCCATCAGAGTCCCCTGGGTCTTATTAAAACTGAAGAATCCCAGGCCAAGAATCCCTAAACCAAGTAACTCAAAATAGCTGCGGGTGTGGCTCTAGGAATCTTCATGTTTAACCAGTGATCCAAGTCATCCTTCATCTCAGTTCACCTTAAAAACTGCTGCTTTATGCAAAAATACAGAGTACTGTAATCTCAATGTGGCCTGAAATGTGGAATTCCTCTCTCACACCTTATTACTCCTTTTGCCCCTTTTTTCTGGTTGCTGTCACTTCGAAGGTCATCAAGCCATATTTATTCTGCCTCTCATTTATTTAGATCATTTGAAAGATATATCTTTGCTACAGAACCTGAGGATACAAAGACACAGAGGGCCAGAGTCTTTCTCTTACAGATAGAGCAGTGTCTATGGAGAGTTGAGTTTATAGAAGATTCTAAGTGTTGCATGTATGTCCTGGGACAGGAAAAGCACCAGGAAGATACACACACACACACACACACACACACACACACACATACACACACATACAACCTAACATTCCTACCTGAATTATTAATTGGTGAGAATAAAAGCTTTAAAAAGACTTCTGAGACCGTGGGTTGGTTCTGCAAAGAGAAAACTGGTGTTCTCTTGGGCAGGTAGGATAGAAGGGGCATGTTAAGACCCAGGCCTCGGCATGTGGTGGTGGGACAGGCCTGCCTGAGATAGGCGATATACAGCTGTGGATGCAGCTTTGTTTCCACAAAGCTATGTGTTCTTGAACAACTAACCACCCGTTTCGGGGCCTGACTTGGGTGTCTGATGTGGGGCATCTGTAAGGTATTAAATGTCAGGCCTCCGGGGACCGTATATGCCTACTTTACAGGCCACAGTGGGTAATTTTCTGGAGGGCAAAATGATTTCAATCAGTGTTAGAGTGTGCCTGAGTAGCTTTTTTGCTGAGTCCTGCTTCCAATCTTGCCCGTTGAATGATTTGGAAATGAGTGGAGAGGCAATCAATCTTATGTCAGGGGACTATGTATCTATATATAGCTACTGTGTCTCTCAGGAGAGTTAAATCTTGTCATTCTGTCACTTGTTTGGATCTTTGTCTCTGGCTTTGGCTTGACAACCTTGGCAACTTCTTCTTTGCTCGTGTCTTGAGAAGGTCCTTTTGACACAAACACATTTACACACATACACAGTGAGAGAGAGAGAGAGAGAGAGAGAGAGAGTACAATTTAACTACTATCTACTCATTGATACTTTTCTTAAGCACATCACCATGACAGTGACATTGGAGGTAGTTTCAGATGTGCACAAGATGATTTTTATTTGGAGGGTATTACTTTGATTCTCGAAATGCAAACTCATTGTTGTCGGAGTCAGAGTGGGCTCATAGTGAACCCTCCAACAGGTTTTCAGAGGCTGTAAATCTCATGGGAGGAGATTGCCCATATTCCTTCTTTGAAGCCACTGGTGGACTTGAACCAGTAGAGAGGGGCAACACAACTCTCTCTAGACTAGGCAACCAGAGGTCCCAATACCTTGATTCGGATTAATATACGTATTAGCATATACATTATAAATATATGCATCTGAGAGCTGGACAATGAAAAAAGATGACATTAAAAGAACTGATGCCTTTGAGCTGTGGCGTTGTAAAAGGGTGCTTGCTGAACATCTTGTGAACCACCAAAAGAACAAATGGATATGTCAGAAAAAGTGTAGCCAGTGTGTTTCTTAGAGACTAAGATGGCATAGCTTCTTCTCACACACTAAGAGAGGCTATTCCTTGGAAAGGGCTATCATGCTTAGAAAGGTGGAGAATAAGCAAAAGATATAGGAAGATCCGCAAATAGATGAGTTGACAAAGTGTCTGCAACAATGGGCTCAAGTGTGTCAGCTGGTGAGGATGGCACAAGACAGGACAGGATTCAGATCTGTGGTTCATGGAGTTGTTCTGAGCCATACTCATCTTGATAGCGCCTAAGAACAACAATAATGACAACATATATGGAGGATAGCGTTTGTAGGCACATTATTTCCACGTCTTAGAATACTTAAAAATAATTGAGATGAACGAAAACAAAAGATTGAATGAATGGCAATGCAGGTAGTAATCTTAAAGATTTATGTTAGTGACAAATCTGGACAACTAACATTAATGTGTGGATTAAGTTGGGTGCTGATAAGACTCTTGCATTCCCTTTTCCTTATGTATTTTTTGTTGTTCAAATTTGAAAGAAGAAACTACTTTATCAGATCACATATGATACCTTTGTCAGAAATGTTTTTACATTTCATTGGTTAGATAACTCGGGCTGAAATTTCCTTTTAGGAACCTGAATGATTTACTTTGTTCTTTATATTGGTCATAGTTTATATTGCATAGTTAGAATGTTAGGTTCTAACCTGAATATAATTAGGAGGAATAACAAGCAAGTCAAAGTGAAGAGAAATTCTAAAAGGAAACTGACCTACTGCTTCAGAAATAGCCTTGTCTGAGAGGATAAGACTAATAAAAAGAAACCCACAGAAAAACAACAACACTAAAAAATTGGAAACTGGTCTAGGTGAAATGAAACAAAACAAATATGACACTTAAATAGAATGTATGTTTCCTGATTGGACCATGGATTTTAAAAATTAAGCTATAATAGCTATTTTGGAGACATTTAAGGAAATTGGAAAATCAACTGAGTATTACATTATGTTGTGATTGTTATATGCTCTTGAGTCACTTATGACTCAAAGCGACCCTATATACAATAGCTCTGAACCCTGTCCTATCCTGAGCTAACCTCACTGACTGTGACACACCTTCCCCCATTACTCTATTTACTGTGTCAATCCATTTCATCCAGGGTATACCTCTCTTGCACTGTCCCTCTACCTTCCCAAGCATCATCTCTTTCTTCAAGGACTGATCTCTCCTGTCAACATGCTCAAAATATGTGCGATAGAGCCTCAGAATCTTGCCTCCAAGGAGCAGCCTTTTTTTTTACCCTCTCCAGGACAGACCTGTTTGTTCTCTTAGTAGTCCATGTTATGGTTAATACTCTTTTCCAGCACCACAATGGAATATAATTGTTGAATTTCCCAAGTATGATTCTTATATTGTAGAGAACTCTTCTTGTTCTTACAAGACTCGTGGAGAACTATTCTTAAGAAATCCCTGATGAAATATTTAGGAATAAAGCAACACAAAATACTATGCCATGAATGAAAAGCAGAGGATGGTGTTGCATTCATAGTTCAAAAGTCAATTTCAGGTTCATTCCTGAAGTGCAACGTTGTGAGTGATATGATACTATCCCTCTGCCTACAAGGAAGACCTGTTAATGTGCCTATTATTCAAATATACTCACCAACAGAGTCAAGAAGAAGGAAATTGAAAGTTTTTACCAAATTGTGCAGTCTGAAATTGACCAAGCGTGCAAAGTGTGTTAATGACATCATTAAAAGGTGGTAGATCCTAAATTCTCAGTGTGACCCTTTAATCTTGCTCCCCCAAATTAAAAGCTACAGGAAAGAATTCCTATACATTTTGAGCTAGAGCAGTCTGAAGAGGTTGCCTAAATTTTTCAGTGGACACATCAAAAAGCTACATCTTGGGGAAGTGCTATCAAATTGCATCTTAGAAACAAGGAGGGTAAAAAAAAACAAACAAACAAAAAAACAAGGAAGGTGAGACTAATTTGGACATATTATTAGGAAGATTCAATCCCTGGGAAGGACATCATCCTTCAGAAAGCAGAAGGTCAGTAAGAGGAAGACCTCAAATGAGATTCATTAATACAGCGCCTAAACCAATGGGCTTGTTCGAGCACAGCTAGATTGGAAGGAAAGCATGAGATCGGGCAGCATTTTGGTGTCTTGTTCATAGCATTGCTCTGAGTTGGAACCAGCTCGGTGGCACTTGACAAGAACAACAACAATGTCAAGAAGCCGTCCTTGAGGAATCAGATTGAATTTTCTTCAGCCTTTTTACGTTGATCAGAACCCGGAATTGTTCTGGAGGACCTGCAGAGATCCATTGTGAGACAATGAAGCCAACCTCTGCTTAAGAGAGCTGAGGATGAGCCATAGTGATTGGCTGGTTTGCAGCTTGAAGTAGGGTTTGCTATTACGGCTGATAGAACAAGAATGTACTACACACATCATGGTCTTTGCTGTGTCATAAGGTACCTTTTTATGAAGTCAAAATTTCTCCTCTGAGCGCTCATGACAAATTATGTTCTTGTGAGGAAGTAGTGACGAAAGAGTTAAAGTCCTTCACATCATAGAGATTGCATTCTAGTGTGGTTGTTATTAAGTGCAGTTGAGTTGTAGGTGACTCATAGTGACCCTATGAATGAAAGACCTGGACACCTGTATAACTTTCATCCTTTCTCCAGGTTCATAGGGTTTCTGGAGACAAGCCATTTCGGAAGTGGATGCCATTCCTGTTTCCAAGCTTGTTTTAATCAGGAAGCTCCACCAAACACTGCCCGCATGGGTAAACATGTTCACATTTGACACATCAGTGTCACACTGTTCAGCTTCACAGCAATCACGAGTTACCTCTGTACAGCAAATGGACAGACCAGGGCTATATGACCTAAAAGAATGTTTGACCAAAAACAATTAAAAACAGACCTGAGGGCCACAGGCCCAAGGGCCCTACAGGATTTTAAGCTACAGCTGGCTCTGCCCTTATTTACTCTTAGTCTAAGGCTCAGGGCCACCCACCCACTTTTGAAGGGCAAAAAGAACAGTAACACACACACAGAAGGACCCTAGAAACTTCCTTTGCCTGACTGCCACCAAGACCAGCTGCCATTGAGACACCAGCCATTCTGCCAGACTTCCAGAGTGGAGGGAGACTCCTAGTGTGGTAGCACAGAAAATGAGTAAAGAAATAGAGAGGTTTCAAGAACTACTGTCTTAAAATTAAAAAAAAAAAAGTCACATGGCATGAGAGTGTTGGGACAGGTGAGATAGGATGGTCATGGAAGGGTTCTTTGAAGAGATGGCCAACTGTGAAGACCAAAAGAAATAGTATTTATTTACATGTGTCAACTATTTATTTCTAATTCCCTCAGCCTTTATTTCAATGCTAATGGCCTCAAGAATCTGACTGTTCTCTGAATGACTGGAAAGATCATGTTTGTGGACATGGTACATGTCAAGTGTCCATGGAGTAGCCACAACCCATGGGTGGATGTGCCCTGTTTCCTTGTTCTCCCACATCCCATTGCACACCGATGTCCCATGTGTTTATCATTCACACGCCAGGTCACCCTGTCTTTATGATCGCCTTTTAAGAAAGTCTAATCCAAAACCTGTCAAAAAGTCCATCATCCGCTCAGCCTGACATACGGTGATGAAAGTGAGATTTTTTTTTTTTTTGGTCCCTGAAAATTGCTACAGGAAGCCTCCTTCCAACCAGAAATTTTTTAAAAAATGCCGTGTCGGCACCCCCTCTGAATTACTATCTGCCTTTTCTAATTCAATATGACAGGTTTCGAAAGCAATTTGAGTTCAGGCAAAAGCAGTGAGAGAAAAGCTATCCAAATGTGATTAAAGGCGGAAGGGGCGGGGAAAGAACTTACATTGCATTCTCCTTGCAACATTGACCAAGATCCATTTGGATTCATTTCTGGGACGCATTAAATATGTTTTATCTTTTCTTCTTCTGTCACCTTTTCCATTTCCCTGGTAATTTTATTCTATTAGCGATGCTCAAATTTACCTGAGCATGGAAGTAGTCAGCTGACTCTCTCCACTTCTGTCCAAGGACAGAAGTGATGAAAGTATTTCTTAGCTGATATCAGGAAATTCTAAGTTATGAAATTCAAACCAGAAGTACACCTCTCATGAAAAATCGATGAGGAGATAATGAGTCAAGAAAGGAGGATCCTATGTATTGTTGGGAAGTTAGTGTTGCTTCTTTTTTCTCTCCTTTTCACCTGGGTCACCCAAAGCTGGCCTTCCTAGTGTCAGGATGTGGCAGGGACAGCAGCTCTAGTGTAAGGAGAGGACTTAGAACCGAGAATTTTGACTCCTGAGTCGCAGACCCACTATTTAAGGACATGAATTTGGCCCAACACATGACCCATAGCAAGCATTCAGCAAAAATAACCAACACTAGTTCCCTTTTCTTCTTCTACATTTCTTTATATATGGTCACAGACCTTTCCAACTAATGTCATACTGTTGCGTCTCCCTCAGCTCCAGCCATGCCGACCTCCTTCCTACAAAAGGTCAAGTGGATTCTCCTGCCTCAGAGCTGATGAACTTGCATTGCACTCTGCTTCTCATGGGCCTCCCTCAGATCACAGCATAGCTCGCTGCTCATTTCTTTCTGTTCTCAGCTCAAATGCCGTCTCCTTCCCACTCCTGGTAACTTTCTAACTTATTGTCCAAGGGTTTCCTTCATGGCATCTTTCATGATCTTAAATTTTCTTGATGACTCATATGTTTTGTGCTTATTCTTCAACTTCCACTCTCAAGTCTAAGCTTATCAGAAGTGGAGACATTATGATTCATTTCACCCCTTTGGTGGCCTGGTTGTAAGGAGTTGTGTTGCCTACTTTAAGACATGTGGTTCAAATTCACCAGCTACTCTGTGGGAGAAAGATGAGCAATTTTCTCTTGTATAATTCAAGCCTCTGAAAACCCGTTCAAGGGTCAGCTATGAGTTGGGAAAAAAACCAACAAAATATCCCTGTGTCTGTCACAAAAATAGATGCTGGAGGGAAGTGTCTTCAAACTCCTAGAGAGGTAAATTAGACTCATAGAGTTTGCATTGAGGATCAGAAGACACACTGTTTGCAAAGCTTTGGAAATCATGAAGCACAATGCAAATGCTTCAGAGACTTCTTCAGTGTTGCAACATAAGGCTTAGATTTTCTCTTCAGCCTTTCAGCTTCAGAAATACTGAGCAGAAAATGAAGAGGACTTGAAAATTTACAGATGAAGATCTAAAATCATCGCTCTCAGTAAAGATTACACATCAACAAAGAGAAAGCCAATTTTCTATAACTAGACCAATAATAGCCCAAGGAGAAACTTGTAAGTTGTCAAGAATTGAATCTTACTTAGATCCATAATCAATGCCAATGGAAGCTGTAGTCAAGAAATCAAAGGAAGTATTATATTAGGTTGTTGTTTGCCTTCAAGTGAGTACGACTCATAGCAACCCTATGAACAAATGGCCTGAAGCCCCTCTACAACTGTTGACATTTATCAAAGTTCATAGAGTTTCCAGAGTCAAGTTGTTTAGGAAGTGGATGCCACTCGTGCTTCCAATATATTAGGTATTAAGTATGATAAATATGCTATACTGAGCCTCTTTAAAGCTTCAAAAACAAAGATTTCACCATGACAACTAAGTTGTGCTTGATCCAAGTCAGCATATTTCCATCACTCCATACTCATGCAAAAGTTGGGCTACGGAAAACATAAGAAGAATTGATATATTTGACTCATAGTGTTGGCATTGAATATTGAGTATACCATGGACTTCCAGGAGAACAAGGAAGTGAGTCTTAGAAGATTGACAACCAAAGTGTTCCCAAGAGATGAAAACAACAAGACTCCATCTCACGTTCTTTGAGGCATGCAGCTAGGCGAGACCAGTCCCTGGAAGAGACCACTATTTTAGTAGAAGATTTATGAAAAAGAGGAAAAAGATGCTCAACCGGTTCAATCGACACAGTCATTGCCACAATGAGCTCAGACATAACTGTTGTTGTTGTTAGGTGCCGTTGAGTCGTAGACAACTCAGAACGACCCTATGAACCAAAGACCTGAACACTTGTATGACGTTGGTCATTTCTCCATGTTCATAGAGTTTCCAGAGGCGAGCCATTTCGGAAGTGGATGCCACTCCTGCTTCCAAGCTTAATTTAATGAGAAGCTCCACCAAACACTGTCCACCCTGGGTGACCATTATCACATTTGGCACATCAGTGTCACAGTGTTCAGCTTCACAGCAACCACGAGTTACCTCTGTACAGCAATGCACAGACCAGTGCTATACCACCTAGAAGAATGTTTGACAAAAACAATTTAAACCAGAAGGATTATCACCTCGTCTCACTCCCCTTAACAAATCAACTTTCCACCCTCATGCTCAAAAATCTTGGCCAACAAGTTTCTGTAGAACCCAGCTCCTGCAGATGGCTTTAAAAATGGATTCCAGCCCCATGCTGCCGACCAAAATGGTTTTGGTCTGCAGACATAACTAGGATTAAAAAAATGATATGAGAACAGGCAATGCTTTATTCTATGGAATCCCCTGAGTTGGAATCAACTCGATGATGTCTAACAACCAAACAAGCAAATCCCGGTCATCATTAAACTCTTCCTGTCTCAACCCTGGCACATCCCTTACTTACCTCTTGCCTTAACCTGAAGTATCTTTTTCATTGTTCTTATAGTCACGTGTTTTTCTGTAATGACCTGATATTCCCAGCACATAACTGAACTCCCAATACAGCTCAAAAAATTTCAAATGAACCTTGGAAGAATTTGAAGCAAGAGGCTAAATCCCCCGGCTTGGAAATTGCTTTTCAGCCAGCGGTTTAACAGATATAAGCTTCACTGCCAGGGAATACACAGAGCACCCAGCATTCAACAATGCTCAGCTTCAGAGAGAGTCTATATTAAGGATTTAAGCCTCAGACAGCTTCCTCATGCCAACTGTGGCATAAGAAATATGGCATTATACACCTGCTTTGGGGAAGGCAGGAAATGTATACAGAGTTCAGCATGGAGGTTAACACTGAAGTTCTAGAGCCTGTTTTATTTGCTTCTTAGGCCACTGAAACGACAGAGCTGTGATGAAGGAGGGCAAGACTGTTGATGAGCCTTTTAAGTACATCGAGCTGGTGTGTAGTGTGAAGAAACCCCCACTCCACTTCATTTCCCTAGAACTGTGGAAAATTTTCAACCTTCACTATTTATAACCTTTCCGGGCTTCAATCAGGACGTCGTGTGTTGTCTTTGAAAGAGCTTGATTTAAATTGTGGAGGGAAAGGACGGAGGTTTCCGGAGTCTCAATCCATTATTTATGATGGTTAGAAAGATGTGGGTTTCTTAGGTGTGAAAATCACCCCAACAGAAGCAGAATCAAGCGGTACACACGCGGGCTCATTTTGGAAGGCTCAGCTTGCCTTTACATGGAAGGTAATGGTGCTGTGTGTGTGGGTTTCTTATCTTCAATCTTTCTGTTTTTTTTTAATGAGAATTGACAATGAATCTCTTTTGTTTCCGTGACAATTGAAACCTGCCGAAAAAGAAAAAGAAATCAAATCTTGATTAAGAGATATATAGCTTGACTTAGAGATATATATCTTGATTAAGAGATATATAGCTTCACCAAGACTTTTCATAAATGGTTCATCTTCATTTTCCTAAAGTATAATCTTGAGAGTTTTGGTAAAATGAGTCAGAATAGGCCTCCACTGAGACCTTCTCTCCTACTTCCAGAACCCCACTCACTGTTTCCTAGAACATCGGGGCTATTTGTTCAGGTGGTGAGAGGAACTCTCACAGAAGTGCTATCTACTGAAAAGAGCAAGCAAACAAACAAACACAAACCCAACAATACAAAACACCCATCAATGTGCATTGAACAACACGAATAACACGTGTGATGCTTGAGTTAGGAATATTTGCCTTCCTATGTTTTTAATCTGAATTGCTTGAGGAGTTCTCCCAACACCCCTTTTGGAGTATAGCATGTATCTGAAAATCCGAAAATTAGCTGTGGTAAAACCAATGCATACACTTATAACAACCCAACGTGCAGCAAAAAAGAGCTCGCTCGATCCAACACCATCTGCACAATCTCTGCTGAGTTTTAAGTCCATTCCTAGAGTCCCAGTGTCAAGCCATTTTGTTGAAGGTCTCATCGCCTTAATCCCTCCAGGCTTGCATTAGCCGTCAGAGCAAGGGACTTTTCTATTTGGGAAGCTGAAAGTTTCCTTACAAAGCGTTTTGTTTGTTTGCTTTTTAATAGAGTTTAACAGCTTGGGGAGGAGGGACTCACAAATTAAGTGCAACCTTGAAATACAGCTCCTTTAGACAAGTGGCATCCACCGCTTAAACAACATGCCTCCAGAACACTCTATGAACTTTGATAAATGTCCATAGTTGTAGAGGGGCTCCAGGCCTTTTTTTTTTTTTATTGGGTTGCTATGAGTTCTGCTTGACTCAAAGGCAATCAACAACAATCCACAACAGATGATTAAAACACAATTTTGTGTGTCTGCGTTTCTAATAGAAGCTATTTACGTTTTCAAGAGTTTGAAATAGGAGGGAGATAAAGCTTAAATTCCTGGAGCTGCCTAAGGGTTTCAGCACTGTAACAATTTCTGACTCAAGCGATTTGTTCCCAAGGGAGGGTAAAGCACTTAAGGGAGTTTCCTTGAACATCACACCAGGGACCCTTTGGCTGTCTTAGCTTTCTTCAGAGGATGGGCAGCCTCGACTAGCTTCAGTGCAGAAGCTGCCATTTGAATTCCAGTGTTCAAAGAAAAGCCTTTGCTTCTCTATTTAGTTCAGACGAGTTCACATGGAATACTACATCAAGGGCCCGAAGAGAACATTCCCAGACACCAACTGGGTGTCTCTTTCTCTTAGACTTTCTCTTACAGCCCCAAATTAAAAATACATTCAATTGCTGCATCTTAATTTCATGGTGTTTGAACTCTTATGCAACGTTGTACTTTTCCATCATGTTTCAAAGGAACTTCCTCCATCAAGGTCTTTATCATTTTAGTCTTGTGCCTCAATTTGTTCTTTGTTTAGCCCTGCACTCTAGTATTTATTCTATCAACAGCTTCCTCTGGCAAGAAGCTGCGCTGCAATCCCAAAGGCCACGAGTGGCTTCATGGGAGAAGGATGGGCAATCTCCTTTCCTGTGATTAAGTGCCTCTGACAACCTGCAGGAGGGTCAGCTATGGGTCAGTTCCGACTCCGTGGTACACAACAACAAACAACAGCAATGCCTTTGGATTATCTCCTTGTATAAGCATTTATTTAGTGACTCTCAGCCTTCTCAAGCACTATCAAATCAAATTTCTTAACTTGGCATTTGAGGTTACCCTATGGCTTCATTCTGTTTCTCCTAATGGATTTCATGGTGTACTTCAAAAAAGAAAAAAAAAAAATAAAGAGGAGGGGAGCGCTGGTGGCCTAGTGAGAAGAAGCTGCACTGTAATCCCAAAGGCACGTGGTTCAAATCCACCAGGTGCTCCATCAGAGAAAGACGGGCAATCTCTGTCTCTGACAACCCGCTAAAGTGTTAGCTATGGGTTGGTTCCTACTCTAAGGAACACGACAACTACAAACTTCACATACTAGGGAGCTCTGGTGGCCTAGTGGTAAACAGCTATGCTACCAACCTAAAGGCATGTGGTTCTAATCCACCAGCTGCTACCTAGGAGCAGAAATGGGCAGTCTCTTCCAGGCTGATTTTACTGCATCTGAAAACCCACTGGAGTGTCAGTTATGGGTCAGTTCCAACTTGAAGGTCTATAACAACAACAACAACAATTTCATGTACATGTTGAGCATAGCCTAAACTGTTGCCTGAGTTCTCCACATATTTTGCATTTTTCACCACCCCATACACTCCAGAAACTTTCTTCCTACTTTTCCTCTTTAGTTACCCAGTGCAGGGACAAATAATTGTGTAAATGTTTGCTTTGACCACTCACCAATGATGAAAATTCTATTTTTTTAGTTCATTCACTGTATATTTTTTTTATCTTTTCTAAGCTATATTTATGTCTGTTTTCCCTCTCAAACTTGATTATAGAAACGTTAATGTCCAAAACTTTGGTGGATTCTCAAGCACTGCCTAACTGTCCTCCTGATACATGCCGCTTTCCTCTGGAAAGCCCAGTAATGGTCGTTGTAACAAACACAAAAGGCTCCCATTCCTGTGAGTGTCAGACACTCGTTTGTGGTGAGTTTCAGCATTTGGGCTAAGTGACTTAGGTCTAGGGCCCTGCCTGCCATAGTCCAGGGTCTGGAATGTCTGCGTAGAAGAGGAATTGAGAACAGAGGGCCGCTGCTCACCTCACCAGCAGTGTTCCAGCGATGCGGATATAAGAACAGTACATTCAGGGTGGAGGCAGTAAAGATGTGCAGAGGGAATTTCACGTCTCTCAGCCAGCCAGCTCAAGTGCTGTTTCTCATCTCCACACGTTCTCAGTTCTATAGAATGCCAACGTTGGCTAAAATCCTCTCTCTCAAAAATACTTTGCTGCTGCAGTTATGATTAAATTTTGTAATAGAAAGTATATGTACTCTGCAAATTAACACAACTTGATTGTGATTTATTTTATAACTAAGGAGCCCTTGTGACACAGCATTAAGCACCTGTCTGGTAATTGAAAGTTTAGTGGTTCAAATCCATCCAAGTGGTGTTCCCCCCAGCCATGTTCTTGTTTAAAACTTTTATATCAGTTTGCATCCAACATTTGCATATGTTGTGTTTTATTCATATATATACTCACGCATTCCTTCATCACATTATGTTTCATATGATCATTCCTATACATGTGTCTTATGAAATTAATCACATTTTATATGCCTACTATTGAAACTACTATGCCTATGATTTAAAAAAGCTTGGAAACAGAAGTGGCATCCACTTCCATAATAGCTTGCCTCTGGAAACCATACGAACCTGGAGAAAGGACGAAAGTTATATAGGAGGTGTCCAGGACTTTCATTCATAGGGTAACTACTCGACGTCAATTAACAACAACAATAACAACAACTATGTGATGCCTTTGAGCTGTGGTTCTGGAGAAGCGTATTAAATATACCATGGACTGCTAAGAGAACAAACAGGTTTGTCCTAGAGAGGATAAGACCAGGCTGCTCCTTGGAGGCAAGGATTCTGAAGCTTCATCTGACAAACTTAGGACATGTTGCAAGGAGGGATCAGTCCTTGGAGAGGGACGTCATGCTTGGGAGGAACAGCGCAAGAGAGAAAGACCATCTTTGAGATGGATTGATTTAGTGACTAGGGTAATGGGGGTAGGTGTGTCAGAGACAGTAAGATTGTCACAGGATAAAGCAGGGTTTAGGGCTGTTGTACATAGGGTCTCTATGAGTTGCAGGCTACTCAATGGCACATAACAACAGCAATGCCTACTATTACTCCATCTTTTCAGATCCCCACTGGATCTCTCCTCATTCCTTCACCTCCTCCCTCTGTCCACCAAATTCTGTGACCCTGTGATTTCTTCTGCTCCCTACCTTCAGCCCTCCTAATCCCTTCCTTTTCCTCTTTGGACTTTTATCCACATCTCACTTGTAATCTTTCTATTTTTACAACAATGTTCTTATGCAGTATTTGTCCTTGTGGGATTGAGTTAGTTCACTCAGCATAATGCTCTCTATCCTTTCTCATGTTATGTAATAGTTTTCAAAATCTTTGCTGGCTTTTCTCAAAGAGCTGAGCATAAAAATTCCCTATGGCCCAGCTATTCCACTGCTAGGAATATACCCCAAGGAAAATAGAACTAAGACACAAAAGAATAGAATGGAGATACAAATGGAGATTTGTACATCTATGTTCATAGTAGCATTCACAGTAGTAAGAACACAGAAAGAGCCCAGATTTCCATCAACAAACGAATGGATTGAGAAATTGTGGCAAATTCATCCAGGTGTTTTGGTAGGAAAAAGACCTGGTGGTGATTGGTTCTTGTAAAGGTTGCAGCCTCGAAAACCTAATGAAAAGTTCTATCCCATGATAAGATGTCACTGAGAGGTTGGACTGATGCAATGGCATATGCAACAGGAACACTTTAATAAATGCTCTGTTCTACTTTGACTTATAGAAGGACCAGTAGTTATGCCATCTGACACCCGAGGCTTGAGCTGTACACCTGAGAATAAGGACATGACAGCTCTGAATCCTTCTCTCACTTTCGGCTGGAATCTACAGTCCCCGGGGGAATAGATGTCCTTACATTTCAATCTTAGATTTCTTATAAATAGTAATAGGATAGTGATTGTATAAACCAAGAAACAGACCTTGACTTCTATCAATTCTGTCATCCTATGTGTTGACTTCTGGCTTTCTCTTTTTTTATTTATTGGCTATGGCGAGGCATGTGATGTCCCCACTCCCCACCTGAGTTTAAGTGTAAAAAATATTTGTTCTATTTTGTGATCATCATAGAAAAGAACTTTGTCGTATGGAAGAATGGAAGGTTAAAAAGGGTTCTCTCTGCATGTCATAAATAGATATTTGTGAGCATCTCATATGCTTTTATTTTACCAAAGGACAATTTTAAAGTAATGGTCAGTGCAGATGCTATTCAAATGTCACTTCATTGTTGTTTATTGAAATAGCTCTGAATCATAGTGACCCTGTGAACAAGGGATCAGATTCTTCCCCTAACCTGTGCCACCCACATCATCTCTGATATACTCAAGCCCATTGATACAGTCACTACTTCAATAATTCTTGTTCCGCATTGTCTTCTCTTTCACTATCTCTTCACTTTTCTAAGCCTGAAGCCATTTACCAAAGATGGGTCCCTCCAAACAGCATGCCAAAGTCCGTGAGATGTAGTTTCTCCATCTCTGCCTCGAATGAACACCCTCGAAGCACTTTCTCTGAGACATGTTTGTTGTTCTCTTGTTCTCTTGACAGCCACAGCATGGGCCGTGCTCAGCTCCAACACCACAACTGAAAGGCATCCATTCTTCTTCTGTCATCCTTATTCATTTCTCAGCTTTCATATGCTGAGCGAGTAATTAAAAAACTGTGATGGAGACCAGTTGCACCTTTGTCTTTAAACTGGCTCTGTTGTTAACACTCTGTCCGCTGCTCTCCTGACTGCTGGTCCCACGTGTGTTGATTGTGGATCCAGGTAATTCAATCTAACAAAACCTAACTCAGAAGGTGACCATGTAATAAAAGTTGCTGTAAGTGAGAGTTTATGGTGGCTAGGTCCTTTAATATTCATTACCTTACTAATTGCTCCAGAAAGTTACTTTGGAAATGAGAACATGACAGTTTATCACCCCAGAACTTGCTCAATGTCATGTAGTTAGAAAGTGGCAAAGGGAAAGAATTGAACCCAGATCTAGATGCATGGAGCAGCTCATAACAATTACATGCTTCTGATAGATAGACTGATCTCCTTTGAGATTTCTCTGTGTATCTTTGGGGAGAAGAGAGGTGGTGCAGAATGCACATGGTACTTCCCATGAGATGGAAGAAAAGCCAGAAGAGTGTCTATAAACCTGGGGAAATGTTTGGAAACAGTATCAGGGGCCCTAGGCCTGGAGGCCGGGAGTTGGGGAGGACAGCTGGGCCTTGGAGGCCGAATCCAACCCTCCGTGGGATGCTCTTCCCGTCTCCCTCTCCACTGCCTTGGCACCTGCCCTGCTAGCATATGCTGCTGGGAGGTGTTGGATGTCGCTGTGCAGCTGTGAAGTTGAGGAGGAAAGCAGGTGGAAGACGAAGAAGAGCCAGGGAATTGAATGTGGGGCTTCTGAGAGGCAGGCGAGGGGAGCGCGAGCCTGGATCCTGCAAGAATAAAGGAGGTGGGGCTTCCTTGGAAAGCAGGCATAAACATCCTTTTGTCCACAGTCAGCTGTACAGAGGGAAGATGGACCAATTCCTGTGTGGACCAATAAATGCCATATGGACAATGGGCCGGTTCCCAAGGCTCGTATAGACCATAAGATGCTCTTGCAAAGAAAATGTCCACCTTAATCCTACTTTAAAAAAGGTATATATGGTGCTTACTTTGTCAGTACGTTTACTAGAACTGGAACAATACAGAGAAGATTAGCATGGCCCCTGTGCAAGGACGACGCACAAATCCATGAAGCGTTCTGTGTTTTCATTGTCATGACAGGAGTTCAGAATGAAGGCTGCGTACTGGAGTGGACTTGGGGGGAGGGATTGTATAACAATGAAAGAATTTTTCTTTTTCTTTCCAAAGAGAAGAGATAATTGGGGAGGAGGGCATGGGCAGGGAGAAAAGTGCAACAATGAATGAATCGAAGCCCTAAGTCTCCGTAAATTTCATTAAAATTAATTAAAAAAAACCAGCAGCAACAACAACAACAAAATAAGCTTATATGTCACATATATATGTGACAATAAATTTGCCATGTAACTTTTTTTGCACATACTCTTCAGTGCAGGAGAGGCATCCCCTTCCTAAACAACATGCCTCCGGAAACTCTATGAACTTTGATAAATGTCGATAGTTGTAGAGGGGCTTCAGGCCTTTTGTTCATAGGGTCGCTCGCTATGAGTCTTGCTCCACTCAAAGGCAATCAACAACAACAACCCTTCAGGTATGCTAATTATGTTTAAGGAGCTGGGGTGGCCTAGTGGAAAGAAGCCAAGCTGCAGTCTGAAGGATTTGCATGGACTTGGATCCGCGAGCTGCTCCATTGGAGAAAGACGGTGAGCTCTGCCTATGTGATTCACGGCCATTGAAAATCTGCTGAAGGAGCAGCCATGGGTTGGTTCCGAGTCAGTGGTACACAACAACTACAACAACAACAATTGTATTGCTCGTGCTGTTCTTCCACCACCATTATCACCTTTTTCATCACCATTAAGAGGAGCTGAGTGTCCTGTAAGCAGTGAGGACTCCCTCCCTCACCCACCCACCTGAGCTCAGTAACCACTAATAAACGCTCCTCTCCATGTACCTCCATAGACGCTCCCTCCACAAGGTGGATTGACACAGTGACTGTAACAATGGGCCCAAGTATATCAGAGATGGTGAGAATTGCAAAGGATAAGACAAGGTTCAGATCCATTGTTTATAGAGTGGCTGTTATAGAAGAAACCCTATGAACTTGGAGAAATGAAGACACTTCATAGGGTCACTAGGAGTTGCCTATGACTCAACAGCATTTAACAATAACAACAACATAGAGAGAGCTCAGTTGGCATAATGGACAGAAAGTGATGCCACCAAGCCAAAGGTGGATGATTTTAACCTACGACCCTCAGGTGTATTTTTAATTGGTTTTGGCCAAACATTCTTCTAGGTGGTATAGCACTGCTCTGTCCACTTGCTGTACAGAGCTAATGCGTGTTGGCTGTGATCCTGAACACTGTGACTCTGATGTGTCAAATACAATATTGGTCACCTGTGGTGGACAACATTTGGTGGAGCTCCCCGATTAAAACAAGCTTGGAAGCAGGAGTGGCATCCACTTCCAAAATAGCTTGCCTCTGGAAACCTTATGACTTTGGAGAAACAAAGAACCTCCATAGGGTCGTTATGAGTCACCCACGACTTGATGGCATTTAACAACAACAACAACATTGTAGAAGAAAGATCAATGCCTTTGAGTTATGGTGCTGGAGAAGAGTGTTGAACATACCATGGACTGCCAGGAAAACAAACACGTCTGCCCTGCAGAGGATGAAACCAGATGCTTCCTGTAGACAAGGATTTTGAGGCTCTGTCTCACATACTTTGGGCAGGAGGCCAAGAGGGACCAATCCTTGGATATGGACATCATGCTCGGGCAGGTGGCGAGACAGAGCAGGAAAGGAAGACCCAGGATGAGATGGATTGATTCAGTGACTGGAGCAGTGACTGGGATCAGGTCTGTTAGAGATGATTAGATTGGCTCGGAAAAGGGCAGAGTTCAGAGCTACTATACATAGGATTGCTATGAATCACTTACTGTGATGGATGGCACGTAACAGCAACAACAAGAACTACATGAGTTGTAATTGACTAGTTGGCACCTAACAATAACAACAACCTTGGCACCCGTGGGATTTCCATGAGTCAGAATGTACTCTATGCCAACTGTAAAAGAAAGAGGACCTCAAGTCTGAGACAAAACTCATGAGGAAAGAAATACACACGCACACACACACACACACACACACACACACGATGCTAAGACTGATCTGAAATATTCTCTAGCTATCCTTGTGAGTTTTGGTGTTGCAGGGATTGCTCTGTTATTAATAATGTTTTAGGAGAAGCTGACATGTCATTTCTCACTGCTTTAAGCCTCTCAAAGGCTGAGAGAGATGGAGTATAAAACAAAACGTGTAAACTGTCAAAAGGAAGAACTCACCTAAAAGAGAGCACTGACACTGTCTTTTAAACAACAGTAAGATAATTTGAAACCTGGCTAAGGATTTTTGGGAATTCTTGGATCACGCTGAGAGTTTTGAGTTCTTCAATCATTTCTCTGATAGCTGCTCAGGGCCTGGCCTTGGTATTCCAGGCCTTTCAATGAGCCATTCTCACTGATAGACCATGAGCACCACTTCAACTAAGTGAACTGTTTGCATGAGCACGCTCTACCCACTATGTGTTGTGAAGTATTCAGACATGGACCTAGTAGAAGATGTCATGTAGGAAACAATGTCTGTACCATGTGGTTTGTAAGGAGGTGAATTACACCACAAGGACTTAGTTTAACACACCTGATGGCACCAGATGGCTATATTTTCCCATGTATAATCAACAGCCTAAAATATCCTGCATGACCATTTCCTAGATGTGGAAGCCATCCAAAGCCTGACCGAGTAGCTGGGATGCCTTCCTCTTCCTGGTGGCTAGTTTCTAACAACCTGCACTCTAATGTAATAGAATCATGGTTTAAAATCCACTGGAGATTCGGATGCCCTGGAACTAGAGAAGAATGGGCTTAGAAAATTCCAGGCCCAGATCTGTGTGGAATGCTGAAGTGGGTGGTGCACACTTTCCCCATTGTCATTTCAGCCAGAGGAGGACAATCAAATGCAAAGAGCTGCCTGCCCATTACATTGTTGTTGCGACCCTGTGAACAAGAGATCTCAACCTTGTTCTATTCGAAGCCATCCTCATCACCTCTGATATACTTGAGTTGATAATTACAATCGCTGTGTCAATCCACTTCCCTGAAGGCCTTGCTCTCCTTCACGGACCCTCCATTTTTCCAGTGTGATGTTCTTTTCCAAAGGCTGGGCCTTCCTAACAACAAGGTCAAAGTATATGAGGTGAAGCTTCACCATCCTTGCCTCTAAGGAACACTCCGTTGCGTTTCTTCAAGAGATATTTGTTTGTTCTCTTGGCAGTCCATAGGGTATCCGGTTGCACAACACAAAAGCATTCATTCTTCTTCTGTCATCCTTATTTGTTGTCCAACTTTCAGATACATAGAAAATGACTGAAGGTGCACGAGAGCCTTTAAGCTAACAGCATTAACCCTTAGCATTTTAGAGAGGTCTTTGACAACAGATTTTCCCGGTGCAACTTCTAATTTCTTGACCTCTGGTATCAACGGTGTTGATTTTGGATCCAAGCAAGATTAACTCGTTGACAACTTCAGTCTTTTATCCATCTATCATCAGGTTGCCTACTGGCCCAGTAATGAGTACATTTTTGGTGTTGAGATAAAATCCGTATCAAAGGCAGGAATCCTTGATCTTCTGCAAGTATTACAAGTTCTCTTCACTTAAATTAAAGCAAGCAAAGTTGCATTATGTGCATAATTCTGTTTTCCCAGCAGCAGGGCCTTAAAGACAATCTTGGGTGTGTAGTGCAGTGATTCTGATATTTTGGGGCAGTTAGAATATCCTTAGAAAGCCCTAGTGGTAACTAAAAGGTTGGTAGTTTGAATCTACCCTGTAAGTCTTTGGGGAAAAGGCTCTGATAAGTTGCTTCTGTAAAGATTATAGCCAAGGAAACCCTTTGTGTTGTTATGAGTTGGAATTAACTCAGTGATATGCTACACCAACAACAGACTCCTGAAGAGTTTGTTTAAAACCTTGATGCTCAGCTACCACTTTTGCAAATTAAGTCAGAATTTCTATGACAACAAGAAGTATTGGTGACATACCAGTTAAAGAATGTGGCCAGTAACCAGAATGTTGGTGGTTCAAACCCAGCAGTATCTTTGCAAAAGAAAAATGAGGCAGTCTGTTTCTGTAAAGATTTACAACTTAGTGATCCTTGTGGGACACTTCTGTCCTGTTCTGCAGTCTCACTATGTGTCACAATCAAGTCAAAGGCCATGGGTTTGGTCTGCAGTTTTAAAAACATCTCAGGGGATTCTGATATTGATAACACAGCTATAAATTAAGAAATTGATTTTAAAAAAGACCAAGAAGTGTGGATATGTTCCAAGAGCCAAGAAGTACAGATACGCTTTAAGAGTATTTCAGGTCAAAGAGAAATTGCCAAGACTTCTTTCAGTGGAAATAAGGAAGGTGTCCAAACAGAAGGAACAGTGTTGGAAAAACCAGACAGATGAGAGAGAAATGCATGCAGTAGGGTAGGATCAGGTTCTTTTGGGTCTTTAGGCTGAAGGCAAAAAGGAATAACAGGAAAGAGTATCAGAGAGGTATCAGAATGTACTACAAAGGGCCTTAGATACCCCGCTGGTGAAATTGCAGGTGTATTTTCTTTCTTTTTTTAAATTGTATTATTTTTACGTGTACCGTAAAGTCAGATCTGACTGTTATAGGAGGAGATTGCCCCCTCCTTTTTCCAGCAGAGCATCTGGTGGATTTGAACAGCGTACCTCTGAGATTGCAGTGCAGCGTCTTGCCACTAGGCCACCAGAGCTCCCTTTTGCAAGTGTATTTTCATAGACACAGGTGACCCTTGGAGAAAGAAGGGTCTGTTTAGTTTTTTGTTCATTTTTTTTTTAATGAACATAACATTAATATATAGAGAGGCCATAAAAGAAAGCAGCAAGTTTTCATGTTAAAGAGGCTAGGGCTTCTTTCAAAGTAGTATTTTTATATTTTAGTCATTACCATTTTTATGCTATCTGGTATTCTTTCATAGAATGTTTTAAAATCAATACATATTTTTACTTCAATTTATCTTTTCTAAAAATGTCTTTAATTTGCATGAAAGTGTATAGATCACATAATCTTTTCATTCAGTCATTCATAGTTTCTCTTATATTGGTTATATAATCAATTCTTGATTTCTTTTACAACATTGATGATAATTGATTAATGCAATTCATTAACTGCAGTATAGAATCAAATCCTTATTGTATATTACAGGGAGCTCTGGGGGGGGTGTGGGTTGCACTGCTCACTCAAAAGTTGCACCTCACCCGGCAGAGGTTCAAATCCTCAAGCTGCTCTTTGTGGAACAGATGGACGGTCTCCCCTAGTTAATAGTTACAACCTCCGAAGCCCTGTGGAGTGTTGCTGAGTCAGCATCGAGTCAGTGGATTTGAGTCTTGATATCTTTTGTAAGGATTATATACACATATCTATCATGTATCTAGGGAGCTTTGATGGCTTAGTGGCAAGAAGCTGTGCTGCAATCCCGAAGGCATGTGGTTCAAGGCCGCTAGCTGCTCCATGGGAGAAGGATGGGCAATCTCTTCCCAAGCAATTAACTGCCTCTGAAAACCCACCTGAGGGTCAGCTACAGGTTGGTTCTGACTCTACGGTACACAACAACAACATCATGTATCTAGCTGCCTGTCTAACATCTAAGTAAAAAATGATACTTACTGATATTGCATCAATTCTGACTCATTGGATCCTCTAGAACAGCCCTGGAATTGCACCATAGAGTTCCTTCCCTAGGCTGCAAATCCAGAGGGTCAGATCTAACTCAAAGGCAATGAATGAGTGAGTCATCCTATTTTGTGATGGTTTGATTAAGTATGAAATGATGGGAAAATTGGATATCTACATGACTGTGTGTTTGCTACTTTCATTGAGCACAATGATTAGTGGTAAATTGTCAATGTGAAGTTTAAAAGTTTTCATGTTGTTGTGGTTGTTGTTAAGTGATGTTAAGTCAAACATGACTCATAGCGACCCTATTAACAAAAGACCTGAACCCTGTTGCGTAACTGTCATCATTTCTCTAAGTTCATAGAGTTTCCAGAGGTATGTTGTTTATGAAGTGTATGCTACTCCTGCTTCCAAGCTTGTCTTAACCTGGGAGTTCCACCAAACACTGTCAAGCATGGGTAACCATTATGGCATTTGATACACCAGTGGCACGGTGTTCAGCATCACAGCCATCCCAAGTTACCGCAGTACAGCAAATTGACAGACAAGTGCTGTACCACTTAGAAGACTGTTCATCTCAAACACAATTAACATGGGGCCCTCAGGCCCAACCATCTTTTAAATACTAAGGCCCTCCACCAGGTCCTGTTGACTCTAAACAAAGAGGCTCCCTGGCCACACCTCATTGTTAGCTAAACTCAGCAAATCCAATCAGCTCACACACAATTGTGAATGAAATAAAAAAGCAACCACAGTCCACATCCTCAACCAACACAATACATCTTCTCACTTTCCAGAATCTAATTGCTTCATATGTCATGAAAGTAATAAAGAGGTAAAGATGTGGTCATGGACCAAATATTCTGACCCAAGCTTTAAGACCAGTGACCAGTCATGGACATGCAATTCTAATGCTTCGGGTTCTCTTCCTTAGTTGTTGTCAGGTGACATCAAGTCGACTATGACGCCCAGCGATCTTTTGGACAACAGAGTGAAAACTTGCCCTGCCTTAAGCCAGCCTCACAGCCTCAGCCATGTTCAAGTCCATTGTAGCATTCACTATGTTAATCCATCTCATTAAGGGTCTTCCTCTCTTTTACTGATCTGTAAGCTTTCCAAGCATGATGTCTTTTCCCAAGAACTGACACCTCTGGACAACAAGCCTCAAGTGTGTAAGATGAAGTTCCACCCCCTTGCCTCCAAGGAACACCCTGGTTGTTCTTCCTTCAAGACAGATTTCTTGGTTCTTTTCCAGCCCACAGTGCATATAATACTCTTCACCAATACCCCAATTCCAAAGAATTTTCTTAAAGTCTATGAAAGGCAAAATGCCTGTCTCCTGAAGTACATGCTGTTTTGTTTATGTAGCCTTTTAGTCAAAACCAAATAGAGCTTTTAAACGAATGGCATGACTAAGGCGTTTTACCAAGAAGTACATCTTGGTGTGTGTTGACAGGCTGGTTGAGAATTAGTGCTGAACAAATATGCTTTCGTTTGTATTCACTGTAATATTTATCCTGTTTGCCTCAATAGCACTTCTCTTGATCATTTCTTGGTCTTTTGGAGCGAGTGTGGAAGTGTTCATGTCACAACTTCTCCACGGCTGCCAGAAAATCCCCCACAGTCTCCTCTTCTGACTCATGGCAATAGTGGAGGACAGGGTAGAACTCCCCCAAAGGGTTTCTGAGGATAGAAGTCTGTACAGACTCTGCCTGCCACGTCTCCCTCCTGTGGAGGCTGGCGGTGAACTCAGCACTAACCTTTTGGTTAAACAACTAAGCATTATTTATTATCTACTTCATGAGCACTGCCTCTCCACTAATGTTGCTGTTAGGGGATGTTGAGTCCAGCTCCAGTCACAGAGACGCTATGAACATCACGTCTTAACCCCATCCCATCCTGTGTCATCCTCACAATCTCTGACACGTTCCAGCCCAGTGCTGCTGTCACTCTGTCAGTCCATCTGGTAGAGAGTCTTCCTCTCTTTTGCTGATCCTCCCTCCACCTTTCCAAGTCTAATGTCCCTCTCCAATATTAATGACCCTATATTCTAACTGAAGTGACTAAATGAAATTATTTCAAGGCTGAAATGCTGCTCTCTCAGAGTCACACGGTTCGGATCTTCCAGCTGCTCTTCAAGAAAAGGCTGGACAATCTCCTCCCATGTAATTTAGTGCCTCTGAAAACCTGCTGGAAGGTCAGCTATGAGTCGATTCCTACTCACCAACACACACTACTGCCACCAACGAATATTATTTATCATTCACTAGATTTGCTTTTCTGTTTATTACCTCTAAGGGTGTCTGAGACATGCCAGCAGCTGTGCTAGGCTCTGCATTGATACTTTGTGATAGGACCTAAAATTCACCATAACCTTCTTGTTCTTTACGACCATAGTTGAAGAAATCCAGGCTCAGTAACAAGAGGGCCCTAGTCAGAGTTTTCACAGCCAGCACACGAGAGATCAGACCTGAGGGTTGTTTCCCTGCAAAGCCTGTTCTCACTCCACTTTTCTACACTGCCTCCAAACTGCTGGCTGGTCTCTCACGGCCCCAGGTTATATTAGGTCAATGATGTGTTGTTATTGTTGTTGTTGTTTGTCTTCCAGTTGGAACCGATCCAGAGCTGACCCAGTGGATTTTTCAGGGGCAGTAAATCACAGGGGAGGAGATTTCCCGTTCTACCCTGCCTCCAAATGCCTGCCTGGTCTCTCATGGCCTCAGGTTATACTGGTTCATTGATGTGTGGGTGCCCTGCAAAATCAATGCAGAGAGGAATTTGATCGTTTTGATGAAGCAGATTAGGAAGCCTTCTGCTGCTGCTGTTGCTGCTGCCTAAAATGAACCGGTGGAGGGGCTGGCTGCAGGTCGTAACTCAGCCGGTCCCACTCACGTACCAAGTTAGCAACGGCGTGTAGTGGCTCAACACAATGCAAATTTTCTTTGCTTTTGCTTTTCTTAATCACCGATTTTTCCCCCTTTAAAAAATTATTTTAATTTGCCTACAAAATTCATCTACACTGTGTTTCAGTCATAGACATTGTGTCTCACACATTCTTTCATTCGCATCCTATTTCATATGATCGAATGATCATACATTGTATTTTCTAAAATTAATCTCCATTGGCCTACACCTGCCATTACTCCATCTTTTCAGGTCCCCACTAGATCTGTCCTAATACCTTCACCAGCCTCCATCCATCCACCAAACTCTGTGACCCCACGATCAAAGACTCGCCGCCTCAGCTCCCACCCCTCCCTTTCATCCTTTTACTTTTATAGATAGCTACTAGTTCTTCTGTTTTTACAGTAACAGGCTTACACAGTTATTTGTCCTGATGAAACTGAGCTAGTTCAGTCAGTACAATGCTCTCCAGCCTCTCCCATGTTATATAGTATTTTTCAAAATAGTTGCTCCTGAGTGCTGCATAGTATTCCATTGGATCGATCACATCATTTTCCAAGACTCTTTGAGGGTAGTAGTTGGTTTCAGAGTTGGTAATGGGCTTTAGGAAACTCTGACTTTGCCCCATGCAGCCCTGCAGGCAGCTGGGCTGACTGTGGCTCTGTTTTATCTTATTGTATGTGGCTTCCTAGTAAAGTTTGTCATCACCATCTCAGAGCTGGTTAGGCTCAGGAGAGAAGGCTCAGAGGAGGTTCTTGGGAGGGTTTTATCAACTAACCTTGGAAGAAGCTCACATTACTTATCCTCTCATTCGATTGGCCAAAACTCAGTCACTTGACTGTACCAGATGGCAGGGGAGGTAAAGAAACAGAGTCAAGCCAGGTGCCAATGAACAGGAGGAAATGCATTTAGGAAAGCACCTGCTTGAGGTGAACAGAATGCAAAGGAAAACACCTGTTCGTCTGCAGTTTCAGACCACGCTGCTTCTTGCCAGAATCACTGGTCAATGACAAGACTGTAGGCCAGTCCGAACTTCACTTTCTATTCTGAAGTGTAAATCTGTTGCCCCTGCTGCTGCTTTCCATTCCAGAGAGTGATTTAAAGTCAAAATTGGAATTTCCCTCTGTAGCAGACAGATCGTCAGACTGAGGATGTAGAGAAGAAGACTCACACTGGGGGAAAAAATCTAAATGCAGACTCTTTTTGTACATGCTGCTTCCTAGCTGGACACGCGTGGCATGCTCACTTGAACTTCCTGAACTGCAAAGCCTCTGTCTGTTGACTTAGGAGTGAAGCACTTGTCTCACCTTCTTTGTGAGAATCAGGTGCACATACAAATCAGAAGCTCATGCAAAAGTATTTAGGGGAACAATGAAATACCAGGAGGATGTTGGCTGGTGGGTGTCCCCCCTCCCTGGTGGGTGTCCCACTCCCTTTAATGTTGGGCAGTTTATTAATCCGTCACATTAAATAAGAAAAAAAAAACAAACCCCCATAGAGTGATGTCATAGTGGACAGACAGCTGGTGCACAATTCAGTGCCATCAAAACGTAAAAAACAAACAAACAAAAAAACCCTGAAGCACTAAGGTATTTCCTGACTGAATTTTTTTTACCTTTTTTAAAAAAAATTATTAATTTTAATGAACATTTATAGAGGTTTTGGATTTCCATTCATTCATTGTTGCACTTTTCTCCCTACCCACTCCTCCCCCTCCCACCCCAGTTCATCCATCTCTTTGAAAAGTAAAAGAAAAATTCCTTCATTGGCATATAATCCCTCTGCCCCAAGTACACTCCACTATGCAATCTTCATTCTGGACTCTTGTCATAACCACAATACCTAATCATGTATTGCTTTTAAAGTGTTCTCTCCCTCATCTGTTTCAATGCAGTACACATAATTCATCCAGTTTTTCTCAGTCTTACCCCAACCCTGATGTCAGTCCTGTTTTACAATAGTGGCACTGTTCAGTATTTTTCCTTTTGTGACTGAGATATTTCACTCAGCATAATATCCTCCAGGGTCACCCATTTTGAGTAATATTGCATGAGTTCCTTGTTTTTCAATGTAGCATAGTATTCCGTTGTGTGAGTATATAGCAGAGCTTCTCTAGCCATTCGTTTGTTGATGGGCACTTAGGTTGTTTCCAACTCCTTGCTATTGTGAACAAAGCCGCGATAAACATGGGTGTGCGTAAATCTGCTTGGGTGTCAGTTATAGTCTCTTTGGGGTATATTCCCAGTAGTGGAATTGCTGGGTCAAATGGTATCTCTATTTCCAACTTTTTGAGAAAGTGCCACACCGCCTTCCATAGTGCTTGCACCAGTTTACACTCCTACCAACAGTGAATAAGGGTTCCAGTTTCTCCACAACCTCACCAGCATTTGTTGCTCACTGTTCTGTTAAATTTTGCTGTTCTTACTGGGGTGAGACTGTGAATATTTTAGAAAACAGCAACAACAAAATTTCAAACCAAGGAACAGTATATACCTTTTAAACGTTATGATTAAAATGAGAATCAAACGTGGTTGCCTTGATCAACATTCATAACTGACATCGTTACAGAAGTTCAGCCACCGCGGTAATGAACTCCTTACGTAAAACAAGAAAGTGCACATCTACTAGGTGACAGGTGATAAACCTTTGTTCTTTGCAGACCAGCTGGGTGTTCTAAGCATCACCAAGAGCTTCTGCTTTAGAGTCTATTCTTAGGGGAGTGCATTCTGAACCCCCAAACCCCACCCTTGGTCTTGCCTTCTGGACAACACAGAGTGTTTGTGAGTGAAAAGATTAAAAAATTATCCACAAATGGAAATAGATACTGTCTCTCCGCCCACAGTGGACGAGATGGTCAACTTCTAAAAAAAGGACACCTCAAATCACCTTGACCTTTAATATGCCCAGCCCAGCAGCTGTCTAGTTAGTGCTCAGATGGATATTTAATGAAGAACAAGCTTAAATTGTCTAACAAAAACCAGATCTGATTTGACGGTGCATGTAAAAATAATACAATAAAAAAAAAAGGTGAATAACAGAAAATGGAAATAAATGAAAAATGTAATTAATATATGTAATATTAATGTAAAATGTGCAAGTAAATATTGCTGAACATTATTAAACAAAATGGCTGGAACAGTACACAGAAAGGGAATTGTAGAAATTAAAGCTGAATAAAACAAAAACAAAAACAAAAAAAACCCACCAGGATGGAAAGAGGGCTGACATAGTAATAGTCGACCCATCCCCAGGGATATAATATAAAAACGTCTTGCAACTCCCATGTCTCTCTTTATGGTAAAGTTCCCCTGCAAGTTATTCCCCCCCACCCCCCAATGATCACATTCCAACTTCCTCATTTGCTAAGTCACTTCTCTGAATTGATGGTATTAGTCATTTAAATAAGACTCACACTTGCTTTCACGCCTCCTGTTAGCCCCAGAATTAGAGTGATTCATTAAGTTATTTTCCTTCCCCCTCCCCTTTTTGTTCCTTGTTAGAACTTATCTATTGGAATTTCTTAATTCCAGGCAGACTTTCTAAGTTATATTCTGAGCCAGACTTGCAGAGGGGCGATGGTCTGGCCGGCTTTTCATTCATTTCTCCGCTCACCCAGCTCTGAATGGGCAGACAGAGCTGTTCTCCTCGTGGAGGGAATGACTCACCCTTTTATTTCCCTGAATTATCATTGCAGCTGAGACTGGATCTGCTTTTTCTTAAAACTCTAGTAACTAAAGAAGAAGAAGTGTTACCAACAGGCCCCTGGTCACAAAGGAGATCAGTTTCTGAGTGCGTCTTAAGTCTAATTTGTACTTAAGTTGGACTAGGTGCATGTAGTTCTTATTTTACCTTACTTCTGTGCAAAATAAATAAATAAATAATTTTTTAAAAAGAAATAAAAAGTTGGAAGCTATTCCAGTGATTTAAAAGCTGCATTTGTAACAAGTGAAGGTGATTGTCATAAAGAGTTTCTTGTGAACAGAAGTGGCTCAAATCATTTCAAAGTGAGGGTAAATTTATACGACATTAAAGAGCAAGTAGAAATTGACTGTAAACTGAGGGTTTTTTAGAGTGGCTTATATATACGCCTTATATAGTCCTTGAGAGGGTGAAACCAGGCTGCTCCTTGGAGGCAAGGATTTTGAAGCTCCATCTCACATACTTTGGACATGTCGTCAGAAGAGGCCAGTCCTTGGAGAGGGACACTATGCTTAGAAGGGTGGAGGGACAGCTCAAGAGAAGTAGATCCTGGATGAGATGGATTGACACCGTGACTGTGGCAATGGGGTAAAAAGTGTGTCAGAGACAGTGAGGTTGACTCAGGATAGAGCAAGGTTCAGAGCTGTTGTTCATAGCATCGCTATGAATCTTAGTCAGGTAGTCAACTCAACGTCACATAATAATAAAACAGTAGTTTTAGTGGTAAGAATTTGTACTGTCAACTCAAAGGCAAGCTGTTTGAACCCACCAGTTGTGTTTCAGGAGAAAGATGAGCAATCTCCCCATAAATCTGTCCCTGAAAGCACATTGAAGGGTCAGCTATGAGTTAGTTTTCAGTCTACAGCATGTAACATCAGGGGACTTACTGTGTTTATAAAGAAGGAGAAAACCTAGCTGCCTTTGGCTCCCGGTTAATGGCAGATGTCCATCTTAGTGCTGTCTGTCAAATTCAGAGTCCTCTTAACTTTGTCTCCCTGCCTCAAAGCTATCAGAGCATTCTTCTTAAAATGTTGTTGTTGTTATGTGCCGTCGAGTCGTTTGTGACTCATAGCGATCCTATGCACAGCAGCCCTAAACCCTGCTCTATCCTGCGCCAACCGCATTGCCTCTGACACACCCATTCCGATTACCCCAGTCACCGAATCAATCCACCTCATAGAGGGCCTTCCCCTCCTGCGCTGTCCCTCCACCCTCCCAAGCATGATGTCCCTCTCCAAGGACCCATCCCTCCTGGCAACATGTCCAAAGTAAGTCAGACGAAGCCCCCAGAATCCTTGCCTCCAAGGAGTTTCTTGGTTTAATCCTCTCTAAGATGAATCTGTTTGTTTTCCTGGCAGTCCATGGTACATTCAATACTCTTCTCTGGCACCACAGCTCAAAGGCATCAACTCTCCTTCTGTCCTCCCTAGTCATTGTCCAACTCTCTGATGCATAACAAGTGATTGCAAATACCATGGCCTGTATCAGGCGCACCTTAGTCTCCAGAGAGACACCGTTGCTTCTGAGTACTTTAGAGAGGTCCCTAACAGCAGACTTTCCCATCGCGATACGCTTTTTGATTTCCTGACTGTTGGTGCCAAGAGTGTTGACCGTGGAGCCGAGCATCCAATAAAAAAAAATAACACAGAAAACAGCTGTAGAGAGGCAGCCTTGTGCTTCTCACACTTTGATGCGCTTAGTAATCACAAGAAATATCACAATGTGAATATGGTAGCAGTTGGTCTGGAGTAGGGCCTGAGGTCAGGTGTACCCAGCAAGTGCTCCAGGGAGGCCGAGGCTGTTAGCGCAAGTCTCACTTTAAAGGGAGTGGGAGGAGAAGACGAGAGGCAGCTTCTATTCTTAACAAGTCCTCACTCTTTGTTCAAAACATTTTCAGATGACATAGTCCCTGTAACAAACAACGCACTTGTAGGAATGGAGAAAGAACCATAACTGGGGGAAAAGGGGAATCTTTTCTTTTTCCAGTCTATAGCAACTTATGAAGGGCTTCCTCTGGGTCATTTGAAGTTTGCATAACTTCTTGTTGTTGCACTGTATCCCATCGTATCAGAACCAACTCATATCATCTGAAAGCAGCAGATTTTCAGAGCCTGTCAATTGCCCAGTGGGGAGATTGTCCATCCTTCTTCTTTGGAGCCGCTGGTGGATTTGAACTGCCTGCTTTTGGGTTGGCAGGCAGTGCAATCTTTATCAAGATGCTGTCAAAGAACAGGAAGGTAACAGATCTCATTCTGCCTGAGAGGTGGTATCAGTGAGATGACAACAAATTCCCTGGCAGAGGGATGTGTAAGTACAAGAGCAGGAAGGCACCCAGATCTGAAGGTGACCAAGACTTTGGCTGGGGATCCCGCACTAACCTGTAGACAGTTTTGTACAGTAAATTGAAAATTTTCAGTCATCCAGCTGTAGGTATTGAAAGCAAGTCTTCACAAATACATTTTTATGTTTACAAAGCATGAATGTTAACCTATCTGTATACTCCTCTGGATGATACAATGGGTTATACACTCAACTAATAATAAAAAATTTTACCTCGGAGGTACCTCGGAAGAAAGGACTGGCAAACTGCTTCTGAAAAGGCCACAGCCTTGAAGAGCCTATGGAGCAGTTATCCCTACACGCGTAGGGTCACCCTGACTCAGAATTGACCCAAGGGCAAACAGCAACAACAGCATTAAGGACAGAGGCTTCAGGCATCATGTTTCCTGGCTGCCAAGGACCTTACGTGTACAATTCACTTTATGCTGCAGCAACATTGTGAAGTGGGTACTGTGTCCTCCGTTTTACAAACGAGGAAACTGAGCCGATGAGCGGGGAAGAAGAATATTGTCAGAATCATCGGCGTTCAGATAGGGAATGTGAACAGCTCAGCTCTGGAGCTTTTTTGCACACTACTCTTCATAACCTTAAATTATGCCAGATACTTTAGAAAAGTATTTACATAAAAATAAGGTGAAAAATCGGTACAACAATAGTCTCAGGATTCAAAGAAGTCAGTCTGATTCCAGAGTTGACATTCTATAATTATTTACTCTGCTGGAGAAGAGTATTGAATGTTCCATGGGCTGCCAAGAAAACAAACAGATCAATCCTAGAGAGGGTTAAACCAGGCTACTCCTTGGAGGCAAGGATTCTGGGGCTTCGTCTGACATACTTTGGACATGTTGCAAGGAGAGACAGGTCTTTAGAGAGGGACATCATGCTGGGTAGAGTAGAGGGACAGTGCAGGAGGGGAAGACCCTCTATGAGGTGGATTAATTCAGTGACTGGGGTAATCGGGATGGGTGTGTCAGAGGCAATGCAATTGGCACAGGATAGAGCAGGGTTTAGGGCTGTTGTACATAGGGTCGCTATGAGTCACAAACGATTCGACGGCACATAACAACAACAACAACCCCCAATGGTAGGTCGTATATCCCTGGTGTGTCCACTTGCTATACAGAGGTAACTTGAAGTTGCTGTGAAGCTGAACACTGTGACACTGATGTATCAAATGAATTAATGGTTACCCATGGTGGACAGTGTTTGGTGGAGCTCCCTGATTAAAACAAGCTTGGAAGCAGGAGTGGCATCCACTTCTGTAATAGCTTGCCTCTGGAAACCCTGTGAACCTGGAGAAAGGATGAAAGTCACACAAGTGTTGAGGACTTCCGTTCATAAGGTCGCTATGAGTCATCTACGACTCAATGGCACTTAACAACAACAATGCTTGGGCTGACATAGGACCAGGGCCTGTAAGTTGTAATTCAGATGCTAACATTGCATTTGTGCTTGAATAAATTCTTTCATTTCTTAGTCTCAGCTCTGCTGTTGTGTGCTCTTGGGTTGGAGCTTGCTCATAGCCGCCCGTCCGGTGGGTTTTCAGAGGCAGTAAACCCCAGGGGAGGAGATTGTCCATCCTTCTCCTGTGGAGTAGCTAGTGGATTCTGACCGCGTGCCTTTGGGATTGCAGTGCAGCTTCTTACCACTAGGCCACCAGGGCTCCCTACCAGTCTATTACCTTGAAATGGGTATAGTGAAGACCAAGAAAATGATCATAACTGCTTTCAACTCACACATTGGAACCAAATCATAGCTGACCCTCCACTGGGTTTCTGAGACTATAAATCACATGAGAGACGACTGTCTGAATCTGTCCCTTGAAGCCACGGGTGGATTCGAACCACCAGAGAGCTGTAGTTGTATGGTTGGCAATGTAACACTCTAAGAACGGTGCCACCTGAGCATCTTCCAGAATGGCTAGGAAGTTGAAATAATATATATTAAAGGCTTATGGTTTACTTAACTATAATCATATTTGAGAGAACAAGCGTACCAACCAATTCAGCATTTAGATAGAGGCACATAATTGCAATTGACATAATTTGAACACTGTTATGTAAAACGTAAATGACTATTTCCTTAGTATCTATTGCTATGTTTTTATGTTGTTTCTATTTCTTCCGGAAGAGCTGGTTTTTTGCCTGCTATTAAAAGGGAAAGAAAGGTATTCTTTTTAGATTTGTTTTCCTTGTTGTTAGGGCCTGTCAAGTTGAGTATGATTCGTAGTGATCCTGTGAACAACAGATCTGAACCCTGGCCTCTCCTGTGCCGTCCAGTTCATCTCTGACCCACTTGAACCCACTGCTGCAGTCACTGTGTCAACCCGTGTTGTTGAGTGTCTTTCTCTCGTTCACTGACCCTCCACCTTTCCAAGCTTGATATCTTTTTGCAAGGAATAGCCCCTCTTAACAACTTGCTCATAGCACGTTAAACAAAACTTTGTCATCCTTGCCGCTAAGGAGCACTCTAGATGCACATTCTTCAAGACATAGCTATTTGTTCTTTTGGAAGTTCATGGCTATTCAGCACTCCTCTCTAACACCACAATTCGAAAGCATCTTTTGTTTTCTTTAGGATTCCTGAAAATGGAACGATCTGGAAAGGCTAAAACTCACCAGAAGAAGCACCAGCTGCTTTTATCGACTTCTCTTTGTGTGTCAGATTTTTCTCTGCAGGTTCTTCCCATCTGGATTTAAATGACTCCCCAGACCTTTTGCATTTTAGCTCTTCATTTGGAAATGTACTTCATGAAGATGTCTATTGCATCCTAGAATTTTGCTCACAACCTTAGCCCACTATTGGGGTGTGTGTGACTTGTGCTGTTCCAACATATATCTTCTTTTTTTTTTTATGGAAAAGTAAAAGAAAAGATTCTTTCATTGTTTTACAAACCCTCCCCCAGGTCCCCTCCACCGTGTAGCCCTCGCTCTAGACTCCTGTGATGACAGAAATACCTAGTCACATATCTCTTTTACACAGTTTTCTCCCTCCTCTGTTTCAGTGCAGTATACATTATTGAACACATCTTACTCAGTCTCTCCCCAACCCTGAGGTTAGTCCCATTCTACAACAGTGGCATCATGTGGCACATCAGTGGCAACAGTGGCATCTTCTTTTACACAAGTTTTCACTTAGTGATTTAATAGTTCAGCTGCATATAATTTTTTTTCTTCTATGAAATTTCAGCAAAGGAGGCCATAGGATTCCCTGCATAATTACATGACTCCATTCCTGCCAGAATGCTAAAGATATAGGAATATGTAAATCTGTGAAGGAAGGATTCCATGTGTTTTACTTATTTTGCCAGGGTTTGTGTCTCATTCTTGGATGTGCATGGTGGAGGCGTCTCTTGATTATAGATTAATTTTCTCTTTCTTTTGTCATGAAGCCATGGTAGTAAAGCTAGTGTGTTTCAAGCCAAAAATTTATTCTGTTCCATTCTATTTAGTGAGATCAGAATTTGTTTTCTTTGTGGCCAAAGACTGCAATAAGTCTTTGCGATTAAATCAGATAGTTAGGTATGATTAGTGCTTTTAAATATATTATCAGTTTGAAAACAGAGCTAAGATGGAATTAAAGCTGATTTAAGGAGAGCCATCAGCCAATTACATCATCATTTTCCTTTAACTGTGGCTCCTCAGACAGGAATCCTTTGATTTCTGAAGAGAACCAGTGTAAGAAACTCTGGTGGTTAATAAATGCTTGTGTTTATACACCAGAGCATTGCTGGCCTTGTTTAGCATTGTGCTAGAGCAAATGTAGACAAAAAAGATTAGCTTTTGAAATGTCTAGGTACGTATTTGTGGTATAAAAGTGAGACAGTAATACTATACTGCTCAAAGATACAAATCAGCTAGTTTTCAGTTTATCTTCTGCATTTTTCCCATTCCTAGATGATAACCATCAATAAGTCACCTATGTTGTCTATGACTTCATTTCCTAGAGGAACTAGTGGGTAATAGTCCCTACACCAGGCAGTTGTGGTGAGAATTATACAGTCTTCTTCTTCTTGTTGTTGTTGATTGCCTTTGAATAGAGCAGAACTCATAGCGACCCTATGAACAAAAGGCCTGAAGCCCCTCTACAACTATGGACATTTAGCAAAGTTCATAGACTTTCTGGAGGCATGTTGTTTAAAAAGTGGATGCCACTTCTGCTTCCAATATAAAGTCTTACCATGGGCCATAATATAAATATTGTTTAAAATGTTCAAGAATTTTGAGATAAGGCTATTTCTGACCCAGTTTTCAATTTGTGAATATCCTTAGTAGTGCCTGTAATGTTCTTTAATTTTTTTCACAAAATTATCACAAATTGTTCTTATTTTTTGAGGACAAACTGACAAGTATTATGGCATCCATGTCCCGGTTTGGATCCAAAAGGTAACAGTCCACTTTGAGCACCTGTAGAAGGTAGACCTTACCTTCCTTCAAAACCCACCATTATTCTATTGTTTTCAATTCATTTTGTAACTGCATATACATTTAAAGAAAATTGGAAAAGTACTGTGAAGGAAAATGATGACAATTAGCTAGTCACAAATCTACTGTCTGCCTGTATTTGTCATAGCCAAGCACTCCTCTCTTTTTGGTGAATTCATTTTTTTAAAATTTAATTTTTTCATTTTTGGTGTGTTTAATTTTTGCAAATGTAAGTTTTGAATTTTATTTTCTTCATCTGAAACATAGTGAAGAGTTATTTTCTCTCATTATATATATTATATATCATTGTGTATATATATATGCTATATTATATATCATTATATATGGTATATTATAGATATCATTATATATGATATATATAATTATGTATGATATATATCATTATATATCTCATTATATATATTTCAAGTATTATTACAAAAGTCTTTGTAAAGTTTGTTTTAATGACAATGTAACATCACATGAGGAGGATATATTATAGTTTGTCTGTCCAACTCTCAGGGAGCTCTGATGGCCTAGTGGTAAGAAGCTGGGCTGCAATCCCTAACACATGTGGTTCAAATTTATTAGACACTACGTAGGAGGAAGATGGGCAGTGATCTCCCCTGTGATTTACCGTCTCTAAAAACCCAGTTGGAGGGTCAGGTATGGGTCGATTCTGACTCAGTTCCACACAAGAGCAATAATAACCACCCCACTCTAGATAAAAGCACTTATGTTTTCCCAGTTTGGTGTTGTGAACTCTGTGCTGTGAGCATCTTTGTGCATAGTTAAAATAACAAAGTGGGTGACCCTGCAGGACATTATGCTGAGTGAAATATCTCAAACACAGAAGGACAAATACTGCATAGTGATTGGAATTTTGGTATGAATTAGTATTAGTTTATAGCTTCTGCCATTTTGCTTCCTTAAAGGGTTCTTGTTTCTTTCTCAACTTCCTCTCATTCCTTCTGTATCCTGCTAGTTCCAGTTCTTCCCTTGAGACCTTTCAATATCTCAGCGTCTGGATCTTTTTTTTAATTTTATTTTTATTTTCATCCCGACCCTTTTATTGTTGAAATTAAAAAATAAAAGATACTTAAATACAATGGTGAACAGATAGGGCAAAACAGAATCATAAATTTAATGGTGAACTAAGCAGTGAGCTGGTTGTTTGGGTTTCCAAATTGGCTTTGAACCCAAAACTGCTTAAAAATGGGCATGTTCACAGTTAACGGCAATTGGCTTATAGGTGAGAGAATGGTCGGAGTTGTTCCAGTTGAACTTCCAGGGAAATTCTCTCCTCAAGAACATCCTTTAGCTGTTGCTGCAATTCACTGTTCAATCTGGTCAAAACGATGTTGGTTTCCTTATTTCATCTAACAGAGGCCTGAATAGCTTTCTTATCTTTCCCAACAGAGCTAGGAATTGAAGGTTGTGAGGCCAGAACAGCAGCTAAGGCACCTGGCTTTTGGGTCAGCGTCTAGATCTTGATGAGCTGACATTCAATTGCTTGCTGCTTCTGTCTGCCAGATTCTTAGATAGATAACTAGACAGACGCATTGTATGTATATATGTGTAGGTTTTCACACCACCCTTGCCTTATGCAAATTGGGATTTAAGCTGTGAATGTCTGTCTCTGGTGGCATAGCCTGGAGAGAATTGTGCTGCTAATTCATTCACTGCTTGAACCCACCAGCAGTTCTGAGGGAGAAAGGACTATCTCCTCCCATGTGATAAATAGTATAAAAAACAATGTAAAATAGAATGTACAAGAATGTACAAAACACAATATAAATGAAAGATTGTATAAAAAACAATACATATGAATAAAACACAAAGACATATATAATGTATATATAATATACAATATAAACAATATATATAAATGAATTTAAAGGTATTATTGTATGAAAATCTAGAATTTTTTTTTTTTTTAAAAAAAAGCAAACAACACCCTGAAGGGTCAGCTGTGAGTCAGTTCTGATCTGATGGCAATGATTTTGACACTGACTGACTACTCTTGTTGACCCAAGCTACTATGTCTTGGGGGTGTTTCTTTCTGAGGTCATTTATGGGATTTCAGGAAAACCTGAAATGGACTTCTTTTCTTTCCTCTTGTTGGTTCTTTTACTTTGGGTACCAAAGACTATATAAAGTCAATGAAGACAAAGGTTACAGGTCATTTCCTCAAATAGAGAGTGGATGTGAAGAAGTGTCTGTGTGGGAATTTGAATTTGCATTGCTAGGCTGAAGGTTGCAGCCTCTGTGGAAATTCGAATCCACCAGGGGCTCTCAGACAGAAAAACAGGCAATCTCCTTAACCTGTGATTTTTGGTCTTGGAAACCCAAGACCGAGGGTGAATGAAGAAGAGGGAGGCAAAGACCGGGTGCCAGGGTGGGAGCTGAGTTCTTGTGCTGCTGTGTCACTTTGTCATTCTTGTTCACAATGCATCAGGAGCAAGAGTCAAAATCTCTCTTGGGTTTTGCCTCAGAATCCTCCCCGGCACAACAATACTAGTAGATGATTTCTTCCAATATTTTTT
>NW_006399777.1:20048400-20056126 GCF_000299155.1 Elephantulus edwardii | reverse complement strand
ATATTTTGTGAGTTCCTTGTTTTTCAATGCAGTGTAGTATTCCTTTGTGTGAATATACCACAACATCTCTATCCATTCGTTTGTTGATGGGCACTTAGGTTGTTTCCAGCTCTTTGCTATTGTGAAAAAAGCTGCGATAAACATGGGTGTGCATATGTCTGCTTGGGTGGCAGTTATCGTTTCTTTGGGGTGGCTTGTCATTTTGAAAGCTAATTTATTTCTTTATCCCATTTTCCTTCTCATTCTCTTTATCTTTCCTCTCTTTTCTCCTATTCTCTTCGTGCCAGTTCTACTGATATTTTTTTGCCTAATTCTCAACCCTACCGCATTTCTTAGAATATACCATGTTGTGAGTTCTTCCTTTAATTTTCTACTTAGAATGATTGTGTGTGTGTGTGTGAGATAAGTGATATATCTCTTCACTCCTACTGACATGAAAATATTTTATAATTGGATCTTGGTGTGTGCTTTTAGGTTACCGAATCCAACTAAAAATTTAAATCACAATTTTAAATATTTTTTCTTCATATCAGATATCATTCTATTTTATTTAAAATAAATTTTCTTCTAAATTGATTGTTGTTATTATTGTTGTTGTTGTGTGCCATCTAGTCAAAACTGACCCATAACTGACTCTCCATTGTCCGTTCTCCCGCAGAGCAGTGGGTGATCTGGACCCGTGTGACTTTGGGATTACAGTGCCACTTCTTGCCACTAGGCCACCAGATATTAGATGACATCATAAATGAAACTGTCTTTAATTATACTGAAATGTGAAAGTGGCACTGGATTTTTATTTTTTTTATTTAAAGATTATGTTATATGGCAATCCCTCTCTCTTAATCAGCTAGTGCCACTATAACAGAAATACCATAAGTGGATGGCCTTACCAGATAGAAATTTATCCTTTTACAGTTTAGGGATCTTGAAGTTCAAAATCAGGGTGTCAGCTTAAGGGGAAGGCCCTCTGTCTCTTGTTAGTTCAGAGAGAAATTCCTACTTTCCTTCAGTGTCTTTAGACCAGAAGTTCCTTGGTTTCCTCCAAATGTCTTGGCCTTCCCTGAGGCAAGGAGCTCTCCAAAATGGGAAGAGTAGAATATGCCCCCAAAATGTGTTCCACTCCTGAAAATTCTTTCTTGAAAGTACTGAGTTCTCTTTCTCTTACATCCTCCCCTTTTCTGAGATAAAAATTATTACAGGCTTCACCCTAGGGAAACTTCTCTCTCATGGATCAGGGTGGTCTTGCATCCCATCCTTAATTCTCTTGTAACTTTTTTGGTTTATCAGATCATGAGAGATCAGTACATAACTTCCACATTATAGAGTTACTTGTTTTTTGGTTTTTTTTACTGGAATGGGAGGATACAAACAATCCAACCCATCTTATAACCTATATACAAGTTATAAAATTTCAAAACTTATAAATCTATCGGGCTGTTATCAGTTTTCATCTATTAAAGCTATACATGATAATAATAATAATAATAATAATAATAATAATAATTCTTTTATATTCATCTGTTTACAAAGTTCGAATATATTTGGGTTTGACTGAGTTATGCCTCTGGGAAAGGTACATTATGCTTCATATTAGCCGTATACCAAGACATATATTTTCACTTCTGTTTATAGGACTCATTCTCCTATTTACTTTCTTGGCGACCTCCTGTGGCATTTAGACCCTAGGGAGTGATGCTGCTAATTCAAAGGCTCAATCTTTCTGGCAGATCAAATTCACCCACCAGATTTAGGGAGACCTGTGTGATTTACAGCCTCAGAAACTCAGTGGAGGGCCCTCTCTGAGTCCATCCTGACTTGATGGTAGTGGACATTGCTTCATTGTTTGTTTTTGCTGTTTAGTGTTTGCCTTCTTGAAAATTCATACCAGTTGTATGCCCGCTTCTCCAACCCCAACCTACTCATACGTATACATCTTTCTTTTGCTATCTTTTCTAGTAAAATGTTTTCTGTGATACTGGGTCTTATTTCCTTGAGATTTAGCGTTTAACCAGTTACATTATTAATAACACCAGAAATTTCCTTCTAAAGCAATCATGTCTAAATTGTGTTTAAACTAGAACAGCTCATGTATTAATGATGTCTTTTTATTGTTGTTGATGAGGCAATTGTGTGTATCAGTACTAATCAGAGATACCTTGTGTATCCCAGCATTGATAAAGTTTTCCATTGATTGTGTTGAATTAGGAGATTAGTCATAGCTCACTTTCTCAAGGTAGAGGAATCATCTGTTCACTCAGAAGAACATCAAACTGAAAATGATTATGACTCTAAGTGAATTGCATCAATCAAGTCAGGAATGTGGGTTCATACTTACCACCTTTCCCTCGTATCTTTCAGGACCATATTATTCAGTTAAAGTTTTGCCAATGGTGTTATTATTGTTGGTAAGTGCTGTTGAGTTGTAGACAATTCATAGTGACCCTATGAACGAAAGACCTGAACACTTGTATAACTTTCATTGCTTCTCCAAGTTCATAGGCTTTTGGGAAGCAAGCTATTTTGGAAGTGGATGCCACTCCTGCTTCCAAGCTTGTTTTAATCAGGGAGCTCCACCAAATACTGTCCACCATGGGTGACCATTATCGCTTTTGACATATCAGTGTCACAGTGTTCAGTCTCACAGCAACCACAAGTTACCTCTGTACAGCAAATGGACAGAGCAGTGCTGTACCACATAGAAGGATGTTTGACCAAAAACAATGAAAACCAGTCCTGAGGGCCACAGATTAAAGTCACCCACCTTTGGCTTGGTACCATCACTTTCTATCCACTAGGCCAACAGAGCTCTCTCGTTGTTGCCTATAATACCTACAAAGTATTTCTTGAGTTTTATATTCTCCTGTAAGGAATCCTCATGAGGTTGTGCCTAACTTGTTGAGTTGCTAACCAAAAAATGAGTTCTGCTGGGAAGTCTACCCAGTGGTCTACAGAAGACAGATGGACAGTCTCCTTCTGATAAGAGTTACAGCCTGAGAAGCATAATGAAGTATTATTATAATCAACAGCAGTGAATGAATAACATACTCCCTAGTTATGAGAGCTCTGATGGCTTAGTGATAAGGGATTATGTTGCCAACACGATGGTATGCCATGCAAGAGATTGCGTTGCCAACACAATGGTAAGCCATTCGAGGAATTGTGTTACCAACAAATGGTACACTTAATGGTAAGGAATGGTATTGCCAACACAATGGTACTTCACTGGCTTCTCCATGGAAGAAAGATGGGCGATCTCCTCCTGTGTGACTTACTCACTCTGTATACCCACTAGAGGATCAGTTCTCATTTGTCGGTATAGAACAACAACCTCTAGTTAAGGTCCTAGTCATGTCTTGGTTGAACCATCACCATAGCCTTTGATCTGGGTCTCCCTGTCCAAGTAGCTGATACATTTATGTAGTCTGAAAGAACTCTTAATGTGCAATCTAAACATATAAGACTTGTGTTAAAACCCATCAACATTTCCCCATTAGATAAGGCCTATGTTGCTTAACACGAGAAAGAAGGCTTCCTGGGCTTTAACATCTTTCATTTACCAGTTTGAACTTGACACCTCAGGAACACAGAATTCCACCCACTCTGTTCTCCATTTCATGTTGTGGTCCATGGCTTTGGCTGGAATACCTCGTTCTATTTTTGCATCCTGTCTCACTAATCCTCATTCACCCTTCAATAGTCAGCTTGGCCTGTTGCCCCCTCCAAGAATTTTGGGCAAAGTGTTTGCTTTTTTAGCACCGTTGAAAATGTCAACATGTTTATCTTAATAATATCTGTTCGTGTGTCTGTCTTCACCCAGTGCAACTAATAGCTCTACATTCTCTATCCTGTTTATCTTGTTATCCCCAAGATCTAGCATGGTGCCTGGTAACCTCTGATAGCATGATGCTGGGCCTCCTAGCTATAACTAATGTAGTTGAAGTTTGCACTGAAGGAAATCTCTTTGGTTTCATGCCTAAGCAGTGTATTTTTTAACAGAAGAGTCATCTAAAATGTATTTATTAGGAAATGGGGTTAGGAAAAATTTATAGAAGATTGAGAAGATGGGACAAGAAATGAGGGGAAGAAGTCCAAGATTGTTGTTGTTGTTGTGTTCCATAGAGTCGGAACTGACTCATAGCTGAGCCTTTGGTGAGTTTTCAGATACAGTTAATTACACGGGAGGAGATTATCCATCCTCCCATGGAGCAGCTAGTGGCCTTGAACTGGATACTTTCAGGATTGCAGAACAGTTTCTTGCCACTAGGCCACATGTGGGGTAGGGTCCCCTACATTTGCATTTCTAACATGTTGTCGGTTGACATCGGCACTGCTTCTCTGGAGAACTGCACATTCAGAATCACAAATACAAACAAAATACATGATAGCATCCTAGGAGTCAGCCAGCGAGTGGGTAAGCATTCAATGGATAACCAAGGGGTCTTCTGGTCCAACTCCTCAGATGCTTCATGGGAGAAAGGTGGTTGTCTGCTTCTATTAAGATGACAGTGTTAGAAACCCTCTGGAGAAGTTCTACACTGTCCTGTAGTAAGAGTTGAAATTGACTCAATCGCAATGGGTTTGCATTTTATGGGTAAGGGACATCCTACAATGAAGGCTCAGGTACAGACAGTTGGGACAGAAATTAAACTGGCAGCTGGTTCACTTGAATATCATCAAGGGGTAGGAAGAAATGCAAGCAGAGTTCCAACAGTGGCTGTTCCAAGGATTGATGCCCTGTCTTAAGCCCCAGAGGATCTGAGCTACCCAGAACAGAATTCTCTGGCACCGTAACTAATCAAGACCAGATCCTAATTTGAAGAACTAACTCGTCTAAGTATTTCACTCCTAAGTCAAGTTGGCTTTGCTCTGGCTAATGAACACCTTAACCTTGCTACCATCTTTGTTTCTCCTCTTTTCCTCTTCACTCATTTCTGGCAAAATTTCTTCCCAAATGTACTGTTGCTTTGTTGTATTGACTTGCTTCTCTTCCTAGCTGGTTTTTCTGTGTGTCTTCTTATACTCTAATCTGCAAAAACCAAGCTTCAAAATGGTGTTCTCTGTCCATGGGGAGAAATGGTGTTCGGTATTGTTGGGTTTAGAAGAGATTGGAGCAACAGTCCATAAAAATACAACGTGGCGAATTAGTTAAATGGGTAAGAAATGGCATGGAATATAAAAAAAAAATGATTGATTTGACAAGTGTTCCAGAAATAAGTGAGGAACCTTTTAACACCTGAGGGAATCTGGCCAAACCTTAATAGGCTGAGGTATTCTAAAGGATAGTTTCCTGTGCTGTATTATTTCTGGTTCTTTCAAAGAGTTCATGGAGCTCCCAGAGGTATCTGATGTTCATGGGAGAAACTCATGTACTGGAAAAATCTGCCTCACTTGGAACTTTGATATAAATAAGAGGGCCCTGAAAGTTTAGTGCTGTAATTAAATCTGACATCATGCTGGAATGCTCACAAAGGCAATAAATCATTCAAGAATGATGAAACACTCATTTCACTCAATTCATTGTTCATTAGTTTAACTAATTTAATGGAACTGTCCTGAGTGCCCACTCTGTGTAAAACTTTGAAAGGGTAAAGGGAAGGGAGATCCGTGGAAGATTCTTTGTCCCCAGGAAGCTTATGGCGGAATGCCTTTGTGAGAGCTCTGGGTATGATTTGGATTCTAAATTTAGTGAAATGTGTTGAACTTGGAGAGGCTAGAAAGCTGGAAAGACTTCAAGGGAGAATGAGGGGTGCACTTCAAAGCCAGCCTAGTCCTTTGCTTGTGAAAGTGATGTCTGAGAGACCATGGTGATTCCAATAGATGGACCACTTGTATGCTAAAAAAACTCAATCTTTCGCTTTACCTTATAGCATTATATTTAAACCCATAGTTTTAATTTCTGGGTGCTTCAGTGAAGGAACTTGCCTTCTGTATGAATTCTGAAGGATCATTAACCCTTGGTATTAACTAACAGAGTATGTTGTTGTTGTTATTGTTGTTAATAATAATGTATTATTAAGATTAAGGGTTCTAGTTGTTCTGATAAAATATCTGCTCATCATGCCAAACTCCAAATATTACTAATACTAGATCTGACTGCAAATACAGAAGTCCAAAATCTGGGAACTTGAAGTTGTTGTTGTTGTTAGGCGCTGTTGAGTCGAGTAGAGCCCATAGCGACCCTATGAACAACAGATCTGAACGCTGTCCTATTCTGTGCCGTCCTCACACTCCCTGCCTAGAGCCCATTGTGGCAGTAACTGTGACGATCCACCTAGTTGAGGGTCTTCTCTCACTTCTCACTGACCCACCACCTTTCCAGCATCATATTCCTCTCCAAGGAATAGCCCCTCCTAGCAACGTGCCTGAAGTATGTGCGGTGAAACTTTATCATCTTTGCCTCAAAAGAGCACTCTGGCTGCATTTTCTCCATGACATATTTAACCTGAGGTAGGTAAAAGTTTATAGCTTTTCTCACCTGGAAAAAAATTCCTTCTTAGTACGCAGTTCTGAGCTTGACTTAGAGTTTTGGAAACTCACCAAGGATCTCGGCTCTTTCCAGTTCACGGTTCTACTGTCCCTAGTATGTGGCCATCCCGAAGAACTTCTAAAACTCCATTGATCACATCCATATCCCTTGAAATAGGATAGAACAAGAGAAGAGAGTGTTTCTCTCACATAAGATTTTAAGGAAGTAATACACAACACTTCCTCTGTTGCTAGGAGAGACTATTATATGGAAAGGGGCATCAAGCTCGGAAAAGGCGGGGAGGTCAGTGAAAGAGAAGAACCCAAGTAGGATGGATTGACACAGTGACTACAGCAATGGACTCAAGTGTATCAGAGATGGTGGGGATGGCACCAGGGTAGGATAGGGCTTAGGGCTGTTGTTCATAGGTTGATAGTCATTCTTGATTCTATAGCACCTAACAACAACAATAACAACAGTCAAAATGTGGTCACGTGTACAGCTCTCAGCCACAAAGGAGGCTGGGAAGTGAGATCTTTTTTGCAGGCAGAGATGTGCCCAGCAACAAACACCAGTTATTACAAAAGAAAAAGAGGAGACTAGAAGTTGGGAGATGACTGGAAATCACTGACGTACTTGGTAATGCTGTGCAACTTCTCCTGTCCATATCAAATAACAAATTCCTTACCACCCAATCAGACCACCTCATAGTTGACCCTCCGTTGAGTTTTCCGAGGCTGTAAATGACATAGAAGGAGACTGTCCATCTTTCTCCTAATGAGTTGCTGGTGGACTGGAACTGCTTTAAGAGGTGCCGCCTTTGAAACAGCAGCACAATTCTCTACCTGTGGGGTCACCAGGCCTCCGTCCTGTCAGCATAGACATAGATAAACACAGCAATATTTGATAAACTTTCTCTTTAATTGTTACTGTTCTTATGTGTCATTGAATCCCCTATGACTCATAGCGACCCTATGTACAACAGCTCTAAACCCTGCCCTATGCTGTGCCAATCTTACTGTCTCTGACACACCTACCCCCATTACTCCAGTAACTGAATCAACCCATCTCGTTGAGGGTCTTCCTTCCTGCCCTATCCCTCCACCCTCTCCCAAGCATTATGGCCCTCTCCAAAGACTGATCCTTCCTTGCAACATGTCCAAAATATGTCAACGGAGCTTCAGAATCCTTGCCTCCAAGGAGCAGCCTGGTTTAACCCTCTCCAGGATGAACTTGTTTGTTCTCTTAGCAGTCCATGGT
>NW_006399777.1:20018800-20048235 GCF_000299155.1 Elephantulus edwardii | reverse complement strand
CGTCTTTTAATTTCCTGGCTGCTGGTGCCAAGAGTGTTGACTGTGGAGCCAAGCAAACTAAAGCTGTGAACAATCTCAATCTCTTCACCATCTCTTTAATTATATATCAACATATAATTGGTTTAGTTAACTACCTGCAGCAATTAATTAATGTTTTGGACTTAGTACTCATTTTGGCATCAACAGTGTTTGGGACGTATCATTTTCAAGTAAGTCGATGACGGGGACTTATTTGGGTGACAGTTGAACATTAACAAAGGCTTGTGGTGTGTTCTCTCTGCTGTCCGATCTGGGAATGTATTGAGTAGATAAGCTGTGTTTTTCCCTGGATAAATGAGGCCTGTTAAAAAGAATTCAGAGAGCCTTTGTGCCAGAGGATTTGCTCTGAGAAAATGCCTAGACTCTTACAAAGTAGAAGCAAGATGGCTGTGGAAGGCTATGACGGAGACAGAGTGGGTTCCCAAGGGGATGGGGAGACATCAGGATAGAGAGGTTAGCTGGGGACAAGCTGGGATTACAGGTTAGCTGGTATTCTTCAAATCAGAGAGATTTGAAGGCCACACAAGCCTTGAGCCGGAGAATGAGAGGATTCATTTTGTAATGGAAATGGAGATGGTATCCCCAGGAGTATTTTTATGGAAAGCGTTTAGTACATTTTTATTACTTCCTGTCTTATTATGCAGTAGGAAACAATAGGAACAGATAATAGGAACATGTTCTGAAAATAACTTTTTATGTTTACAGTCGTTTACAAGGACCATTCTAATGTGTTCTTTAAAAGAGGGTCTTTCTTGTCACATTTCTTATCTTACTCATCTGTTGTTTTAGTGCAAGAAGGATAAGTCATTATTGAAAATTAGTGAACTATTTTGTTTTAGTTGTGTGCATGAACTGACCCTGCAGACGATATTCAGAGGTAGTAAATCTCACAGGACAGTGCCCATGTATGTTTCCCTAAACTATTCTAACTGGTTATGTTAGCTAAACTATTCTAACTGGTTATGTTAGTTAAACTATTCTAACTGGTTATGTTAGTTAAACTATTCTAACTGGTCATATTATTCTTATTTAGATATGATCCACTGACTCCCAATACTTATTAATGACTGAAAATTCTGCTGGAGACCATGCTAGAATGCCTTCTAAAAAGCCAGTTTTATACAATGGAATATTTAAGCTGGAAGAGGAAAAGTTCAGCAGTTCTCATCTGGCAGCTGAACAACCCTAGGGAGCCATCAATTTGTCACAAGGGCCCTCAAATCTATACATTTATCAAACATTGTCGCTAGACTGAACAAATTAATATGATACACACAGATGTTCAGCTACGGGGTAGGCATACAAAGATGCTATTCATTGGGATTAATAAATGAAAACTCGTTCAAATGACTTACTGAATTTAGGGTCGTTTGCTGCTATTAGTTCTTTTTCAATAAATGACCATTAAATAAATCCAACTATTTTCCGCAATGTTTAAAAACTGTATTGATACTCGAAAAGTGTTTTGGTGCTTATGAAGTTTGAAATTAAAAGCAGGAAGTAGCTAAGAGAATATGTCGTCCCCTTTTCCTTATGAATCAGAGTGAAGTCTCTCTCAGGGAGGAGCGATAGGGAATGGCAAAGGACACACTGACAAAGGAGATTCATCAGAACTGGCTTTGACAAGCACTGTGGCAATGGGACAATTAAAACAGACTTTCAAGGGGGAAAAAAGAGGAACGAACTGGGGGGGGGGGATGGAAGAGAAAATGGTGCAACAACGAATGAATGGAAACCCCAAATCTCTGTAAATGTTCTTTAAAATCAATAAAATTTAATAAAAAAAAGAAAGAAAAGTGGCTTTACTAAATCATTGCCATTTCTAACTTAACATACTTCTGCCCATACCTAACACACAGTACTTGAATACCTGCTTTCTCTTCCATTTTCCCTTTTAATTCCTTTAACTAAGTGAAAGTAAATCTTTACAAAGTTGAATGATCCTTTTTTCATAGTTGAATTAATAAACCTGAGCTCAAGGAGATAGATTCAGAAAATGAAAGAGTTGATTCCTAAAGCTAAAGTGTTGACCGAATGCATTGTTGTTGTTATTGTTGTTGTTAGGTGACAAGTCGAGTAAGGTTCCTAGTGGCCCTGTGAACAACAGCCCTTAACCCTGTCCCATCCTGTTACATCCTCACAATCTCGGACACACGTGAGACCATCGCTGCATCACTGAGTCAATCCATCTCCTTGAGAGTCTTCCTCTCTTTAACTGATATTTCCAAGCCTGGTATCACTTTTCCAAGCATGTCATCTTTGCAAGCATGATGTCCTTTTCCAAGGAATAGCCTCTCCTTGTATGCCCAAAATATGAGAGACATAGCTTCACTACCTTTGCCAGCAAGAAACACTGTAGCTGTACTTTTCCAAAGACTTCTCTATTTGTTCTTTTGCCAGTCCATGGGATATTCAGTACTCTTCTCCAGCACCACAACTCAAAAGGCATCAGTTCTTTTTCCTTACATGATGTCCAGTTCTCTGATGCATAGAAAGTCAACCTTCTTCTCCAACGCCACACCTCATGGTCATCCGATGCATGAGTATGTATACATTAGGAGATGGTCATCAGTATTGGTTTATACCTTTGTAATTCCAATGATCTTGCACCTAACCTCCAATATTCATCAATTCTGCTAGGAAATGAAGCTGCTGACAGAACTCTCTGATGGGTCAAATCTACTGGCTGATCCTAGAGAGAAATATAGACAGTCTCCTCCTCTGTGGTTTTCAGTTTTGGAAATGTAATGAGGCTGTGAGTGGTTTCTGACTCAATGACAATAAGGGAACTGAGTTTTATTGGTTAAGTTTGTCTTTCTTAGCTGAATTCGTTCTATTTGAAGAACATGAACTGCTAATTTAGAGGATAAATTTTCTGCTTCCCATTCAAAACAAACAATTTCATTTTTAATTGCTTTCCTTTCCTTAAGGTTGAATCCTACTTGATATGATGTAATTGCTGGTTAAAGATGAGGTCTTGGATTTTTCCATAAACAAGACGTGCTAACAGATCCTGTTTCTGTGTGGCTTGTTTTAGTTTAATTTAGTTTGGTATGTTTGGGTATGATTTTGGTTTTGGTTTCCTTGAGCGTAGTGTCATATCCTTGAACTCAGTAAAATTTTATTTTATAGCACTCTGTCTTGTTTTTCCTTAGTCTTTTGACATTAAAATCCTTGAGCCTTTCTCTATCTGATTGAACTTGCCCTTAGTTTTGCATATCATTATAATAATTTTCTTACTTTTCCTGCATTCATTTTTTACCTGTATTGTGATTTAGTACCATAGTGTTGGAGCCAACTCATAGCTGACCCTCCAGCAGATTTTCAGAAGCAGTAAATTGCACCAGAGATTGTCTATCTTTATCCCGTGGATCAAGCTGGTGGATTTGAACCACAGACCTTTGGGTTGGCAGCACAATTCCTTTAGTTTAAGCCACCAGAGCTGCGTAGATGCTGTCAAATTAGCTCCAACTCGTAACACCTCTCATGTGCAACAAAACACACCACTTGTGGTGTCCTGCACCATCCTCAACACTGCTGTGCTTAAGGCATCGTTACAGTCGCTGTGTCAATCCATGTCATTCGGGCTTTCCTCTTTTTCACTGACTCTTTAATTTACCAAGCAGGATGTCCTGTCCCAAGAACTGGTCTGTGTGAGCTGTTAATTAGTCCATTGGGTGGGGTAGATTTCCTGACAGATGCTCGGTCCAGAGAAGTTATTTCATTACTTTGCCTTCCAGAGATGACAAAGCTTTGCTGACATAGTCTTACTGCCACCTGAAATCCCACTCCAGATAAAATCCACCAGCAACAATGTGAGAGAAGGAGGCCCAATTTCCTCTCATGCAGTTCACTGCCTTTGAAAACCCTCTGGAAGATCAACTAGGAATGGCTTCTGACTCAAAGGCACTCTATAAGAACAGCTAGCTAACTGTGTGACCGAGACAAATCATTTGCCTCCTTTGTGCCTCAGTTTCTCCCAGGATGCAATAGAAGTAAACACAGTTACTCCCTCTCTCTAGGTTGTGAAGATGTAAACAATAATAAGCATAGGAGCTCATTATCATACAGGGTATAGTACAATGCTTGATGGATAATTAGTGACTTGATTGCTGTTAGGTGCCATAGAACTGATTGACTCACAGAGACTCTAGTGAACAAGAAGATTGATTATTACGTTTAAAGAACTTAAAAGAATTCTGGTGTATAAATTATTTCAATACGTGAGCATTCATTACATAATACTGTGCAAGTGGTTTTATAATAGCATTCTTAGCATTGGGCGTGGTGGGTACATGTATTCCTATTACAAACTGTTTTACATATGGAGTGACCAAGATTAGCCACCATGGTACAGATAAAGAAATTGAAGGAAATTATTCACATTACAAACAAAACTTCATTTTAGAATGAACTTGGTCCTAGAGTTCTTTCCTCTCCACTTGCAAACTTGCAGTTGACAGCTTTTTTGGGACACAAAACCCTTCCCAAAAGACCAATTAGAATGTTCTGGGTTTTCAACACAAGATCTGGTTAGTTGCTGGAAAATAGAAAAGCCATAAATGTAACAGTGACTCATTTGAAAGATCTTTCTAAAATATATATTCTATCCCCTCCCCGACTAGCTCTGGGCTTCAACCAGTTGTAATAAATTGCTGTTTAGTGACTGACATGCTTACCCCTCCAATTTTTGTCCTCTGGTTCAGTAACTCTGCCATTTATGCATTTATATTTTTTATTCACAGAAAGACAGTCTTGACAATATAAACCTTGACTATCTATGTATCAGAGAGTTGGACAGTGACTAGAGTGATAGAAAGAGAATTGATGCCTTTGAGCTGTGGTACTGGAGAAGTGTTGAATATACCATGGACTGCTAGGAGAACAAACAGGTTTGTCCTGGAGAGGGTGAAGCCAGAATGCTCCTTGGAGTCAAGGATTCTGAAGCTTCGTCTGAGATACATTGGGCATGCTGCAAGAAGGGACTGGTCCTTGGAGAGGGACATCATTTTGGGAGAGTGGAGGGACGGCGCAAGAGAGGAAGACCCTCGATGAGATGGATATATTCTATGTTTGGAGTGGTTGGAGTCAGTGTGTCAGAGACAGCGAGGTTGGCACAGGATAGAGCAGTGTTTACGTCTTTTGTTCATAGGGTCGCTATGAGTCGCAAGCGACTTGACAGCACATAACAACAACAACAACATACAGACCTAAGTGTGGATGTATGTGTGTTTTGGTGTGCATGAACATTCCATAGGGAAAATCTGAATATTCAGCTTCATGGTGCCCACCCCCCATCAAGTTTCCAGGCTAAAAATATTGAACTGAGTTGTAGTTGTTGTTGTGTATCACTGAATTAGAACTGGCTAACAGCTGCCCCTCCAGTGTTGTTTTTTTTTTTGTTTCAGAGGCGGTAAATCACACAGGAAGAGATTGCCCGTCCTTCTGCCTCGGAGCAGCCGGTGGATTTGAACTATGCACCTTAGCAATGGCAGCAGCACGTTTCCTTACCACTAAGCCCCCAGCACTCCCACAACATATATACGTGGTGTGGGGGGCAGGGTGGTTTGACGTTAATAAGTCTCTGTATCTAGACAGACACATAGATATATTTCTTAAGGCAACCTCAGCCTTTTAAAAATGAAAACCTTGATAACTGAGTAAACTTTTTTTCCAGAAGACCAAATGTATTGTAAAATGAGTTAATTTGTTTTGTTCTTGTTTTTCCAAGGGCAAGGCAAGCAGATATCATGAGAGAAATATTACAATTTTTATGTAACATATTTTTGTTTTTAAGTTCCATTTAGTTTCTTTTTTTGCTCTAGAAACCTCTTCCCTTCTAAATTTCCCATGCATGGGGTGGAAGTGGAAGCAGGACCATAGGACTCTACTTAGATCTCTCTAATAGATCTCTCGGACTACTTGGGCCCTGACACTGCCATATGCCCTGGTGTGTACCACCTGCTACCTCTCTGCAATTGTACCACCCTTCCTTCAGCCCACGACACAGTGCCTTCAACTAGACAGAAAGCCTGGATATAATTGGTGAATTCTAGAACAATTTTTCCCAAGACAGTTACACGTACCAGAGTGTGGCATTCATTTCTCCACTAGGAACTTTTAGCTTTAGATTTCCTGTTCCAGAAAGTGACCAGTAACCCTGCTCAGTAACCCGGGTGGATTTGAGGACAAACATGCTCATCTTTCAGTCTAGTGTCATTTGTCCTCAGTTAAAATAGAATCTAATCCTTTTAGGAGAGCCGTGTAGTATAGGAAGGGACTCTATTGACAGTGGCAACTGTTCATGAGCTCCTAACACCTATAGGTGCCAATGAGTAGGCTGGAAGTTCAAGACCGCTCAGAGGGGCCTTGGAAGAAAGACCTCAAAAAAAACCGAACAATGAAAACTCTTTGGGCACACGTATGTTGCCATGAATTGGAGTCAACTTGATTACAACCAGAAGTAGTGGTATTTTTAAAAATTAAAAAGTGGTATGTTTTAGACAAACTAACTTAGTGATTTTAAAGTAATGTATGTAAACGCAGCCAGAGTGTTCCTTGGAGGCAAAGATGGTGAAGTTTTATCTCTCATAATTTGTCATGTTGCTAGGAGAGGCTGTTCCTTGGAAATGGACCTTGTGGTTGGAAAGGCAAGAGAGAGGAAGAGTCTCAACAGATAAATAGACACAATGACTTCAGCTATGGGCTCAAGTATGTCAAGGATGAGGAAGAAGACACAGGATAGGACAGGCCTCAGGCCTGACGTTTATAGGATTGCTATGAGTCTTATTTAACTTGATGGCACCTAACAACAACAAATCCCAACCTAAAACTGTCTCTTCTGCCATGTTTTCTTTACAAAAGAGAACTGAGTGCTAAGTGCATAAATCTAACATTTTGCTTTCCTTATAAAGAGTCACCAGACCCAATAGCTGTTTAGGGGTTTAGCGGTCAACATGGGCAAAGCCTGGTCAATTATTCCTTTTGAATATGGCGTGTTCTTAAGAATAGTTTCAGTGAATCCAGAATATTAGTCTATTGTCTTTACACTCTTTGATTTAACTTCCATTCATTGCAAATTTCTGGGACATCAAAAGCAGAAAAGACAAGAACCCTTCTGTTGCCTTTTTCATGGTCCTTAATTGATGTTTTCTCTTTGGGAGGACGTCTTCTCTATGGAGTTCTTCCCACCTGATTTCTACTGTCTGTCCTCACCTCTGTTGCCATCAAGTCAGGTCTCACTCACGGCTACCCTGTGTGGACCAGGGTAGAAGGGGGTCCCATAGGGTTTCTAATGGCTGGGATTTTTTTAAAAAAAATTTAGTTTCTTAGTTTAGTTTAGTTTCTTCACCTCTTTTTCCACGGCATCTTTACATGGACTCAAACTCCCAATGTTTTGATTGGCAGCTGAGCGCGTGAATCATTTGCACCATCTAGAGTTCTGGTGGCTTTGTGGTGAGGAACTGCACTGCCAACTCAAAGATACGCGGTTCGAATCCACCAGCTGCTGCGTAGGCGAAAGATGGACAATCTCCTCCTATGCAATTTACTGCCTGTGGAAAACCCATTGGAAGGTCAGCTATGGGTCGACTCTGACTTGATGGTACACAATAACGACTATATTGCATGAGAGTAAAGACTATAAGTAAGTAGATGTCATATAGGCAGGATTGTTTTTAGTTATATATTGAAAAAGAGATAGTCTGGCATAGAATGCAGATGTAGCTAGTGATTCTTCAGAGCAGCGAGCAACATGCCTGGGAATCAGTGTTGAGTGTATCCCCAACTGATGGGCTGAAGGGATTTGCCATCAGCCCGAGATCTTAGGAGCGGCTCTGTGCCTCACCCCTCTTCCTGTAACTCTTGCTGCCTGGAGCCAGATTCACATTCTGCCAACTCCACACCATCTTCCTGGAGCTCCAGAGAGAGAGAGAGGGTGGGAAAAGTGGCTGGTGGCATGGAAACAATTAGTTCTCAAATTCTTTCACTTCTCCCAGAATATACCATGCTGGTGAAGAAGCCCCAACAAATGCTGTTTCCATTTTTACTGTACAGTATGTGAAAGAAGTTCGACACTGCTGTTAACAAAAATGAAGTTAAATGGAATATATTTTCCCCCTTGCATGGTTAACATGTCCTCAGATTGAGAAACTTGTATAAATTAATGATGCTATACAAAACATGTTTTAAGCAAATTTTAAGCATTTTTTCTGTGTTTTAAACTTGAAAACAGAATTATAGATTTTTGGTTTTTTTTTTTTTCAAATAGGGCAATGTTTTAAAAAAGAAAATCTAATGGCTCATTTTGGGGAAAGACTGCTCTTAACATATTTCTCCTCCTATTCTTTTCAGTAGGAAGGAGGGAAATATTACTTGCTGGTGGCAAATTGTGCGAGGTGTTGGACTGGTCATCAAAAAGTCAGCAATTCATTGATATTGTGAACAAAGCCCCAATAAGCATGAGTGTGCCTATATCTGCTTGGGTGGAAGTTATGGTTTCTGTGGGGTTCACAATAACAAAGAATTGGAAACAACCTAAGTGCCCATCAACAAACGAATGGATAGAGAAGCTGTGGTATAGTCACACAATGGAATACTACGCTGCATTGAAAAACAAGGAACTCACAAAATATTATACAAAATGGGTAACCCTGGAGGACATTATGCTGAGTGAAATATCTCAGTCACAAAAGAACAAATACTGCATAATGCCACTGTTGTAAACCGGGACTGACATAGGGGTTGAGTGGAGACTGAGAAAGAGGGGATAAATAATGTATACTTCATTGAAACAGATGAGAGAGATATCTGTCTAAAAGGGATATATGATTAGGTATTATTGTCATGTCAGAAGTCCAGAATGAAGTCTGCATAGTGGAGTGGACTTGGGGGCAGCGATTGTATCACAATGAAAGAATTTTTCCTTTATTTTTCAAAGAGAATGAACTGGGGAGGGGGGCAGGGAGAAAAGTGCAACGATGAATGAATGGAAATCCAAAATCTCTGTAAATCTTCATTAAAATGAATAATAATAATAAAACTTTAAAAAACCCAATAAATTTCTATTATGGTTGAAAACATAAAAAAAAAAGTCAGCAGTTCAAATCTGGCAGCCACTTGACAGGAAAAGATGGGTAAGAGCCTTGCATAAAGGCTCACAGCGTTGGAAAACCAATGAAGGGCCGTAATGAGTCGGACTCTGCTTGACGGCGATGAGTTTGGGTTTGATTCTTTTATGAACATTTACTTCTTTTCTAAAATAATGAGAGTAGTTGGCAAAAGAAAATGTAGTAACCATATGGGAGTCTCTGGTTCCAGTTTTACATTTTGCAGATCCCTTCCAAAAGTTGAAAAATTTCAAAGAAAAAAACCTTTAGTCTAGACATGAAATTTTTGAAAGGTGGGAGCCTAGACTTCTCTGTGGTAATCCGACAGTTGCTGCAGAGTGATAAGCTTTTTGCTTCAGAATCAGTAGAGAAAGAAGGAGCCATGCCATGATGGAGTCAGAGCGGCACCCGTTCTTTAATCAGAAAGTTCAGCACCTCATGCTAGTTCCAATGGTGTAGCATCCCAGGCTCCTGTTCCACATCAGGTCTGTAGCTCTCTCTCTCCTGTCTGGTCTCTGTTTCACTGCTATGGCTGTAGGTTCTGTAGGCCTTCTTGCTTCCTCTTTACTGGTGGTGAGGTTTCTCCTCTTTTTCTCTTTCTGCTGCTGGGTTGCTCAACGTAATGGCAAAACTAGCCAATCACCTTGTGGCTTGGTGAGGCTAGCCAATCCCCTTGTGGCTTGGTGAGAGTAGCCAGTCCCCTTGTGGAGAAGCTCACACTCCCTATTCACATATTCCTGTTCATTGACATGGCCAAGTCAGCTGATGGCTAGGAAAGTTGTATTGAAAGGTTAACTCCACAGGAGGTCACCAAGATAGCCCCTGGGCTGGTGCCTTGATCTTTTAGGAAATGCAATGAGAGTAGTCTTTAGAGGCAAGCATGGTGAAACTCTGTCTCACTAATTTGGGGCTTATTGTCAGGAGGGGCCAGTTTTGGGGAGAAAGACACTATGGCAGGAAAGGTATAGCATGAAAGAGATGACGACTGGAGGGACAGAGGACTGTGACAGTGGACTGGAGCAAAGAGGACATCATAAAGAGGGCACAGAATAGGGCAAAGGTTAGATCTGTCGGGACACTCTGAGTCATAGTTGACCCAATGGCATCTGAAAACAACAACAGAGTGTGCAGGGAAAATATATTTCCAAAGCGACACATGGCATGCATATAACACAGTCTGATTAGATTAGTCAAGGCAGAGATGCCAATTTGATGAATAACCAGATTAGGACTCTTAAACTCTGTTTTTGGTGGTGGAAGTCAGAGAGGCCTTTGTGGTGACACTGGTGAATGACAGAGGAGATGGCATTCTTGCCTGGGGGTGGCTCCCAAAGGGCCAGAGCGTGTATCCTGGGAACGTGTATCATCAAGGCTTGCACTTCAGACCTGGGAGATTCTTTCAAATCCAATGAAAACCATAGGGCTGGTTTTGTTTTGTTGGTTTTTGGGGTTTGTTTTTTTTTTTAGATAATGTGGTAGCAAATAGATTTGGGAGAGTGGCACAGTAGGAGGGTGTGGATTCATGAAATCATAAATCACAGTGACAGAGATAAAAACGACTTTGGAGGTCATCCAATGCCAGCCATGCTCTGTTGATGTTGAGCACAAAACCCTCTGAGAGTAAACTGGAAGAACAGGAGCTTCGTGGGAGAAAGAGTTATAAACTTATTTCTCAAGTTTTGCCCATAAGGAGAAAAAAAGGTCTTTTTATGGATGTTCTATGTTGTCTCCTATTAGAAATCAAATGAAACTGGAATTCCTCTAAGAAGGTCAGACCTTTCAAGAATATTTGGGCAGACTCCTTGACAACATGTCTGCTGTCTTGTAACAAATCCAAATAGATTTGATGACAAATGATCCTAATGAAAATGGAATAGAACTTTGCCTCAGGTAGCCAAGATCTGGTCAGCTAGAACTCTTTATTCAGTTATTCATCGAATATTGAAATAAGAAACCACAAAACCCTCTGAAAGTTACCGTCGGCGGCATCAGAGGGGATTCTTTCTGCAGGAGAGGTGCTAGAGAACTTTTGTATGATCACAACAGATAGAGGGATCTTAAAGTATTGTTCAGACCCTCTGGCTTCTCAGATCACAAGCCTCCAAGTGGCTTTTCATCAATCTAGAATAATATACTAATTCACCGTGACGGCTTCCATGGCTTGGTCCATCCAAATGTCTCCAAATCACCTCTTCCCATGTGCTCCTGCGTACTCTGCTTCAGCAACACCGGACTTTTTACTCTTCCTTAACGAAGTCATACATGCCTCCAAGAGATTATTAGTTCAATTCACCCAGCGGTACCTTGTAAGAAAGGCTTGGTGATTTACTTCTGACAAAACAACTGTTGGAGACCCTCTGGAGCTCAGGTGTCCTCTGGAGCTCAGGCATCTTCCGGAACACAGACCTCTTCTGGGGCTCAGGTGTCCTCTGGAGCTCAGGTGTCCTCTGGAACTCAGGTGACCTCTGGAGTTCAGGCACTTTCTGGAGTTCAGGTGCTCTCTGGAGTGGAGGCATCCTCTAGAGCTCAGGCGCCCTCTGGAGCCCAGGCATCTTCTGGAGCACAGACATCCTCTGGAGCTCAGGAATCCTCTGGAGCTGAGGCATCCTCTGGAGCTCAGGCGCCCTCTGGAGCTCAGGCGTCCTCTGGAGCTCAGGCGCCCTCTGGAGCTCAGGCATCCTCTGGCTCATGCAGTGTTGTCATGTGTTGGAATTTACTCAATGTCAACTTTTCATCATCATAATTTTCTTTCATAGTCTGTTTCTGTGGGAGAAGGATGGACAATCTCCTCCTGTGCAATTTACTCTGAAAACCCATTTGAGAGTCAGCTATGGGTTGGTTTTGACTCAACAGTAGACAATAAAAACAACAGTCTGTTTCTGTTGCTAATAGAGTCTGACGGCCACAGTGATGGGTCTGTTTATGAACTTGATGCAGCACTAGTTAGCCTGATTGAAGAATTTCTTTTTTATTGTGTGGTTCTGAAGTAACCAGTTAAATGTGATGGCTTGAAATCTTTTCAACTAGGGAATGAGAACTGTGTGTTGGACAGCAATACTTGATACTGTACTTTCCTGACATCTTTCCTAACGGAACCAGAAGGAGAAACTACTCACTATAAATTGGAAAGTCAGCACAAATAAGCTTGTCCTTACCCTGCTCACTGGTATTCTGTCCCTGTCAAGGGGACAGAATTTGAAAAGAGGCTTTGATTCCTCCTCCATTAATTTAAACTCAGTACTCTTTAAAGTTCCTATTTAATATTTCACGTTCATGCTGTCACTTTGATCTCATATAGGTAGTTCTCAAAAGTACTTAATGCCGAAGGCAGATATTTTTTACTAGTTAAACTAGATAATTGTTTGGTTTAAAAAAGGTTTCATTCCCTACTCCTTCATCCCTTGGGAATTAACAATACACTAATTTCTAGATATTTGTTTTCTCTTCTTTTGTTTTGTTTTGAGTGAGGTAATATATGATTTGTGCTTTTATGATTGACTTAGTTCATTTGGCACGATGTCTTCAAGTATGTCTATGCTATGGCATGATTTTCTTCTCTTATGTCCATCAGTTGCCATCTAGTCATCTTCTAGTGACCATCTGTCAAGTAGACCAGAACCTTGTCTGATCCCGTGTCATCCACACAATTTACGCCGTGCTCAGCCCATTATTGTAGTCTCTGGTTCAGTCCATCTTCTTGAGGGTATTCCTCTTCCTTCGTAACCTTTGACTTTTCCAACCACTATGTCCTGCTCCAGGGACTGGCCCCTCTTGATAACATGCTCATTCCTTGCTTCTAGGGTGCATCCTGGGTGCACTTCTTCCAGCTTTGTGGCATTCTCTCATATGTGCGTCCCCAGTTTATTTATTATCTGTTAGTAGGTGTTTAGATTGTTTTCAAATTTTGGCTATTGCCAGTCATGCTGCAATGAACATTGATATACATGTGAATTAAAGACCTAGATGTTCAAATAGTTCTTGTTGTTGCTTTGAGTTGGAACCAACGCACAGGTGACCCTTCACTGAGTACTTAGAGGCAGTTAATTGCACTGGAGGAAATGGTTCATCCTTCTTCCAAGGAACAGCTGGTGGATTTGAACCCTGTGCTTTTGGGACTGTAGTGGAACTTTTTTACCACGAGGCCATCCGGGCTTTCTTGTGAGAGCTCAGATGTTCAAACTACAACTATAAAATTCACAGAGGAAACTTTAGAAGTCATGGTGTCTAGCCTAGATTTTAACAATGGATTGTCTAATTTAATACCAAAAATGCAAAAAGCAAAAACCAAATAGGACTTCATAAACATGAAGTTTTCATTCATCAAAAGATTTTACTCAATGAAGCAAATGACAAGCTACTGGTTAGATAAATAACTTAGGAAATACTGTGACCCAAAGAGCTATAAAACCTACACTTTTTTTTTTCAGACAAGTTTTTTATTCAGCCTTTTTTTCTTATTAATTTCAATGAACATTTACAGAGATTTTGAATTTCTTTTCATTCATTGTTGCACTTTTCTCCCCATCCACCCCACTCCCATCCTCAGTTCACTCTTTTTTTTTTTTTTTTTATTTTTTTTTTTTTAAAATAATTTTAATGAACATTTACAGAGAATTTGGATTTCCATTCATTCATTGCTGCACTTCTCTCCCCACCCGCCCCCCAGTTCGCTCCTCTCTTTCAAAAGTAAAAGAAAGACTCCCTCCCTGGTACACAATCCCCCTGCACCCCTCCCACCGCCCCAAGTACATTCCACTATGCAACCTTAATTGTGGACTCTTGTGATAACCATAAGACCCTATCATACATCACTTTAAAATTATTCACTCCCTCCCTCATATGTTTCAGTGCAGTATACACGATTTATCCAGTTTTTCTCAGTCTTACCTCCACCCTGATATCAGTCCCATTTTACAACAAGAACAACAAAATCCAAGTAATCCAATGATAAAATAGGCAAAGAGCTTGCATAATCAATTAACAAGGGGACACTCAAATAAATGGCGACCGCATAATGAAAAGATACGTATTGCCATTGTTACTGTGCACCATTGAGTCAGAACTGACCCATAGCTGACCATTCTGGCACATTTTCAGAGGCAGTTGATTTCATGGGAGGGGATGGCCCATCCATCTTTCCTGGAAAAGCTGGTTGCCACTAGAAAAATAATAATAATCCAAATAATCCAGATCCAAGTAATAATAATGAGATATCCTTTCATCCCCGATAGGTTGTTCATAGAGTAGCTCTGAGTCATAGTGGATTCCATGGAACCCAACAACCACAGCAAAAGAATGGCTGGGAATGCCTGGTCTATAAGGAGTTGTGCTGCTAACCTGGTGTCTGGTCTCCCTGGAAGTTTGCATCCACCAGTGGCTTCTCAGGAGAAAGGTGGACAGTCTCTTCTCATGCAGTTTACAGTCTCTGAAAACCCACTGGAGTGTTAGCTATGAGCTGGATTCAGCTCTACAGCAATGAGTTGAGTTTGTAGGCTTTCTTTAAATCATGATTTTAGTGGACATTTATAAGACCTTTGTTTCTCAGTGCTCCATAACATTCCATTGAATGGATGGACCACAGTTTTCCTAACCATTCTTTTGTTGACAGGCCCTTGGGCTGCTTCTGATTCTTCGCTGTTGTGAATAATGCTGCCATAAACATGGGTGTGTATACATATGTTTGCATCATGGCTCTGGTTTCTTTAGGGTATATTCCCAATAGCGGGTGGTGTTGTGTTCTTATTGATTGTCTTCTATTTGAACATGACTCATAGTGACCCTATGAACAAAAGACCTGAAGCCTTTCGATAACTATCATTTCTCAAAGTTCGTAGTTTCCAGAGGCATGTTGTTTAGGAAGTGGATGCCACTCTAGCTTTCAAAGTAATGGGTAGCAGGGTCAAATGGTATTTCTGTTTCCAATTTTTTAGAAAGCTGCCTTCCATAGTGTTTTTACCATTTTACATTCCTACCAACAGTGAATGAAAATTCCAATCCCTCCATATCCTCACCAGCATCTGTTGTTTGCTGCTCTGTTGAATTTTGCTATCGTTGTTGGGGTGAGATATCTCACTGGTGTTTTCATTTGTATCTCTGATAGGTAGGGATTTTGAACATTTCTACACATGCTTGTTGGATGGCTAAAATGAGAGAAAAGAATATCATAGAGTATATAACAAATGATGGTAAGGGTGTAGAAAAACTCAAGAATGCAGAATGGTATAGTCATCTTGGAAAACTAAAAACAGAATACCCTATGACCCAGCAATCTGACTCATAGTAAGAACTGATGCCTTTGAGCTGTGGTGCTAGAGAAGAGTATTGAATATACCATGGTAGAACAAACAGGTTCAGCCTAGAGAGGGTGAAACCAGGCTTCTCCTTTGAAGCAAGGATTCTGAAGCTCTGTCTGACATACTTTGGGCCTGTTGCCAGGAAGGAACAGTCCTTGGAGAGGGACATCATATTTGGAAGAGTGAAGAGACAAGGAAAACCCTGGATGGGATGGATTGACTCAGTAACTGGGGTAGTGGGGGTAGGTATGTCGGAGACAATGAAGTTGGTTCAAGATAGAGCAGAGGTCAGAGCTGTTGTTCATAGAGTCACTATGAGTTGTAAGCAACTCGATGGCACATAACAATAGTTCTTCAAAACTTTTTTGAAAAGAGACTCAAGCGGAGACGTCTTGAAGTTTTTCTCTTTAGGCATCCTGCTATGTTTTACTTTCATAAATCTCTGTCTCTTTAAAGATAGACTTGAATCTTTGGTCAGGAAATAAATTAAGAGAAAGTTCTGAAAGTAAAACAAAATTTTTTGAGGCCAACTGTTTTGGACAGAGGTTTGCAATTTCCACCCCAGAACTCTGGAAAATCAGATTTTACAATCTCAGAAGTTTTAGAATGAGAACCCAGCAAAGCCTCTCATAAAGCACCTCTCTCTGGGTGATGCAAATAGTGAAGTATATGGCTACTTACCAGAAAGTGAGTGGTTCAAAGCCACCTCCTGCCCCTTCAGAGAAAGATTTGGTGATCTGCATATAAAAGGTCACAGCTTCAGAAACTCTATATAGTAACCATGAAGTCAGTGGGAGTTGAAATGAGCTCTTTGGCAATTTGTTGTGTTTTGTTACGTTTTTTCCCCCTTTTTCTCTTAATTACCCAAATCTTCCCTATCACTTTTCAGTCATAAGTTTGTTCTTTTTGCTCTGCAACCCAGAATTGTTCAGACAATGGACCTTTTGTGCCTTTAGTCAGAGGCTTGAAAGCCTTTGGCAATTTACAAAAATTGCTTGGGCTTTGCTTTTCAAAGAGGGAAAAGCCATAGCTGATTTTTTGCTTTCTGGTGAACAAAGACTCAAAGGGTATATTGTAGACTAGAGAGGAGCCTTGCTTTTGCAGATTCTAAAATAGAGATTTTAAAAATATTTCAGAGAAATCTCTTAATCCTCAAATAAAAGATGGATTTATCTTTCTGTTTTAATTAGGATTTTGTTAAATAGGATTTTGTTTGGGAAATTAAAGGATGTTGGCATTTAATAGAGAAGAGAAAATCTGTTGTTGCTTTTCTCCCAAGAAATGTTTTTCTCCAAAAATATATTTCCAATAAATTTTTCCTACATATATAATGAAGGTAATAATTATATTACTATCATTTGAAGGTCCATGGAGACAGACATCATGCTTGGGAGGGTGGAAGGACAGCACAAGAAAGGAAGACACTTGATGAGGTTCATTGATTCAGTCACTGGGGCAATGGGGGTAGGTGTGTCAGAGACAATAAGGTTGGCACAGGATAGAGCAGGGTTTAGGGCTTTTATACATATGGTGACTTTGAGTCCCAAACAACTTGACGGCACATAACAGCAACAACAACATAGCTTGAGGTAAGATTTAAAGAAAAAATAGTTTTGAAGGATTATAAACAAATATGGAAAGATAGTATTTAGTTGATTCTTACTCTCTAGAGTCCCACTAGAACTGGAATTGCCATTTATTTCCAAACATAGAATGTTTACAGGAGGAGCTCTGGTGGCCTATTGGTAAAAATTGTGCTGCAATCCTCAAAACCTGCAGTTCAAATCTCCCAGCTGCTCCATGAAAGAAAGATAGGCAATCTCCTCCTATGTTATTAACTGACTCTAGAAACCGTTCAAAGGATCAGCCTGGGCCGGTTCTGACTCCAGGGTACACAACAACAACAACCACTTACAGGTGCGGACTGCCCCATTGTTCACCTCCAGAGCAGCTGGTGGGTTTGAAACTTTGAGTTAGCCGGTGGACCACTTTAACCATTGTGCTATCCGTCTCCTTAAGAAAAGATGATGGTAAAATGAATATATCATTTCTGTTGTCACGGGCAATTGCTTGTACTTAATACTGTTCTTTCATGTTTAAGGAAATTTTTACAAAAATAGCATAAAGTCAGTGCTTTATAATAACAAATGTAATTGTAGGTGTAAATTTCGTGAAGGGAAAAGAAGATTTTTTTCCAGTATTAAATAATTTTAACAAAGAAGTCGATTAAAAAGCAAGGCTGAATTAAATGTGTTTGGGAGACCACACCTGCAGCACACGGAACTCTCTTCCTCAGGGTCTGAAAGGAAGGACTACACATAAACCCCATTAGTGATTGTCATTTAGCAAGAACGCATCATCTCTGGTTCATCGCGAAGTTATGCTCTGGCCATTCTGTCAAAAAGTCAGTTCTGCCATAAGTCTCAGATCTCATTCTGATTGCCTTTTAGGATCAGTATCTTTAATCTTCATGAATCCAACCTATATTTGCCTTTAAGGGTTGGAAACATTATAGATACACTTAGAGCTATGATGACATCTAAAAAATTGCATGGGATAAGATGTATCCAAAACAAACAAATGAAAGAACTCACAAACAAACAAAAGCAACCCTGATGGTCACAGGCTGTAGATTTGGATAAAAAATGCAGCTTCTGCAGCAAGTGATGTTGGGATTCAGAGTCCTTCGACTGTGCACGGGAATGGCAGGATGTTTGCACTTCTCAGGGTTGCTCCGAGGATTTAATAGAACGAGATAACAGCTGTTGTGATAAGCCCTCAAGGTGGCTACAACTCGTAGCAAGCCTAAGAACAACTGATTTGAGCGCATCCTTCTCCTGTGCCATCCTCACCCTCTTGGACACACTTGAACCCGTTGTTACAGACGCCATGGCAATACATATTGTGGGCGTTCTTCCTCTCTTACACTGACCCACCACCTTTCCAAGCATTGTGTCCCTCTTCAAAGAATGGCCCCTCCTGACAATATCCTCAAAGTATGTGAGATCACAGCTTCCATTGCTGCTTCCAAAGAACACGCTGTCCAAACTAAAAAAAAAAAAAACAACACAAAAAAAACAAAAAACAACCAAACCAAAACAAACAAACAAAAAGCCCTCACTGCTACTGAGTCAATTCTGACTCGTGGTAATCCTAGAGACTACAGCAGACTGCTCCATCATTCTTCTGGGAAGTGGCTAGTGGATTTGAACCAGTGACCTTTTGGCTAGCAGACCAACACTTGACCTCTCTACAGACACAACCCCCCAATAAAGCCCACTGACTTCAATTTGATTCTGACTCATGGTCACCCTTGCTTTTCCAAGGCTGTTAACCTTCATGGCAATAGATTGCTTCATTGATTTCTTATGGATTTGAACCTCTGAACATTGGGTTAGCAGCCATGGCTACACCATATGGGCTTCTGTAGTACAAAGTAAGAACTAAAAGAATACAGGCTATTACACTGTAGTTTGGGTAGCTATGCATTGCAGGCGACGTAACCAGAAACATGCTATGGCAGGTTTGGAAGCAGGAGTGGCATCCAGTTCCTATACAACTTGCCTCCGAGAACTCTATGAACTTCTATAAACCCCATCAAGTTCTACAGACGTGAAAAAAGTAGCCCAGCATGCATGGAGAGGGAAGTGACGGTGCTTTATTGGGTAACTGTTTACCTTTCACGTTCTTTGGGCATATTACCAGGAGGGTTTAGTCCCTGGAGAAGGAAGTCATGCCTAGTAAAATAGGTGAACAGCAAAAAGAAGTTCCCCAATGAGATAGATTGACATGCTACAACAATGAGTTGAAATACAGCAATGATTGTGAAGTTGGCACAGTTGTTATTGTTGTGGTGGTGGTGTACCCTCGAGTCGGAACTGACCCGTAACTGATCCTCTGGTGGGTTTTCAGAGGCAGTTAATCACACGGGAGGACTTTGTCCAACCTTCTGCAGAGCAGCTAGTGGATTCAAACCACGTGCTTTCAGGATTGCAGCACAGCTTCTTGCCACTAGGCCACCAGTACTCTAGTATTTATTTCATGTGTTCGCCTTTCCCTTTTGTATTCAAGGTATACAGAACGCTGTCTCACATTCATAGGTAGGGCACATTGTCAGGTCCTGAGAAAAGGACATCGTCCTGGGAAAGATGGAGGGTCATGGAAAGAGAAGAGCCTCAGGGGGGCGGGGGCTGACACAGTGGCTGTGACAACAGAGGACAAAGTGAGGATGGCGCAGGATAAGGCAAGATTCAGGTCTGTTGTTCACAGAGTCGCTATGAGTTGGAGTTGACTCTCTGGCACCTAAAACAACACTATGAATCACAATTGATTCTATGGCACCTGTTAACAACAACAGCTTTGACACAAGAGAACCAGACTCAATTCCCAACCAGTACAGCTCATGGACAGCCCTCGCCTATTAGTAAAGGCTTGCGTGTTCCTATGATGAGGAACAGGTTTTGATGGAACTGTCCAAACTAAGATGAGCTGAGAGGGGAAAGGCCTGGTGGGTTTGGTTTTGTTTTGCATCGGAACAACCATTAAGTCTTGGAAGCTAAGAACAACATCAACATGCATAGAGGCTGACCTCCCAGGAGCACAGCTTTCTGGCAGAACACTTATAATCTAATCTGGCAGTGAAATGAATCCCAGGTTTTATTCTTAAAATACTGTCTGTTCCATAAAAGGGCAGCTTCCACCGCTCTCTCCATTCTGTGCTTGTCAATTCTTCTCACTTGAGAGGGCGTCCTGGCCAGATTTCTGTTTTGTAGCCATTTCGCCCTGTCCTCATGCACTCTTCTTCTTCTTCTTTTTTTTTTAATTCTGGATGCCCACTGACCAGTTCTATTCAATCTGCTTTTACCCTTGGTTCCTTGACCATTGTTAGAAAAATGCAAAGTTTGCATAGTCATCTGGTAGTCATCTGGAAGTAGAAGAGGTAGTTTGCAGTAGAACTTCTTACACGTAGACTTCCATTCATACTTAGTAGCATTTTGCCAGAGAAGGCTTGGAACCAGGTCCTGGGGCTCACCTCTAAGTGGAAGGTGGATTGCTTCATGACGGAAGTTGATCCTAGGTCCACAGGGTTCATTCTTCTCAATATTTTCTCAGCATCCTTCAGACTGAATCACTGCTATAGATTTATTCCATTTCTCCTGGTGAATCAGCTAATTGAGATAGTTTGCTCAAGTTACTCAGTCAAGGTCATGGCTGGATGAATGGTTTCCTTAAGAAGCTTCTTCTTCTTTTTTTTTTCCTTCTTTTTCTTCTTTTGAAAAAAAAAAATCAAACTAAGTTGAGAATGTCCCAGCCTTCTCTGTGCAAACTTTGCATTTTTCTAACAATGGTCAAGGAACCAAGGGTGAAAGCAGATTGAATAGAGCTGGTCAGTTCAGCTGGCACCTGTGAAGGAAAATCAAGTCAGAGTCTCAATGTGTGTGATATGCAGAGAGCCATATTGGGCATTGCATTGCTGGTGTTTGCTACAGAGTCAGAACTGACTCATGGCCAGCCCTCAGTAGATTTTCAAGGGCTGGAAACCATCATCAGAGCAGATTATCCATCTTTCTTCTACAAATTAGCTGGTGGATTAGAACCACCTGCCTTAGGATAGGCAACACAGCTCTTTACCCACTAGGCCACCAGAACTTCTCAAAATATGACTTTGAAATGCCAACCCTTGTACCTGTAAAAGGTCCTTCTATGGTGCCATTGCCATTTGGTCAAGTGGTAAAGAGTTGGGTTGCCAACCCAAAATGTGAGAAAGATTGGCAATCTCTCCCCACACAGCTGTGAGTCAGTTCGGACTGTTGTTATTGTTATGTGCTGTACAATAGCCCTAAACCCTGCTCTATCCTGTGCCAGTCTCACTGTCTCCAACACACCTACTCCCACTAACCAAATCACAGAATCAATCCATCTCATCAAGGGTCCTCCTCTCCTGCGCTGTCCCTCCACCCTCCCAAGCATGACATCACTCTCCAAGGACTGATCCCGCCTTGCAACATGTCCAGAGTATGTCTGATGAAGCTTCAGAATCTTTGCCTCCAAGGAGCAGCCTGGCATCACCCTCTCCAGGATGAACCCGTTTCTTCACCTAGCAATCAGTGGTGTATTCAATACTCTTCTCCAGCACCACAGTTCAAAGGCATCAATTCTCTTTCTATCATCCCTAGTCATTGTCCAGCTCTCTGATGCATAGCAAGATGACAAATAACACCAGCCCTGGAGGCACAGTGAGTTCCATGTCAGACTGCCAATTGAAAGTTTGGAGGTTCAAATCCATCAGCTGATCCCTTGATGGGCATGTCCTCTCATAAAGATTTACAGGCTCCAAATCCCAATGGAGAGCTGCTCAATTAATTTGCCATAGAGTTGGAATCTATTTATAGCTGACTCTCCAGCAGATTTTCAGAAGCTGTAAGTTACAGGGGAAGAGATTGCCCGTCTTGCTCCCATGAAGCATCTAGAGGATTCAAACACGTGCCTCTTGTGTCGACAGCTTATTTCCTTACCCACTAGGCCATCAGAGCCCCATGGAAAATTGCTATGAATTAGTAATTGACTCTGTGACAGTAGAATAGTTCAGATCCACTCAGCAGTGTCCTGAAAGACCCAGCAATCTGCTTCCATAAATATTGCCACTAAAAAACCACTGTGGGTTACAGAGAACAACTGTAAGAAGTCACCATGAATTGTTACCAACTTTGGTTGGGTTTTAGTCTGGGTTTTGAGTAATGGAGTCACCAGATGATTATGTCAACTGTTAACATTCTTGTTTGCTAACTGAAAAGCTGGCAGTGTGAGTTAACCTGGATATTCCTCAGAAACAATGTCTGCTGTTCTACTTCCAAAAAGTCTCCCACAGCAAGAACATTCCTTGGAGTACAGTAGTCTCTCACACTTGCGGGCTTTTTCTATGGGTCTCAATCGGCTACTCGTCTAAAGTCCTCAAGAGCAATGGTGTCTCTTTGGAAACTAAGGTCCCCCTGATACAGGCCATGGTTTTTGCAATCACTTGTTATGCATCAGAGACTTGGACAATAACTAGGGAGGATAAAAGGAGAATTGACGCCTTTGAGCTGTGGTGCTGGAGAAGAGTATTGAATGTACCATGGACTGCCAAGAGGACAAACAGATTCATTCTAGAGAGGGTTAAACCAGGCTACTCCTTGGAGGCAAGGATTCTGGGGCTTCGTCTGACATACTTTGGACATGTTGTAAGTAGAGACAGGTCCTTGGAGAGGGACATCATGCTTGGTAGGGTAGAGGGACAGCGCAGGAGGGGAAGACCCTCTATGAGGTGGATTGATTCAGTGACTGGGGTAACCGGGATGGGTGTGTCAGAGGCAATGAGATTGGCACAGGATAGAGCAGGGTTTAGGGCTGTTGTACATAGATAGGGTCGCTATGAGTCGCAAATGGCTCGAGGGCACATAACAACAACAACAACTTTGGAAAGGGAGTTTTCTTTTGTTCTGCCAATGAGGTCACTACCAGCATAGGGTGGGCTCTAAACCTCATCTCTTCTGAGTTAAAAAAAAGAGCAACAGAGAAAAAGAGACACAAACAAAAGAAACCGTATAGAGAGACACACACACACATGGCGGATGCATCTTACAAGTCTGAGAAAGACAAGGAACCTCCTAGAACTAATGGAATCTGAAATAGATAAAGTCCTCTCCCTAGACGCTCACTTAGAATTGTGCCCTCTAGCCTTCTAGGAGCTCTAGTGTCTTAGTGGTAAAAGATTGTGATGGCAACGTAAAGGTACCTGGTTCAAATCCACCAGCAGTTCTTTCTGGAGAAGATGGGCAATTCCTCCCATGTAATTAACTACCTCTGAAAACCCAGTAGAGGGTCAGCTTTGGGTGGATTCTGAACCAGTAGAACATAACAACAGCAACAGTGTGAGAAATTAAATGTCAATTCTCAAAAGTCATTCATTTACGATATTTTTTGGTTATGGGAGCATTAGTTACTAAGGCAGATCAGATGGTGTTCAGAATTGAGCGGAAAATATTGATGGCCTCTTGTCCTTGGCCATGAAATGTGTTTTATCTGTGCTTATGTTTTTGTCTGTTCCCTGACTACGTCCTGAAATGTTCTTTTCCTAAGTCAACATGAATCACAGTTCTTCATGTAGGGAATCCTAACTATAATCTCACCCCAGTCATCGACTCTCCTAACTCTCCTTCCTTTCAGTTACTCAAATAGGTATCTTTCTGCATTCTTGATTTGCTGGGTTTTGATCCTTCCCAAAATGACGTTTTCCTTCAATATCTGCTTGTTCTGCCCATTTAACGTGCACGTGTCATTAATGATGAGTCGTTAAACTTCCCAGAACCTTAGTTTCTTCCTCTGTGAAATGAGGATAATCGGCTCCAGTAGATAGAATGAACTTGGTGGTGCTGTGCTAATGAATGAACCCCAAGTCTCCCTGGCTTGAAATGCTAAGAGCTCCTTTCTCTTGCCTGCTACAGTATGGATTGGGATTGGGAGCAGGGTCTGCACTTCTGACTTGCTCACTGACCCAGGAAGAGGGAAGTTTCTGTTGGCTGTCATGTCTATGATGCCAAGGACAGAGAAGGGGACATTGGCAAATGGCACACATGTTATTAAAACTCTCACTAGTAAAGACTTTTTTTTTAACCCCTAAGAACTTGTTAGCTTAGGTATTCATACGGTCAAAGAGCGTGGAGAAATACAATGCTGTCATTGCCTGGAAGGAGAACTGAAGATGTTGTAAAGCGCTGTAATAAAAAGACCCAACATACTTACATCACAGGGGCATTGAGAGGACCTTTACATTTGTAAAGGTGCATATTAAGTCCCAAGTCATCATATAGGTGCACGATCACACCATTATACTTCTTCTTTGAAACAAAGTTTCTTCAATGCAGTGATGAGAGAGAGAGAGAGAGAGAAAGAGAGGGAGATTGTTTCATTTATCCAATGTGCTTTATGTTTACATACACCTGATAATAGATGGAGAATGTCCACTGTTGTGTTTATCATGGACTCTGGCTGGATGCAAAGCCAGGCTCAGCCACTTAATCTTGGCTTGAGCTTTGTGACCTTGGAAAACCTAATTCTCTAGGCTTCAATTTCCTCTCCTGGAACATGAAGGCAGAAATTGAAAATCCTGAAAGGGTGATTTTTGGACACATTCTCAGAAGGGACATGTTATTATTTCTTAGAGAGGGACAGACAGTATGACTGGCAGAGTGGAGGGTCAGCCCAATGAGGAGGGTTGATGCGGTAGCTAACCAGTGAGTCCGAGCATAGTAACAATTGTAAGTATAACACATGGTAGTGGTTTTATTTTATTATAATAAAACCTTCTATTGTGATTTGGGTGAAAGTTAATAATGAATATTGGTATTACAGTCAACCATTCATACATATTTTGTTTCATGATTTTAATTACAATCTCCACATTATAACAGACTCTTGCAGATGTCACTATATGGTTTTTTGGTTCCATTCATCCTTCTATCTTCTCCTAATTGCATTCTGGTCTTTAGAAGCAATGATGTCACTCTAGAGACTAAGGTACACCTGATCGAGGTCATGGTCTTCTCAATTACTTGCTATGCATCAAAGAGCTGAACAATGACTAAGGATGGCAAAAGAAGAATTGATGCCTTTGCGTTGTGGTGCTAGAGAAGAGTCTTGAACATATCATGGACTGCCAAGAAAACGAATCCGTCTGTCTTGGAGAGAATGAAACCAAGTTTCTCCTTGGAGGCTAGGATTTTGAAGCTCTGTCTCACATATTTTGGGCACATGACCAGGAGGGACTGGTCCTTGGAGAAGGACATCATGCTCAAAAGGGTGGAGGGACAGTGCAGAAGAGGAAGACCCCAGATGAGTTGAATTGATATAGTAACTATGGTAATGGAGTTAGGTGTGTTGAAGTCAGTGAGACTGGCTCAGGACAGGGCAGGCTTCAGAACTGTTGTACGTAGAGTCATCATTATGAGTCACAGGCACTTGACGGCACATAGCAACAACAGGCTAATGCCGACCCATTGATCTTGTATGATTGAGGATCTCAGTAGTGCTATGTCTACCCTATAGATCTTCCTAAGCAATTCAGTGGAAGTTGATGCACAGGAGTGAATTCATTTCCAGGCTGTAAGGGTGGCTCAGGGCCATAGTCTTGGTTGTTCGACTAGTTATAATTTTAAGCTTTGTTGGACATTCATCTCCTATGCTACCCAAAAGCCTGTGCTGTGAGCACTTTCAGAGCAATGAACAATGGCTGCCAGGCACCATCTAGTTCTGGTTTCAGGATTTTTGAAGTTGAAAGTTAAGAGGTCTATTATGCTATGCACTCATCACAAGCATCTTTGATCTTCTTCGCTTTTCTTTGGTTTGAGACCATCCGTAAAGAGACCAACAGTCAAAAACTCTTTTGAGAACAGTCTGGCCAGCTGGGAGGAGCTCTTCATTGGTAAGGCATCTGGGGAGTTGTCCACTACACACAGCAGGACAGAATGTAGGTAACCATAGTCCACACGAGGAGAAGACATTCCCTTCTGCCCCTCAGTTCTATCTTCTTCTTATCCTGCAGGTGTTGATGGTGGTTGATGATCTTCCCTTTTCCTCGATTATATATATATTTTATTCTAATACAGCCCTTTGCTTATTTCTGCCCTTTCTGTCCTTAGTGTGATCGTTGAGGATGCTTTCTTCTTTTCTCTTTGCCCGTCTGACAATCCTCACAGCCTCCGCCTTGCGCTTGCTCTACATATGGTCTCAGCATCCACTCCTTCTGAGGGATCTGATCCCTCCAGAGTTGAGTTTATTTAATGGAACTGGGCCCCTCTGCAAAGCCTGCTGCCACTGAGTACATAACTCTGTTCCCTTGTCTTTGAAGAAGCTGCTGTTGGCGGGAGCGCCCCCTCCGCTGTCTTTACTTTCATCTCCCAGCTAATTTCTATGCAACCCACTCAATATTGCCTGGCAGCTTGGGGAACAAGAATAGCACGGTGAATTGGAACCCATGGGAGTGCGTTCGTTCGCATGCTTGTGGGTTAAGCTACCAACAAGTAACAGAATGAATTCATTTGCATTTTATCTTCTTCTACTTCTTTTGCATTCCTCATTACTGTTATGTCCTGTTGAGTCAGAACTGACCCATAACTGACCCTCCAGCTGGTTTTCAGAGGCAGTTATTGCAAGGGAGGAGAATGCCCCACCTTTCTCATGCGAAGCTGCTGGTAGATTCAAACCACATGCCTTTGGGTTGACAGCACCACTTCCTACTACTGAGCCACAGCCACGGGAGTTTTGTTTTCCCTCTGGTGCTGAGCAGGAAAAAGGGACCCAGAACCAAGTAAGATGACAGAAGATGAAGACAGGTTTCAGGAGTTAAGATAATCCATAGTTTGAATAATCAAGCATTGACCTTGGCTCCTCTGTCTCCATCTGCCTGGACAACATGAAAATTCAAGTTCAGCTACGTGAATAGTTAGTGGTAACTAACATTAGTTAGTTAAGGGTGAAAGTTTGGTTTCAACCTTTTTTTAAATATATGATTTATTATTATTATTCATTTTAATCAAAATTTACAGAGACTCTGGATTTCCATTCATTCATTGTTTCACTTTTCTCCCTGCCCATCCCTTCCCCACCCCCTCCCCAGTTGGCTCTTCTCTTTGAAAAGTAAAATTCTTCATTGTTATACAGTCCCTCCTCCCAGGTCCACTCCACTATGCAGCCTATGTTCTGGACTCCTGTCGTGACAATAATACCTAATCATATATCCCTTTTAAACAGTTCTCTTCCTCATCTGTTTCAATGCAGTATACGTAATTGTAATTGCTCCCATCCTTCTCAGTTTTCCCCCAATGCCGATGACAGTCCTGTTTCAACCTTTTTTAATCCACCCTGAGGTCCCTCAGAAGAAAAGTCTGCAGTTCTAATTCCAAAAGATCACAGCCATTTCGTGTCTATCGTAGCTAAAACTCTGGCATTCGTGGGGTCACCTTGAATTGGGATAGACTCTGTGACAACTGTTTATTCCTCCACCTCCCACAGCTTTCCCTCATGTGGCCACAGGACAAAGCCACCAAACAGGAGATGTTTCAAAAATAACCTGTGGAAATGTGGCATCAATCTCTTCCTTGCTTAGCCATTAAAGACACTTCATTAAAGCTTCCATCTTGGCCATCTCAAAAAGAGACTCAGGTATCCCCGGAGGCACTTGGGAAGACAGTGCACAGAAGTTTTATGATGACAGGTTAATAGAAAAGGGATGAACCTTTAAAATTATGTCTGTAGTCTTTTTCAGACTCTTAGCATCTGTCTGTCTCTGGTCAGAAGAGACAAATAATCTTCCCTCGCAGAAAGAAACAGACGCACCTTTAAAACAAAGGACCAAGGAAAGAAATAGTAGCTGCTGTTCTTTTGCATCAGGGGAGAAAATTCAGGCTGGGCAGGGGATATTTGCCAGCAGCAGTAGAAAATAATGACACCTATCTATCCCAAAACAATCATCACTCCCTGGAATATACTATTTAACCGCTGCCTCCTCGTCTGGCTATAAAAGGAAAATGTACATATTCTAGGGTTGTTATGTGCAAACCTGCTTAGACCTTGCAAATGACAAGAACTTGGATGGTCAAAAAATCTACTTGTCATGTGGCCAAGGCTTTGGATTCCCCATCACGGGGTGAGCGCCAGCTATTGCTGCAGCCGGAAAGAGGTCACTCTCCGCAGCCTCATAGCATTTACCTCAACTCCAGCGACATCCCCAACTGCTGAGCACAGTGAGACCCTGTAGATATTCCGTCTCCCTACGGGTTGATAATGATTAGTTTCCAAACCAGGGTGATTCAGAGGCAAAGAGCAAACTGCTGGAAATGTTAAAGGGGGAAAATCCACTTAGCACAGATTTACTCCCTTTACCTCGCATTCCCCATGAATGTCCTGCTTCTCTGTTTCTGAAACTTTCAGATCCTTGTCACAGGCTCTAAGTCCGTTTGTCTGGGGATGCGGGGGGTCAGTGCTGGCATGTTAGCAGTGCAGACCTCTCTCAGAGCCCCCACCACCCTCTCTCGTACTGTGACTGTCTCCTGGGTGTTTCAGGGAGCAGAGGCTTCCTCCTCCCGATCTTACCAGATGCCAGTTTTCATTAATTGGCTGCTGCCTTCTCCATTTCCCAAGTGTGAGAAGCTCTCTGTTTTTATGTTGAGGCTGATTGTGCAAGAAACAGCACACAATTAATGTCTCTCCCTCTCCCTCTTGTTCGACCTCTCATTCTCCCTCTCCCTCTCCTTGCCCTCCCCCTCCCCGCCTCCTCCTCGCCATACAATTAATGTCCCTCCCTCTCTCTCTGTCTCCCTCTCCCTCTCCCTCTCTGCTTCCCTTTCTCTTCTCCCTCTCCCTCACCCTCACCTTTTGCCTCTTCTTTTTCTCTCTCCCTCTCTCTCTCTCCCTTTTCCTCTCCCTCACCCTCACCTCACCTCCCCCTCCCCTTTCCCCTCCTCTTCCCCTCTCCCGCCCATCCTCCTCCTCCTCCTCCTCCTTCCCTTCCCCCTCTCTCTCTCCCTCCATTTCCAGAAAACCTATGGGGCAAATGAGAGGCACAGAAATCTGCACTGGGAAGGGCCAGGGTGGACCCCTGTGTGCCATGAAGCAAACCCATCCCGGGCATTGGTCCTAGAGCAGCTCTGGGGGGATCACACTTGTGACACTCAGATGGCCCACATGGGTGCACATGCTTGTTTGCTCTGCTCTATTAAACCCTGGCTGGGTCTTTGAGCATTGCTTAGTCATAAAATAGAAGAATGCACAATCCAGTTGTAGATGGAATCTGGTCCAGGACTTAAGAACAATAAATGACATAGTTGAGCCTCTACATCTTGTGGTTCCTAACCTTTATACTATAATAGACAAAGTGCTAGTCAATAAGCCTTTTATTTTAAGAACTACTTTCCCTTGGTAACCTGATTTGTGCCACTGTTAGAACCTCTACTTGGAATAT
>NW_006399777.1:20003698-20018565 GCF_000299155.1 Elephantulus edwardii | reverse complement strand
CCTTATGAATCAGGATGAAATCTCTCTCAGGGAGGAGTGATAGGGAATGGCAAAGGACACACTGACAAAGGAGATTAATCAGAACTGGTTTTGACAAGCACTGCGGTAATGGGACAATTAAAACAAACTTACAAGGAATATTCAACCTGAATCCTTCTGATCATATGGAGTTTTTTGAAACTATTTCTTTGAGTTTATTATGTTTAATTTGTTTGTTTGTGTATAAAGGATGCTCATCTAGATGATAACATAATTATGATAAAAACAGAAGGGGGGAAGTATGGGAAGCCAATACTAAATATTTGTAATAAACTGAACGCTATTTAAATTTTTTTTAAAAAAGAGAGATAGAAGAAAAAATAAAAAAAAAATAGGAGAATGGACAGGGTTGCACTGAAGGGCTATCTTTACAGTCAGAGTGGTATTAGTTAATCAGAAAATCAGGGAAATGAAACCCACCGCATGATACCTTGTGCTTCTCAACATCCCCTGACTTTGTATACAGACAGAAATCACAGGTGAGATGAACATGAGAACACACTTTCCTCTGACCAAGCATGCAGATGAAATGAATGGACATATAACTTGATGCACATGTGCCATAGAAATGTGGTCTCAATTCTTGAAATCCTTCCAGGGCAATGAAATTGGTGTTTGCTTGTGCATGTTAGTATAGTGATAGTCTGCTTTTTCAAATGTGTGCTTTTACATAGGCAGAGACAGAAGGGGAATTTGCTTTATCTTGTTCTGGGAAGGCCTATCTCTCCTCTGCTTGACTTTCCTAGCTCAGCTTGGACTGGTTCCTCCCATTTTGACTTTATCTTTCCTGGCCAGTTGCTGCACTGAGATAGGGTAAACGCTAGGTTACAGAAGGCCAGTTCAGTCTTATTTGAACGTGTTTATTATGTCTGAGCGAGGAGATAGAGGAAGTCTCACAGCTCCGTGCAGACAATTAAATGAGGTTGGAAAGTTTTATTTGGCTTGTTGTTGACAAAAGCTAAGTAAGTCCCTGGGTAGCTGTTAATTTTTCCGGGTGGTTCCCGGAGGAAAATCAAGCCAACTCGGGTCCGCCTGGCTCCCTGTGGGATGACAGTGAACTGCACAGTATGGAAAAGAGGGGCCAAGAATCTCTGTACTGATTCCCTTCTTTTGTTTCGTGGGGTTTCCACTTAGTGATGAGTTCAGCATCATGACTATATCATCATATCACTGAATGAAGAATGTGAAGATTGTGGAAATGTTTTTTGAGAAAAATATATAGATGACTGTTTACCACAATATTATTATATTAAAAAAAAAAAGGATGAGACCGTTTCACTTGGTTGGAAGAAAGTTATGCCTAATGAGAAGATATAAGACTTAGGTGGAGAAGAGAAAGAATAAGAATGTCTCCAAACTAGATCCCACCCATTTAGCCTATATTTTTAGAGAGCTGATTCTTACAGACCACACCACTATAATAGGAACTGTCATCATTTTACAGACAAAGAAATTGAGATTTTAAGTAACATGTGCAGAAAAATCTAGAAACGGTATCAAATTGTTGTTGTTGTAGTATACCATAGAGATATCACATTAGAGGAGATTGTCCATCTTTATCCTGTGAAGCAGCTGGGGGAATTTGAACCAAGTGCCTTTGTGCTGACAGTGCAGTTCCTTTTACCACTAGGCCACCAGGGTTCAGTACTAACTAGTAAGCAGTTATTCCAACTTATTTGTGTCTAACTCCAAGGCCTTTATTGATCTTTGTAAAAACGAAAGTAATATCTGAAGAGGAGGAAATAGAAGAGCACAGAATTCACACATACTAATAGCTCGTTCATCTCCATTTACTCAGAGACATAAGTAGCTTTAATCATTATTTAATTAAACAGAAAATTACCCCAAGTGATAACGAAGGATTATTTTATTCACCTCTTACTGCAAGAGATATTAAATGCTGTTGGGTGTTTCTATGTAATTATATAATGCAGTCCTGATAGAAACCAAGTACAAGTTGCATTATCCTTTTCAAGTTTGACACCTCATATTTTAGGAAAGTGAAAGTGAATTGTTATTATTAATAGTAATAGTAGTAAATGCTATTCTATTAGATGTGAAGTTAGTGAATGACATCGCATCCTCTGTGGGTTGTTTTATTGTAGAAATAATGGGGCACATGAGGAGGGATGGGGCAGAAGCAATCAAGTATTTTGGGGGAATTGCTGAGTACACAGGTTTCTCCAAACATTTAAGAGACTAATGCCCATTTTGACACACTGAGAAGTTGCTTCCCAAACTCCAGACTGTGAGATAGTCATTTTATGGAACTCCTGTAAGCTGAGTTTTCCTTAGAGCCCTTTGCAAAGCTAAATCGCATTCCAATCCCATATTCAAGCCAATATATTCAAGTTAATCATTTTGGCAAAGCCTCTACTATAGGTCAGGCACCCTCAGAACCATACCAGAGGTCCATAAAATAAAGGTTATACCTTTTTAGGGTTGAGAAAATGGGTACTCTGGGACATGAACTGGCTTGCCCACAGTCTCTGCCACCTGAGACTCGAGCTGGACTTGAACATGGCTTTTACCAACCTTCAGGCCTGTGGTGTGTCCTGTACACCCTGCTGAAATACAGAAAGTTTACTGCCTGGGTTGTCTAACTGGAAAGGACAGAGGCCCTGCCTCCTGGGCTTTTGTAGTCCTTTTAGCTCTGAAAGGAGAATAAATTATCAGTCAATGCCTGCTGATTAATTCTTTTGCTTTTTATCTAATTATTATTAGGAGCATGCTTGAGGGGTGGAAAAATGAACACAGAAGAAAAAAAGTAAATATAAAGGTTAAAAACTTGTCCTTCATAGAATTAATTCTACCTTCTTTTTTGAAATTGTTTATAACATTTTACATCTTATACAAGACATACTCTGTGTGTGTGTGTGTGTGTGTGTGTGTGTGTGTGTAGATTCTTTTGTTGTTTTACACTGATGTGCTCAGACCTGTGTAGAATGTCTGCTTAATAGACATTTGACATGTTTGTATTAATTCATACTGATTATTTATTTTTTGTATTGATGTAGCATGATTTCTTTTTTCATCTATTACTGAAGAATATTAAGGTCAGCATTACTATTTTTTTCTGGTTTTTAAAAATTCTTATTTTATTATTATTTTTCTGTGTCTACCGTCAAATTGGATCTGGCTGGTACAGGAGGAGATTGTCCCTCCTTCTCCAGCAGAGCATCTGGTGGATTTGAACCGTGTGCCTCTGGGATTGCAGTGCAGCTTCTTGCCACTAGGCCACCAGAGCTCCCTTGCATTACTATTTTTAAAAGGAATCTCTTCCTCTTTTTATTGCTCTCTTATATAACAGTGCATCAGTGAAGAAAATGAAATCTTACCTTATCTTTGCAAATTTGTGTTTATGATAGAAAAAAAAATCCACCAACAAAATAATATTTTCCCACAGTGACTTCTCTTGGGAAAATCAGTAAAGTGTTGTCAAGAATAAGTTTTAGGAATTGTAAATAAACAGTACGTTAACATATCAATCAATGAAGCAAAAACTAGCCTGCACATTTGGCTTTCTGGTCTTTTCTGTTATAGCCAATAAGCAAAAGACCTGAGCAGATGGTCACATCAGATGCCTTCATGACCAAGACCCCCTGTAGGTACAACCAGGAGATGCAACTCAGTGTCTTGGGCTTGCTACTGTCCCCATCAAAGAGCTCTATACAGTTTGATTTTAATGTTATGAACCCAGACTCCTTATGAGCTGAATGGGTGTCGGCAGCTTTCTCATTTTTGAGACATTGTCCATTGTGTCAGGAAGTGAGCCTTCCACTAATGTGAATCATAAACCAACTTCATGCAAGAAGTTTAGGATCTTCTTGCCCAAGTAATTCCTCCTCTGGGAAACTATCTCAAGATGTATTCCTCTAAGATGATGTGTGTGCAAACAAGATTTTGTGAGACCTGGAAGAAGGAAATATTTGATTCAGTGGATGTTTGAATTCTGGAAAGGCTTTAGAATTTGTAAATATTTCCAGTCATGCTATAATATTACTTGTAAAACTAACTTGTAAAACTAATAGCCCATAGAAGCAAATCCTTATTAAATGTCTAGGAAGACTATGCGCCCACACGATGATCTGTTTTACAATTGACATAATCTTTTTAAATGGCATCCCGCTGTTTTAAACCAGGCTTGCCCACATGAGGAGGACCTTGACTTGATTCTCTTTGCCCTTGCCGCCTGCCTGCTGGACATCTAGCTTCTGGGCTCACTACATCCTGCCTATCTTTTTATTTTGTTGCCACTGAGAGTGGACACTCCAGAAACTGAGTCACAACTATCCAACTGTCTATCCAGTCTCAGATGTTCCAATTCCTCTTTGTTTTCCAAACATTATGAGTAAATGAAATCTCAAGCTTGAGTACAACCTGTCTAAATTAATGATATAGTCTGTCTAGTCTTTCCATTGATCTTTGACATTTCATCAGCTGTTCAGTGAACCATTAGACAACAAAGGATCGCATCTCAAGAGAATCCCCACTTTTAAATTGGGTCACTTTAGATAAATAGATAGATGGATAGATGGATGGATGGATTGATAGATGATAGATAGATAGATAGATAGATAGATAGATAAATAGATAGCTAGATAATAGACAGACATAGGGAGATATATTTGAAATATATATATTAGAGACATATATATATTTGAGATATACATAGATCTATATATATCTATATATAGATTTATATCTAGCTATCTGGCTGTTGAAGCAGGAATGGCATCCACTTCCTAAATAAGATGCCTCTGGAAACCCTATGAACTTCGATGCTAAACGTCAATGGTTGTAGACGGACTTCAAGCCTTTTGTTCATAAGGTTGCTGTGAGTCATGCTCAACTCAAAAGCAGTCAACAACAACAACATATATAGTGTGTGTGACCATGACCGTTGGACTATTTTGAAATAACGACAAGTTTAGAAGAATCTCTAAGAAAACATTCTGTTCTTCCTTATCTCTACTGTAAACCTGTACTCAAGATTTCTCCAAAGACCATCAAGTTGACATTGAAATCAATAGAATTTTGATGACTCAATCTTTGTGTCAGAATAATTATAACCCTCACAAGGAAGAAAGAGCATGCCAAGCTCTTGAGTTCTTCAATACTTTACTTATTCATATAACAAATATTTCTTTTCTCTTATTCTCTAACTAACTACTGTGTTGGGAAGGTATCCAGAAAGAATATTATGAAATATTCTTGCAGTTGTTATTTTGTAGTTGTTGTTGTGTGCTGTTGAGTCAGAAACAACCCACAACTGGCATTCCAGTGGGTTTTCAAAGGCAGTAAATCACACAGGAGGTGATGACCCACCTTTCTCCCGTAGAGAGTTGCCTTTGGAATTGCAACATAGCTTCTTACCATGAAGCCACCAGAGCTGCTGTCCGCAGCAATCCAGACAGCCTTTGTCTCATGGCAACCTATGCCCTTTGGAATGTGACCATTGTGATCCATAGAGTTCTTTGTGGCTGAAATTGAGAAGTAGGTCTCCAGAACTTTCCTCCTACTTCAGAGGCTCTGCCTAAACCTCCTCCTCATAGCAATACTCGTGTTCCTGCTGACAGTTGAGTGGTGGCTACACTGGAATACATTAGCCAAGAGTAAAACTCCTGCATGCAAGGCAAGTCCATCGCAGACCCACCAAAGCCCTTATAATAGTAACTGTCGTTAGCATATGATGACCTCTATGTACCAATGGCATCCACTTCCTAAACAACATGCCTCTGGAAACTCTACAAACTTTAATAAATGTCAATTGTTATAGAAAGGCTTCGTTTGGCCTTTTATCCGTAGGGTCACTATGAGTTGTGCTCAACTTGAAGGCCATCAACAACAACAAGAAGAAGTACTTTAAAAGGATTATCTCATATTGTTGTTGTTATGTACCGTCAAGTCGCTTGCAACTCAAGCAACCCTATGTACAACAGCCCTAAACTCTGCTGTCCTCTGCCAATCTCACTGTCTCCGATACACCCATCCTGATTACCCCAGTTATTGAATCAATCTGCCTCATAGAGGGCCTTCCCCTCCTGCGCTGTCCCTCTACCCTCCCAAGCATGATGTCCCTCTCCAAGGACTGGTTCCTCCTTACGACATGTCCAAGTATGTTAGATAGAGCCTCAGAATCCTTGCCTCCATATGTTGTTGTTAAGTGCCGTCTAGTCACAGGCGACTCATAGTGACTCTATGAAGGAGAGTCCTCAATGCTTGGGTGCCTTTCATCCTCTCTCCAGGTTCATAGGGTTTCCGGAGGCAAGTTATTACGGAAGTGGATGCCGCTCCTGCTTCCAAGCTTGTTTTGATCGGGGAGCTCAACCCCACTCTCTGTCCGCATTGGGTAACCAACCATTAACTCATTTGACACATCAGTGTCACAGTGTTCAGCCTCACAGCAACCACAAGTGACCATGGTACGGTAACTTGTACACCAGGGCTATACGACCTAGAGGAATGTCTGAACAAAACAATGAAAGATAGGCCCGAGGGCCGCAGATTAAAAGGCACCCACCTTTGGCTTGGTAGCATCACTTTTTGTCCACTGGGCCAGCTGACCTTTCTCTTTATGTTGATATTATTGTTGTTAAGTGTCGTCGAGTCGCAGGCGACTCATAGCGATCCTGTGAAGGAGAGTCCTCTATGCTTGGGTGCTTTTCATCCTCTCTCCAGGTTCATAGGGTTTCCGGTGCCTCCATATAATCCTCCAAAAATCTATTTTCTGGCTAATACTTATACAAAGATAGGGAGCATGAAGTTTGTTGCTGGTAGGAGTCAGCAAGTCTACTATGACTCATAGTGACTCTATAAATGACAGATTAGAACTTCACCCTCTCTTGCACCATCCTCACAATCTTTTGCTTCCTCAGGCCATTGTTGTAGTCGCTGTGTCAGTCCATGTCATTGAAGGTCTCTGTCGCTTTCACTGATGCTCAGCCTTTACCAGCATTGTCTTTGTGTCTGATCCACTGAGTTTACTGTCAGGGTCACGGTGTCTGTCTGTCTCATTGAGGATCTTCCTTGCTTTCTCTGACTCTCCACCTTTCCCAGCACAATGGCTTTTCCCAAGTACTGGACTCTCCTGATAACATGCCCAGAGCATATGAGGTGAAGTTTCACCAATCTTGTCTCTAAGGAGCATCCTGGTTGCGCTACCTCCAAGACTGGTTGGCTCTTTTTGGAGTCCATGGGCTATTCAATACTCTTCTTCAACACTATGATTTAAAGATGTCAGTTCTTCTTCTGTCATACTTATTCATTGTCCAACTTTCAGATGCCCAGGAAGCAATTGAAAAGATCAGGCACACTTTGTTCTTCACATTGACATCTTTGGTCTTTAACACCTAAAAGTGATCCTTGACGGCAGGTTTCCCTACTAAAACATGTTTCTTTATTTCTTGACTGCTGCTACCATTTGTGGATCCAGGCGAAGGAAAGTAATTGACAACTTTAGTCTTTTCTCCATGTATCATTGTGCTTCCTATTATTATAGACCCAAGTTGTGGGAAATTATGTTTTCTTGATGTTGAGGAGAAACCCAGTCTTTGTCTGCATCAAGTGATTCAAGTCCTCTTCACTTTGTGTAAGCAAAGACGTTGATCTGCATAATGCAAATTGTTGATTAGTCATTCTCTAAACCTGATGCCGCAATGTTCTTTAGATAGTCCAATTTCTCGTATTATTTGCTCAGATGGTAATCAGTTGTCAATTTGCTGTACTGAACAACTTGGAATTGCTGTGATGCTGAACACCGTCCCATAGACATATCAAATACCATAATGGTTACCCTTTATGTACAGTGTTTGGATGCGCTCCCAGACTGATTCATGTTGAAAATCAGGAGTGGCATCCGCTTCCTAAACTAGATGCCTCTGAAAACTCTACAAACTCTCTTATAAATGTACAGAAATAATGTTAATTATAGAACAGAGTTCAGGTCTTTCGTGCAAAGCTTACTCTGAGTAGTATTTGACTTGACAACACTTAACCACTGCTAAATGAGACTAGTGCTGTTATATCTGGGGGAACACTCTTCCACTCTTAGTCAATGTGCTGTATGAAGTAACCTGAGTTTACTGTGATGCTAAATCGTGTGCCTTGGGGATATCAAATACTATACTGGTTTCCCACTATGGACAGTGTTTGGAGCTCCCAGTTGTAAAATAGGTTTGGAAGCAGGAGTGGCATCCACTTTCTAAACCACATGCCTCTGGAAACTCTATGAACTTGGAAAAACAATGATAGCTGTAGAAAGGCATTAGATCTTTTGTTCATAGAGTCGCTATGAGTCAACCTCGACTCAACGGCAATCAACAACAACAACACATTGAATAGGTGTGGAGAGAAGATAGTTCCCTGACACACAGTTTTCCTGATTTTAAACCATACAATGAATGTTCTCTTGTTCTATTCAAACAACTGCTTCTTGGTCTAGGTATAGCTTTCTCATGAGCAAAATGAAGTGTCCTAGGATTCTCATTCTTCTTAAAGTTATCCATAATTTGTTATTTCCCAGAGAGTCAAATGTCTTTTTATAGTCAATAAAACAATAGGAAAAACAATAAAACAATAGGAAAACAGCTTTCTGGTACTCATCTGATTTAAGCCAAGATCTGTCTGACATCAGCAATGATTCTACTCACTCCATGACTCCTGAATTCAGCTTGAAATGTTGGCAGTTCTCTGTTCATGTTTTGTTACAGCTGTTTTAAAAATAATCTTCAGCAAGATTTGACTTGCATCTGATATGAATTTTTTAAAATAATTTCCACTCTGATGGATCTCCTTTTTTTTAAAATGGAAACAAATATGGTTCTCTCCCAGTCAATTGACCTGGTAGCTGCCTTCCAAGTTTCTTAGCATAGACTAGTGAACAGATCCAGGGCATGTGTTTTCCTGAAACACCTCAATTGCTATTTCATCATTTGCTGGAGCCTTATTTTTTTCTAATGTCCTTCGTGCAGCTTGGATTTCTTCCTTCAGCGCTCTTGGTTCTTGATCATATTAAACTTCCCAAAATAAAGTAAAACATGTTGGTAAAGATTCGCCCACTGCTGATAAAGCTTAAAGCAAACTTTCAAGCCCAGTGTATTTGCCCCCATTTTCTTGTTTATTGTTATTTCTACACGCACAAGATGAAAGTCCCAGCCCTTGTGGAGCTCATGGCCTGAGTCAGAGACCATTTCTTCACACAGACTGTTCTACTAAACCTCAGATGGCTTGCGAGACTTCCATCTCCCACAGGCGTTACGTTGGTTGTATATACTTTATGATGGAAATTCCTCAGTGCCATAGACTCTCTTTAAAGTTTTTCTTTGTTTTTGCCTCTTTTGAGTATTCTTTGCCTTGCCCTTCTGGCTATTTCTGCTGAGCGCACCCCTCCACTGCCTGTTTAATCTCTCTCTCTCTCTGACAATTATTAGAGTTCCCTAATGCTATGTAAGGTGGTTTCAAAGAAAAACATGGACAAGAGGGGAAGCAGTTTCTGCAAATGAGCTGGTGATGGATGGCTCAGCCTTCTTGAGTCTTCTCTGGCATTTAAAGGACTCTGATTCCAAATGCACATCCACTTCATTCTGCTGTTGCTAATCTCCTCTTTGCCTTGATTAACAACTCAGTTCATTATGTTTTCCGTTCACATTAATCTTCTTTTCTCGGAGTTTGGTAACATTTGGAGTCATTTCCCCCTGTATTTATCCATCTGGAATGTTTAGGAAAGATAAGTTTGTAAAATGTCAGTTAATTCACAGACTTAGGAGGAATATTTTGAATTCAGCTACAGATACCCCACTCCACAAGGCCATTCAGGGACTTTCCATTGCACAGCTCTGGAAGGTTCTCAACTTGGAGCAAGATCCACAGCACCAAGGATCAGGTGGCAACGTAACAGTCCAGAAATGACAGCAAAGCTGCCCAGATCTTTGACTGTCCTCATGGAGCAGATGGGCTTGGGAGAGAGCTGTGGGGGTAGTAGAAAGAGTTGTGAGATTAATGAGTCAGAATAAAAGCTTTGGCTTCAGTCCTGTCTTTACCACCTACAAGCTGTTTGACCTTGGATAAGTCACATTTTCTTTCTGAGATAACAGTTGCCGCCTCTGGAAGCTGGTCCTAGAGATGACTGTGTGTCACATTAGAAAAAAAAAATCTACTGGTGGTGAATATGTTGGTTAGAGAACAGAGAAGTCTTTGGGACATTAGTTGATACGGGCCCTCTGAGGTCTCATACAATCTCAGGAGGTCGAAAAGGAAGTCACTCTTGGATATTCTTGGCTGTGAGTTTGTAGCGACATTTAGTTGTGAAGGCTGATGCATGTTAATCTCAATTCTTTATTTTTGTAAGATGTTTCTTTAAAGGTAATAGCTCAAATGGAACATCCATTCTAAACTCAGTACAGATATCTCTATTAACCATGAAATAATGGTCTTGTTTCTCAGTGTCATGCAAGTGTTATTCGTGCAAGAGTCTATTTGTGTTTCTATTATTATAGGAAGGGGAAAGATGTCATTAAATTGTAATGCTATAGAATCAAGATGGGGTTTGGGTTGTAGAGGGAGTCAGTAAGGACAAGAAATCTGGATTACTTGCTTTATGACTGCACAACTAGAAACGAGGCAACATTATCCGGAAATATTGTCACCTGTTGAAAGTCCTCTCCCTGAGCACCTGGGATGTGAAAAGGAGACTCCCATTACGCACGCAACTCCCAGTGGTGTTGATGGAAATTACTTGCATAACTAACCCTCCTGCCCACGTAGAATGCTAGGCGCCTGAGATTATTTTTAATTGCAACATACCTCCCGTTGCAAAAGAGCTAATTGTATCTGCTTCCCTTTTCTTTAGGTACCCAAGCAAGAAGGACAGAAACAATGAAGAGGCACGCGTGTTAGCGGCAACCTTTTGAACCACACAGGAGAGAAGGCAGCAGTGTGGCCAAGACCAGAACAATTGCAACCTTTGGTGGAGTGAATGAGGAATGGGCTTGTGATTATGCGGACATTCCAGCATGAATCTGGTAGACCTGTGGTTAACTCGTTCCCTCCCCATGTGTCTCCTCCTCCAAAGTTTTGTCCTTATGATACTGTGCTTCCATTCTGCCAGTATGTGTCCCAAGGGCTGTCTTTGTTCTTCCTCTGGGGGTTTAAATGTCACCTGCAGCAATGCAAATCTCAAGGAAATACCTAGAGATCTTCCTCCAGAAACAGTTTTATTGTACCTGGACTCCAATCAGATCACGTCCATCCCCAATGAGATTTTTAAGGACCTCCATCAACTCAAAGTTCTCAACTTGTCCAAGAATGGCATTGAGTTTATCGATGAACATGCCTTCAAAGGAGTGGCCGAAACCTTGCAGACTCTGGACTTGTCCGACAACCGGATTCAAAGCGTGCACAAAAACGCCTTCAATAACCTGAAGGCCAGGGCCAGAATTGCCAACAACCCCTGGCACTGTGACTGCACTCTCCAGCAAGTTCTGAGGAGCATGGCGTCCAATCATGAGACAGCGCACAACGTCATCTGTAAGACTTCGGTGTTGGATGAACACGCCGGGAGGCCATTCCTCAATGCTGCCAACGATGCCGACCTTTGTAACCTCCCAAAAAAAACTACCGACTACGCCATGTTGGTCACTATGTTTGGCTGGTTCACCATGGTGATCTCGTACGTGGTATATTACGTCAGGCAAAATCAGGAGGATGCGCGCAGACACCTTGAATACTTGAAATCCCTGCCAAGCAGGCAAAAGAAAGCAGATGAACCTGATGACATTAGCACTGTGGTATAATGTTCGAACGGACTGGCCTTGACAAAGAAAGTAACTTGTGATGCAGTAGAATAAGTGGTTGACTTCTTCCACTCATTGTGAACATTTAAGACTTTGTATTTTAGTTCCTTTTTGAATTTTGCCATTGTTCCACTTTAACAGGCTTTACAACCTAAGGAACCGTTTTAGTTTAGGTGATCCATCCTTTCATTGTACCCCTGGTGGTTTATTCCTGAGCAATCTACTCTCTGAACATTAGTTAGTTCCATCTACTATTTAATAATGAAATTTATTTTTTTAATTTAAAACCAAATAAAACTCAACTTTGAACCATGGAAAACAGAGTAACTTATTGGTGAAGAAAATGGTACAGTAATTGCATCTTCGTGGGGGGGGGAGAAAAAAAATTAAAACAGAGACCCTGCCCCTCATATTTTTAAAAGTTAAGCATAAACTATCATAATGAAAAATATGTTATTCAATCTTACCCTACACTGGGGAGTTACCACTGAATTATTGATCAAATAAAATATCTATCAGAATTTAAAATTCTGAGACTTTGGAAACTCAGATGATAAAACAACAAGTGTGATATTCTACAGAAGCTGAAGTTAGGATACCCTTTGCAGATTAACATCTCCAAGTAGATTCACTTAAAGAACAAATACTGTGCTTCTATTCTGTGCGAGGCACAGTGAACAATAAAAAGGCAAGGCATTTAATTTGCATTTAAGGTTTCAGTCTGGTGGAGAAACAGCTCTACTAGAAAGAAAAAAAAATTCAGAGTCATTGTCATGAAATTTAAACTAACTCTTACCCGACCATCAGCAGGATTTGAAAGCTGTTTATCCCACGGGAAGAAATTACTCATCTTTCTTCTGTGGAACCCCTGGTGGATTTGAACTGTTAGAAAGTTTTACCCTTCGAGCTGGCAGCACAACTTCCTATGGACTTGTTGTTGTTGAGTACCGTTGAGTGGAAATAGACCCATAGCTGACCCTCCAGTAGGTTTTGAGAGGCAGTTAGTTGCATGGGAGGAGATTGCCCATCCTTCTCCCGTGGAGCAGCTGATGGATTTGAACCATGTGCCTTCAGGATTGTAGTGCAGCTTCTTGCCACTCGGCCACCAGAGCACCTATGGACTATATGACTTATTAATCAGGTAGCATCAATGATATTCCAGGCACTGTGTGAAATATTTTATACTACTGTTGTCCCACTAAGCCCTCACTCACTGATGAGTCAGTGACAGAATTCTCACCTGTCATGTGAGAGACCTACGTTCAGTGCCCAACTAGCATACCTCCTGCACAGCCACCGCCTAGCTGTCAATGGGGGCTTGAGGGTTGCTATGATGCTTAACAGTTTTAGCTGAACTTCCAGACTTTTCCTAAAGTAGAGTAGGAATGGAGATTTGGTAATCCACTTCTGGAAATGAGCCGGTGGAAACCTTGTCTGATCACAGCCGATCATGCGTGTGGGGCAGGACTGGGAGCAGTTCATTCACCGTGCGTAGGATTGTGGTCCACTGGACGGTAGCTAATGACAACAAGGCCTCGTAACAGAAGGAGAAAGTGGTACCTGCTCCTTTTACACAGGAGGAAACTGAGAGTGAAAGTAGTCCAGTGAGTAACCGCTCCATTTACGCAGGAAGAAATTGAGAGTAAAAGTAGTCCAATGACTTGCCAAGTAGAAAGTAGCAGCAGGCATTTAAAAATCATTTTCTGTCTCTGAAGATAGGTGAGTTTTTTCCCCATTAAGCTTTTATTAGGTTGGTTTAGAACTCAAGTAGCCTACCGGTAAAGTGTTGCACTACCAAGCCAAAGGCACACAGTTCAAAATCCACCAGCTGCTCTGTGGGAGAAAGATGGGTGCTCTCCTTCTGTGTGATTTACAGCCTCTGAAAACCCACTGGAGCATCAGCTATGACTCAGTTCCAACTTGACAGCATCTACAACAAGGTTGGTTTATTATTTTTTTTATCATTATTTTTGCGTGAGTGTACCATCAAATCAGATCTAACTGGTACAGGAGGAGATTGTCCCTCCTTCCCCAGCAGAGCATCTGGTGGATTCGAACCGTGCGCCTCTGGGATTGTAGTTGCAGCTCCTTACCACTAGGCCACCAGAGCTCCCCTAAGGTTGGTTTATTGCATTGTAAAATTTGCATTTTTGAAGGCACCCATTTTTTAATTTTTTTCATTTTCTACTAGTTTATTTACAAAATTTGACTACAAATTTGGAACAAATTCTTTCAGTTTCCCTCACCCGCCAACCCATCAAATCGACAACCCAATGATTAATCCCAGTCCCCCTACATATCCACATCCCTCTGTTTTCAACCTCTCCTACCCCTCTTAAATCCTTATACTCATTCTACAATTTTAAGCACACAGTTTCATGAATTTTGACAAACGTGTATACCTATGTAAGTTCCGTGACAATCATAATGTGGTGTCACTTTTTGTAGTAAGAATCGTGTTTTTCCATTTTAAGATGCAATTGACTAAAAAAAAAAAAAAAAGATGCTATTGACTGAGACTTATGTGAGCTCTTACAAGACAGATTTGTAGGTGAGGAAAGAAGGAGCCAAGGGAGTTAGAGCATAAAGACATAGGTGATATTTGGTGTCTGCATCAGGGAATAGTGAGAGACAAAGCTCGAGTTGTATGGTGGGGATTTCAATTCTAGACTGAAGAGTAATAGAAACCAGGAAGTGTTCATTGAACATTTATATGACAAGTATTTCTTTGGATTGTTCTAATCAGTACTTACATCTCCTCTATGAGATGGTCTTTTATGGACAAGTTACCAGAATGACAGGAGTAGAAGTTAATTCAGAGCCTAAAATTCATGAAGGAGTTCTAGTGGCCTGGTGGTTATAAGCTGCACCATAATCAAAAGGCACATAGTTTGGATTTACCAGCAGCTTCATTGGAGAAGAATAGAGTATCTCCTCTGATGGGATTTACTGCCTCTGAACACCCACTGCAGGCTCAGCTATGGGTTGGCTCAGAACGGATGATACCCAAGCACAAAGCTCATAAGAATATAGTAA
>NW_006399777.1:19990083-20003438 GCF_000299155.1 Elephantulus edwardii | reverse complement strand
GCTGTTGTACATAGGGTCGCTATGAGTCGCAGGCGACTCGACGGCACATAACAACAACAAGTAAGTACACCTCAGAAGTTCTTAACACTAGTGTATAGTCTGTGAAGAGTTGCACTGCAAACCCACAGGGCCTTCTCTCAAGCAGTTCAAATCCACCAATGGCTCCTCCACAGGAGAAAGATGGGCAATCTCCTGCCAAGTGATTTACTGTTTCTCAAAAACCTGCTGGTTCCATCTGGATGTCAATCAAGTTCAGGTTTTTTTATGGGTCTCTATAATCACTTTGTGTCACGAACTCTCCTTCATAGGGTCACTACGAGCCACCTGCAACTCGACGGCACTTAACAACAACAACAATAATCACTTTAGTGTTCTGCCTTTAAAAGTCATAGACTTGACTACATAAAGTTGCTGGTTTTTTTAAGAAAGCTGCAAAATATCTATGTGAGACTTGAATAGGATGGAAGGACTATTCTGTCATTTTGAGTATGTAATATTATTTGACTCGTAATTAGGCTATCTTATGGGTATCCAAGAATAGCATCCTTGCCCACAGAAAGCCTTTAGAAGCTACTTATGGAATAATCTCTTTAAGGGCTATCAGAGGGTGCAGTGAGAACCAGCCACATCAAGGCTGGAAGTGGGACATTCAGAGTAATGTGGTTGGACACGGCCCATGGGGCATACTCCACAGACCATGGGCTTTTCACATCCATCCTAGCCTTCCATAAAAGAAAAAAGGGGGGAAAAAGAAAGAAAGAAAAAGAAAAACAAGTAAGTCTAAAAATCAGGATATAAATTCTAGACATCCTACCTCCCAGTCTAATCTAGACTTTGTGGTTTTGCTGACTAGACCTGATTTTATTCTTAGTTCTTGTGAAATAAGAGCTTTGCTGAAGACTTAACGCCCCCTGGAGGACAACGTTTAATACTTCTCTGTAAGTACTGACATAGAAAAATGCCTGTCTGAACGGAGTATCTACTTCTACAAAAAGTCTTTGCTAGGATAACACCTTAGAAAGTTAAATTAATAGACTTTAGTCGAGTGTATGAGTCACGTACTGGAAATGCTTTGACAAATCAACTTGTTCTTCACAAAATACTCAATAAGCAACATCATGATAGTTGGAGAAAGTGTTGAAGTTGTCAGTGATTTCATTTTGCTTAGATTCACAATCAGTACCCATGATCCCGGCAGTCTGGAGATCAGGAGACGTATTGCATTTGGAATGTCTGCCGTCAGGGACTTCTCTGAAATACTGAAGAGCAGTTATGTCAGTTCAAACACGTTGGTGTGCCTGACTCAGGCCATGCTCTTTTCAATAACTTGCTGCGTATCTGAAAACTGGACGATGAATAAAGACAACAGAAGAAGAATTGATGACTTTGAGTTGTTGGCTTTGGAGAAGAGTATTGACTATCCAATGGACTTCTGAAACAGCAAACAGTTAACTCTTGAAAAATGTACAGTCAGAATGCCCCCATCTCACATATTTTAGACATGTTGTTAGGAGAAGCTATTCCTTGGAAAGGGAATCATGTTTGGAAAGGTGGGGGGCCAGCTAAAGAAAGGAAAGGCATCAATGAGAGGAAAACCCCCCCAGTTACATGAAGACCTTCCAATACAGTTACTGCAGCAATGTACTCAAATGTGTCAGAGATAATGAGGATAGCACAGGATATGACGGGGTTCAGGTCTGTTGTTTATAGAGTTGCTATGAGTCATACTCAACTTGATGGCACCCAACGACAAAAACTAAAAAGAGCTCATCTTCCTACGTACACATTACATTCACACCATCCATGAGATAGTTTGATTCAGTGACTTCTACAGTGAGTTTGAGCATGGTAGAGATTAGAAGGGTAGTACAAGATAAGGCAATGATCAGATCTGTGGTTCACAGGGTCTCCAAGAGTGGTAGTTGTGTCCATGACACCTAACAACAAAAATAACGTAAGTATTCACTCACTCATTGCCTTTGAAATGGACCTGACTAATAGTTGATCCTTCAATGGGTCTTCAAGACACTATAAATTGCACAAGAGGAGATTGTCCATCTCTTCCCCACAGAAACACCAGTAGAGTGGAGTCATCAGAGGGGCATTGCCTTGGGTTAATGCGCATTTCCATATGAACTCTGCCATTGGAGTATTTTCTGTCCCTATGTAGAGTTGATTGTGGCAGTCACTGTGCCAATCCACCTCATTGAGGGTCTTCCTCTCTCTCACACTTCCCAGCATGATGTCTCTCTCCAAGGACTGATACCTCCTAAGAATATGTTCAAAGTAAGTGAGATAAATTTTTACCATCTCTGTCTCTAAGGGGCATCCTGGCTGCACTTTCTTTAAGACAGATTTGTTCTTTTGCCTGTTGTTGTTAGATGTTGTCAAGTCAAGTATGACCCATAGTGATCCTATGAGCAGTATATCTGAATCCTGTCCTGTCCTGTGCCATCCTCACACTTCCTGACACACTAGGGTCCATTACAGCAATCACCATGTCAATCTATCGGGTTGAGAATTTTCCTCTCCTTCACTATCCCTCCACTTTTCCATGCACAATGTCCCAATAGTCTCTCCTAGCAACATGTCTGAAGTATGTAAGATGAAGCTTTATTATCTTTGCCTCTAAGGAGCACTGTGGCTGCATTTATTCCAAGACATACTTGTTTGTTCTCTTGGCCGTCCATGGGATGTTCAGTACTTTTCAACACCACAGCTCAAAGATGATTCCTCTTTTGTCATCCTCTCCATTGTCCAGCTCTCAGATGCATAGCAAATGACAGGAAAGACTTGATGGCCTGAGTTGGATGAATCTTAGTTCTCAAACTAAATATCATTACTCCTCAATAATTTGGAAAGGTCTCTGACTGTAGACTTCCCCAATACATCTCTCGATTTCCTGACTGCTGATACCAAAGATGTGAACTGTGGATACAATGAAGATGACATCGTTGACAGTTTCAATCTTTTCTCCTTTTATCATGATGTTCTATATAGGTCCAGTGGTAAAAATCTTTGTTTTCTTGACATTGAGAAGCAATTCATGTTGAAGACTGCATTCCTTGATCCTCTGAAACAAGTGCTTCGATTCCTGCTCACTTCCACCAAGCAAGGTTGGGCATCTGCATAATGCAGGTCTTCCTCCGATCTTCTTTACAGAATCCATGTTCTTGAATAATTTGCTCAACATACAGATTGAATAGGCATTGAGAGAGAATACAACACTGATGCACTTCCTTCTTAATTTTACATCACTGGTCTCCCCATTTTCTTTACACAGATGGCTCAAGGCTGCTGTGAAGCTGAACACTGTGACACTGATGTGTCCAGTGCAATAATGGTTACCCATGGTGAACAGTGTTGGGTGGAGCTTCCTGATTAAAACAAGCTTGGAAGCAGGAGTGGCATCCACTTCCAAAATGGCTTGTCTCCGGAAACTATGAATGTGGAGAAACAATCAAAGTTATACAAGTGTTTGTCTTTCCTTCGGTCGCTATGAGTCATCTACGACTCAATGGCACCTAACAACAACAATAACAACAGCGTTCCCTTGTTCTGTTGGCACAAAAGCCTCTTGTTCTAGCTATAGGTTTCACATGGGTGCAATTAAGTGCTCTGGGAGTCTCATTCTTCTCAGGGTTAGCCATAATTATGATCCACACAGTCAAATGCCTTTGCATAGTCAATAAAGCATAAATAGACACTCCTCTGGTATTCTATAATTTGAGCTGGTATTCATCTGATATCAGCAATAATATCCCTGGTGCTATGGCCTCTTCTAAATCTAGCTTGACCTTCTGGGAGTTTTCTATCTCCGTTCTGTTCTAGCCATTTTTGAATGATCTTCAGCAGTATTTTGCTTGCATCTGGTATTGATGATATAGTTCATATTAATTATAATAATATTGCATGCCAAAATAGGAGATTGAGGATAAACTTTAACTCTCAAGGAGAGAAGCAGCATATAATATGAGGAAGGGATATCTTCAGGGTTACCACACTTCACTGAAGGGTTAATTATTAGTTCTGATACAAAGGCAATGATTGAGTAAGTGACTGAATAAATATGTTGTTGTTGGCAGGTGCTGTGGAGTCAGTTACCACTAATAGTGACCATATAAACCATAGATCTGAACTTAATCTTATCCTGCACCGTCCTTACAATCTCATAGTCTGGATGCATAGCTGAAGGCACACACACAAACACCAGCGCTGATCCCAACTTACTCTTTATACTTTCAAACAATAATAAGTATTTTACTCATGGGGCTTTGCTCATTTTAGAATTTTAAAGTTTTATGAAACTAAATGATGTTGGTTTCTTTTAAGTCAATTCTGAGTCACGGTTACTCCTCCATTGGTTTTGTTTTCAAGCCTGTGACTTTAAAAAAAAAAAATTATTATTTTTTGTGCATTGTACTGTCAAATTGGATCTGACTGGTACAGGAGGAGATGGCCCCTCCTTCTCCGGCAGAGCATCTGGTGGATTCGAACTGCATATCTCTGGGATTGCAGTGCAGTTTCTTGCCAGTAGGCCACCAGAGCTCCCCTGCCTGTGACTTTTTTGGAAGCAGGTTGCCAGGCTTCTGTTCTGAGGCACTTCTAGTTGGGTTCCAACTGCCAACTTCCCATCTAGTCATCAGACACTTAACCATTTGGGCCACACAGTGACTCTGTGAATCAACATTGAGTTATCGGAGACATGTACCGTCCTATTTCCTAAATATTTTAAGAAATACTTATCAACCCAACAGATCTCTGCTGGAGCAGGAGGAGCAACCTCTTCCTGTATCAGTCAGATCTGATTTGATGGTACACCCCCCCCAAAAGAATAATAATAAAAGAAATACTTCTCAGCCTTTTCCTTGGTACTTTTCTCTTAATCTCTCAACCTTATTATGTTGAGAATTGAATTTTAGTCTAATCTTTAACATGTGCATATTTCTGCAGCAAGGCAAATAATAAAGCATGCCTACCCAACTGGAACACTTTTAGGAAAGTGATAAAATCCTTATGCAATGGAAGATTTAACGTTCAAGAACACTTTGGCAAATTGTTAGGCACTGATCATACAAATTCTGCCCGGTACACGTTGTTCTTTTTTTTTTACATCCTTCTTTTGATTACCCGCAGTAATTCTTGTTCTAACATCAAAGAAGGCAGTCTGAGATGTGGGTAGGTTTTCCTTACTGACTTGAGACCTTCAGTTCAGACAGTCAGTTCTCTCATTTATCCGGCACAGTTGGGAAATGGAAAATTCTGCTTCATTAGATGTTCTGATCACAAGAGGTGGTGAACAGCTGGATGTCTGGGCTTGATGGGGACTAGAGATAATCCCAGCTATTAAGTTTTTTGTTTGCTTGTGCGTCTCCAATTTCTGCACTCCCTTTTCTTTCTCTCTTTCGCCAAGGAGTCAGAATCATCTACTCAGAGCTGACCCCCCATTGTGTTTTTTATACAGTAATTTACTCAGGAGTAGATTGCCTATCTTTCTATCTTAGAGCTGCTGCCAGATTTGAACCAACAGAGGCTCAGCCTTTGGGATGACTGGGCAGCTCCCTATGGACGAGGCCACAGGAGCCTCCCTTCTTACATCACACAATTAACAAAAGGATTTTCTAATGAAATCATTGCCAGAACCAGAACCGCATGGTGGTATCCAACACGAAATATCATTGGCTATCAGCCAGAATTCCCTCAGGATTCAGATGGCATTTCTGGTTCGTATGTTACCACAGAAGCATTCTTAAGACTGTGATGCTCTCTCCTGGCTCCTTCTATTTTTACAATAGTGGTCTTATGCAGTATCTGCCCTGATGAGACTGAGTTAGTTCCATTGTTTTTTGAGGTTGTGGGGCCAGTGTAAGGTAGCTAACCACAGTCAGGCTCTCGCACGCATATCCCTCCACTTCCTTTCTACTGGAGAGATGGAGAAGTCTCGCTGTTGCAATTTGCAACAAGGAGAGAGTGACTCAGCATTTGTTTCCTTGACTAATAACACAGTGAGTTGGCTGAACGCAGCTCTGTGACAGGAAGGGGCGTGGCTGCCCCTCCACAAAGTCCCTTTACATTTCCATTGCTCTTGTCACCCTGGCTTCCCAAAGTGTGTCATTGCGTCAAGTCCGCTATCTGGCACAGATAAAGCAAGCCAGAGGCAAACTCATTCGTGAATAACACGCATTGTAAATGTGCTCCCTTTCCCAAATGCAGTAGGAGGATGGATATTTAGGGAAGCTACTTATGGAATAGCTTCATTCCTTGTCCTACTCTCGTCCACACTTATTGTATGATAGTTCCAGATGAACTTCATGGCGGAGGGTCACGCGGACCAAGCCAGGACGCTCCTCACGTGTCTAAGCTTTCTTCCTCCCAAGTGATGACCTTACCCTCTAGAGGCCACAAGATGGACATAGAACGAGGGTTTCATGGACAGATAAGAGTAAAAGAAAATCCGTCTGGGTTTGGTGGCTCTAATAGGCAGTGTTGGAAAATCTCAGGACAATGTGATTTGTTGAAGTGTTCAAGTACAATCGACTTCCTCTCTCTCTCCCCACACACTCTTTCTCTACTCGCACACACACAACTTCTCCTCACAACTCTTTCTCTACTTACACACACACACACACACACACACACACACACACAACTTCTCTCTCTCTCTCTCTCTCTCTCTCTCTCTCTCTCTCCTTTTCTGTCTATATGAGGAGTCAGATCTTGAGAGCATCATAGAACAAGAAACTGGGACTTAGGAAAATAAAATCTACCTGTCAGTAATGTAGTCAAGCATGACCCAGGTTTTGCGTTTCAAGGAAATGATGAGGCCTATTTTCCAAGTTGTCCTCAAGTTCAGTGAAAACATCTGTGCTTGTCACTAATGATAACTGAGAAGATCAAGATCATGAACTATGTTCCTTCCTTGGCTGACAAATGTTCTATCTTTTGTTCACCGCTTCCAGAAAATAATCAATGCATGTACCTCCTTTCCCTGCCAATGTCTGGGAAGCCAACTGACAGAAGTTTTCTGCATCTGACCTTATAGGTCTGAAATAAATACCTGTGGGTCTTTTTGAAGGTGGGAATAAACTCTTTCTCTGTCTCCCCCTTTTCCTTTAGAAAAGATTTTGTAAAATGAAAAAGAATTGAAAACCTGGCTGTTGGTCTAAAGATTAGCAAGCCATCTGTTGAGCTACTGACATTGATTATTGAATAGATTTTAAAATAAAATGGCTCTTTGGGAATAGAGTGGATTTCATTGACACTGTTTTGATTTACTCACATTTCCTCCATGAAAAAAAAAGAAAGTCTGAAAGATAGTGAGTCTGCTCCAAATGCCTTTCATCTCTACAAACAACAGACAATTTTACCAATTGTCAGGTTCTCTGAGGAGCAAGTCTTAGTGGTGTGGGAAGAATGCAGAATGAAACACAGAGATAACGAAGTCAGGAAAGGGTTGTGTGGAAGGAAACAAGGAGGCAGAGTTGATTTAAACCATCATCTTCAGCACTTTACCATTGACAAGACCATCAACATTTTAATTAAAATTATGAAATAAAGTTGAGTGGGTTTAACAATCATAACAAAAGAGAGACTTTAATAAAACAATTCCACTTCTCTTTAACAGTGGAAAGCATTCTCTGACCATGATTGTAATTTATTTAACACAGTGCAAGATTTCTGTTCTTAGCTTCCCTAATACGTACATCAGCACTCCAAGGTTAATATTATCCTGGCTCTCATTTGGCATGTGACGAAATTAAAACTCGGAAAGAAACCTGTCCAAACTAGCAAAGCTCTGATGTTGTATAAGAGCCCAATGTTGCTGCTTTTAAAGCTCTTTTCTCTATGTCAAAGTGCTTCATTCTTCTAGTGTTTTACAAAAGGTTCATCATAAAGCCCGTGCAAAAAGGAAGGAAGATAGAGAAAGGTAATCATCTCAATTTATGCAAAAGAGAGGTAAGGTTGAAAAGAGCAAAACAAATCTTCATGGGGACACTCTTAACATTTCTCCATCAACCAAGCAATTCCTAACAGGCTGCTCCGGCGTGCATTTGACCAAGGGATTTCTCTGCTTCCCATAGCACCCTTTTCCACTTACACAGTAGGTTGGGATCATGGGGAGTTGATGCTCTTTATATGCATTCTTCACCAGTAACTAGTTAAGAGTTGGTACACAAGTACCCACCTCTCTCACTCTTGGAAATCTGTGTCCCATTTTGTCTAAAGCTCCACTCACCCATCCTGTAAGGGTAGTAGGGTGGGTGAATCCCTACGTTTCGCTGTTCCCTCCCTGGTCTCACCTCCCCATAATCCTGTGTTTCCTTTGCCCGCTAAGTAAACCATTTGCACTCAGATTTTGTCCTCAGTTCTCAGAGACTGAACTCTGTCACCTATATTGTCTAATGATTGTCCCCTGGGAATCTGGGGTAGGACCACCTGAAGAAAGCATGTATCTTAGGACATTGTGCCTGACACAATGTCACTGTCATAAAAATGTCCCTTTATGGTTAGTAGGTGCCGTGACAACCTATATGAACATTCCCCTCCTTGACCTGAATATCAGCAAATTGAGAAAACAAACCATCACTACGCTTCTATTTTAAAGTTTACAATTATACAGTCCATCTGGTTTTGGCGCTGACGGGGGTTGCTTTTAAGCCACTTCCCCTCTCTATTTTGGCTTTCTGTTTACATGTAAGTTATCTATTACTCAGATTTTTAAAAAATTGATTATTTATCATGTTTATTTTATTTAATCTACTTAAGGATCTCTCAAGTGCTATATGTAAAGACACAGAGAAAAAATTTTTCCTTTTTTTTTTTTTTTTGAGAAAAAATTTTTCAATTGCTGCCTCTTACATTTCCTTATTTCTAGATTTCCCCCCAGGCTCATTTTATATTCTGTATGTTTTATATAAGGAACCCTGGTGGTACATGTTTTGACTGTTTGGTTCCACATTAAAATGTTGGTGGTCTTAACCCATCAGTAGTTTCTTAGAAGAAGATATAGCAATCTGCTTCAGTAAAGCTTGGGTAGCATTGAGTAGGAACCAACAAACAGGTGACCGTTCAGTGGGTTTTCAGAGGCAATAAATTGCATTGAAGTAGAGTGCCCATCTTTGTCCTGCAGAACAGCTGGTGGATTCAAACCCTGTGCCTTTGAGTTGAAAGCACAGCTCCTTAACACTCAGCCACCAGAGCTCCCTAACGGTTACGCCTTGGAAATCATATAAAGCAGCTCTACTGTCTTATTAAGTTGCCCTGCCACTCGACAGCGACAGGGTACTTTTTCCTTTCTTATTGTTGAAGTTCTTCTCTTTTATAATTTTTTTCTCTAAACTTTATATTTTAGAAAATATCTGATATTCAAGCCATGCTTCGTTATGAAACAGCCTGAATCACCATCATTCAAGATCATGCATCCTAGTCCTACACCCAGTTCCCTAATGTGTTTTGTTCATTTAATCTCATACAACCTTGGAATGGAGATCAGGTAGCACAGTGTTTACATTGTTTGGCTACTATTGCTATGGGAAAGTCTGCTGTTAGGAACCTCTCCAAAGTACTGAAGAGCAATGGTGTTTCTCTGAAGACTAAGGTGCATCTGATACAGGCCATGGTCTTTGTAATCACTTGTTATGCGTCAGAGAGTTGGACAATGACCTGGGAGGATAGAAGGAGAATTGATGCCTTTGAGCTGTGGTGCTGGAGAAGAGTATTGAGTGTACCGTGGACTGCCAAGAAAACAAACAGATTCATCCTAGAGAAGGTTAAACCAGGCTGCTCCTTGGAGGCAAGGATTCTGAGGGTCCGTCTGACATATATTGGACACGTTGTGAGGAGGGACCGGTCCTTGGAGAGGGACGTCATGCTTGGAAGGGTGGAGGGACAGCGCAGGAGAGGAAGGCCCTCTATGAGGTGGGTTGGTTCAGTGACTGGGGTAATTGGGATGGATGTATTGGAGACAGTGAGATTGGCACAAGATAGAGCAGGCTGTTGTACATAGGGTCGCTATGAGTCGCAAGCGACCTGACAGCACATAACAACAAAAACAACTTACCAGAAGGTCAGCAGATCCAACCCAGCAGCCATTCTGCAAGAGAAAGCAAAGCCCGATCTGCTTTTGCAAAGATAGACAGTGTTGGAAACTCGGTGGGGTAGTTGTCTTCTGTCCTAAGAGCTCTCTCTGAGTAAAATTGACCTGAAAACAATGCGTTGAGCTGGGTGTTTGTCTTTTTCACCTTGGAAAGTAGAAGACAGAATGGATGATAGGATCATTATTCAGTTGAGAAAAGTGACCAAGAAATACAAAGGAGCTGTGAACTCCAGGTAATAATTAGTGGCAGACATGCATGACTATTTCTTGACACAAAAGCTTGTATTCTGTTCACTTATTTATGAAGCAAGAGCAATTTGAAGAGGCAAAGAGAAGTAAGATGATCTGGCATGAGAGAAGATTTTAGCATGAGTAAAGCAGAAGTGGCATAACATGCTCCTGGAAATAGCATGCCTCTGGAAACTATGAACTTTGAGAAATGACAATAGTTATAGAAAGGCTCCAGGTCTTTTGTTCATAGGGCCGCTGTGAGTCATGCTTAACTCGATGGCAATCAACAACAACAAAACAAAGTTTCTCTTTCCTCAAAGTTAGGGAGCTCTGGTGGTATAGTTCTTTGGGAATTGTGTGGCTAATCCAGAAAATATATCTTATTGGTGGTTTGAATCTATCAGTGAAATGTTCTACAGAAGAAAGACAACCTCCTATAAGCTTTACAGGCACAGAAATTCAGCGGAGGAGGGCCAATGATGATTTGGTTCCAAGCAGATTGTAATGAGTTTGAGCGTTTTGAGTTGGCAAAAGATGGCAGATTATACTGTCAGGGTTACAGATATTCCAAAACCATGTCATAATTTAGTGGTTCTAATGTTTCTTTTCTCCGTATTATCTTTTCAACTGACTCTATGCTTAACCTCTGAGCTCAAGAAATCCTTTATCTTAGGATTTTCTTAGGAGACACCAGAGAAAGTTTTAGAAAACACTATCAACTCATGTCATCACATTATGGGACATCATATTTGGGTCTTTCTGTGTTGCCTTAGTTTTAAGGGTAACATTGGTTTTGAAATGAAAATCCCTCTGCCCTGTGCTGAGAAGAAAGTGAAATTGTTCTGGGTAGTACATTAGAGTAAAACACTCAGCCAGCCATGCTTGAGAAGCAGTTGATTATAAAAGTCCTATCGCCTATAAATAAAAGAGTCAATTTGTAGAAACCTCTGTTTCCTCTTCTGAGTTTCAAGTCGATCTCCCTGGTGTTTTGTTCTTGTTGTTGTTAGGTGTGGCTGAGTTGAACACAACTTATAGGGACTCTATGAACAGCCCACCTGAACCCTGCCCTATCCTGTGCCATCCTCATCCTATGACACACTGGAGCCTATTGCTGAAGTCACTATGCCAACAACTTGTTGAGGGTCTCCCTCTACCTTGCTGATCCTCCATATTGCCAACTGTTATCTTCTTTTCCAACGAATTGTTGTTGATTGTTGCCGAGTCGAGCATGACTCATAGCAACCCCATGAACAAAAGACCTAAAGCCTTTCTATAACTATCTTCATTTATTAAAGTTCATAGAGTTTCCAGAAGCATGTTGTTTAGGAAGTGATGCCACGCCTGCATATTCAAATTGTGAAAGGTGAAGTTTTGTCATCTTTGTCTGCAAGGAGAACTCTGATTGCACCTTTTCCAAGAAATAACTGTTCTTTTGGCAGTCCATGGGATATTCAGGACTCTTCTCCAACATCACAACGCAAGCATCAATTCTTTTTCTGTCATTCTTTTTCATTGTCCAGCTCTCTGATTTGTAGCAGGTGATTGAGAAGACCATGGCCGGGATCAGGCACACCTTAGTCTTTAAACTGACATCATTGCTCGTTAGCTTTTTGGAGCGTTCTCAGAGAGCCGACTTGCCCAATGTAATATGTCTCCTGCTTTCCTGACTACTGGTACCAAGGGTTTTGATTGCTGACCCAAGGAAGATTAAATGATTGACAACTTCAGTCCTTTCTCCGTCTATCGTTATGTTGACTATTGGGCCCATGGCGAAGACCTTTGTCTTCTTGATTATAAGATATAATCTATATTGAAGGCTGTAGTCCTTGATCTTCTGTAACAAGTGTTTCATATCTTCACTTGCTGCAAGCAAAATTGTGTCATCTGCATAACACAGGCTGTGGATGCATTTTCCTCTGATCCTGCTGCCACAATTCTCCTTTATAGAGACCAGCTTCGCAAATTATCTGCTCAGCATACAAATGAATAGGTGAAGAGAAAGGATCTAACTCTGACACACACTCTTCCTAATTTTAAACCATGCAGTGTCCCTTGCTTGGTCCAGACAGCAGCTCCTTGGTCTAGGTATAAATTCCATTTTAGCACCATTAAGTGCTCTGGTATTCCCATTCTTCTCAACTTCCCTGGTAAGGCTCCTTTATTATACACCTATTGTATTCTCATTTGTTTGTTGTTGAGCAGGTATCAACTCACAGTTGACCCTCCAGCTAGTTTTCAGACACTGTAAATGCCCAAGAGGAGATTGCCCATCTTTCTCCCAAGGAGCAGCTGGTGTGTTTGAACCATATGCCTTTGGGTTGGCAGCACAACTCTTTACCACAAAGCTACCTGGGTTCCTGCACATAGAATATTAGCATCTTAAAAGAGACATGTCAATTACTGCAGGCAAAGGTGCCGATACCTGAGCACTCAAGATGTGTGACTTCTCCAAGGACCAGACCACAGAGTTTAAGGAGACCTTCCCGCTGTTTGACTGAACAGGCAATGGAAAGATCGTGTACAGTCAGTGCAGAGATGTAATGAGGGCCCTTGTCCAGAACCCCACCAATGCCGAGGTGCTCAAGGTCCCTGGAAACCCTAAGTGTGATGAAATGAATGTGAAGGTCCTACATTGTGAGCACTTCCTGTCCACGCTGCAGACTGTGGCCAAGAACAAGGACCAGGGCACCTATGACTATGACGAAGGCCTTCGGGTTGTTTGACAAGGAAGGAAATGGCACTGTCATGGGCACTGAAATCAGGCATGTCCTTGTCACCCTGGCTGAGAAGATGACAGAGGAAGAAGTAGAGATGCTGGTGGCAGAGCACGACGACAGCAATGGTTGTATCAACTACGAAGCATTTGTGAGGCATATCCTTTGGGGGTGACAGGGCCTCGTGGGGTGGAGCTCTTCCATATGGTGCTGAATGGCTGAAGGCAGCCTTTTCTGTGTCCCTAGAGCCCAGAGAGGAAGGGAGGGGGGGAGAGAGAGAGAGAGAGAGAGAGAGAGAGAGAGAGAGAGAGAGA
>NW_006399777.1:19984260-19989982 GCF_000299155.1 Elephantulus edwardii | reverse complement strand
AGGAGAAGGAGAAGGAGAAGGAGAAGGAGAAGGAGAAGAAAGGGGGGTGGGAGAGAGATCCTTAAAGAACAAAAGTATACACATATCCCATTTCCCACTAACCCAGGCTAAGGAAGTTAGCTGGTTCTCAGTTTTGCCTTAATAACACCTCTTGGCTTTGCCTCTTTCCTATGTCTGTGAATTTCTTGTGTCCCTGATTAGATGTAGCTATGGTTCTGCTGTCATATCATAGGTTTGTTATGTTAGGTCAAGGACTCCAAGAAGTAACATGCATGAGCACCCCTCTTTTAAAACCTTGTTGGAAATGGATCTTTAATATTGTAACCTCACTTTTTCTGTAGGATGTAGTCACTCGGGGCCTCAGCAGAAGCAGCTGACCAACAGCCTCAATTCTGTGCTATTTACCTGTTGTTGTTGTTGTTGTTGTTGTTGTGTGTCATGGAAAACCCCAGTGGTTTTCAGGAGCAGTTAATTGCATGGAAGGAAATTGCCATCCTTCTCCTGTGGAGCGGCTGGTGAATTTGAACCGAGTGTCTTGAGGATTGCAGTGCTGCTTCTTGCCACTCGGCCACAAGTGCTCCCTATGTGTCTTTTCCTTTTTTATACAGCATACTGAAATAAATGTCTTTTCTTGGCTTTTTGGTAACTGCTGTGGTTACTGGTTTTCTCTTCTACAACAGTAATAACAATTTGTGTATAGAAACCAGAGAGCAAAGGAGACAAGATGAATAAATTATCAGGGTGTCCTGGCTCTATTTCCAGCTAAGAGGGAGAACGGCCTTGGGTAATAAAGCCATCTTAATTGGAAGAATGATATAATTATCTGTGTTCCCCATGCTTAATTGTATCCATATTCTTCTTCCACTCCATCCTAGCCCCTCTCTGGTTCATTAAGAATTTTCCTCAGAACTAAAATCCCAGCCACCCCATTAAAAAGCCATTCTTGAGAGCAGGGGATTTCCAACAGACACTTTTCTCAATCCCCTTCCAGCAATCTTCACAGTAGTTTGGCTCATTTTATAACCCCAATGATTACCTCTCTGATTAGAGCTTTAAAAATTCTGACCAGGAATGTAAATGATGACCCTGATCTCTTACCTCTCCAAGAGCAATAAAAACGCTGTGAATAGATTTTTTTAAAAAACACCATAAAAACACTGTGGCTTACATTTGGTCAATGATGCACACAGACCTCAGCTAGTGGGGCCTAGGGATGAACTAATAAGAGACTCCAAACGTTTCTGCAGGCAAAAGCTTTGGATGCCAGAGACAGTGGGAAGCCGATGAATAAACACCCTTGTGCCACAGATTCCGCTACAGAGAGAGGCTGAAATGTAGAGAGGCCCAGTAAGTCTAGTCTTTTAATTCACCTTGCAGGGTGGGGAAGCGGAACAGAGGCTTTGTCTTACTTTGTCTGCAAAATGAAATAAGCTGCAACATCTTAAAATCTTGGAATGCTTAGAAGAGGGTAAAAAATGAGAGCGTTATTAAAGAACATGAAGAAACAAGTATGAAAAGTATAAAGTATCTCAAATTCCATCACCAATCATAATTTACTTAATATTTTGAACTCTCTCACACATACTCTTTCTCTACTTCCTTTCCCCCTTCCCTCTCTCTCTCTTCCTCCCCTTCACACTCTTTCTCTACCTCTCTTTCTCTCCTCCTCCCTCACACACTCTTTCTCTCTCTCTCCCCTCATACTCTTTCTCTACTTCCTTTCCCCCTTCCCTCTCTCTCTCTCTCCCTCTCCATTACACTCTTTCTCTACCTCTCTCTCTTTCTCTCTCCCTCCCTCACACTCTTCCCCTCCCTCTCTCTCTCCCCCTCACACTCATTCTCTACCTCTCTTTCTCTCCTCCTCTCTCACACACTCTTTCTCTCTCTCTCCCCTCACACTCTTTCTCTACTTCCTTTCCCTCCCCCTAAATTCAAGTCCAGTTGTCTTATGCTAACACAGCTCTTTCTAGGCAAACATGCTTAGTCTTCATGAACAAGATCTTATCTGTGTCCTCATAATCCACTAGGTTCTTGTATGTACTACTTGGAATTCCTGGAAACCCTTTTCCATTCTTGGTCCATTTGATCCAAGGAAGAATTCCAAGCTAGGATAAGATTGGAATCGGCTTTGCATGTTTGTTTTTTTGTTCGTTGTTGTTTTTTCCATGGTACCTCTGCCAACAGTATGCAGAAGGAATTATCTGGGATGGTGGAAGATTGGCATGGAATAACCCAATATAATATTGCATTAGCCAGGTAAAGAAGAAACGGAAAAGCTGGTATTCCAAAGCAGGGCTGTGGCAGTGTAGACAAAGAGTGGGTGGGATTGAAAGATATTTGGAAAATGCAATCAGGCACAGATATATGGTTCTATATTCACCATCTTTGTTACTATCTCTATCACTGTTATGCCCTTAAGTTCAATGATTATGAGGTTGTTGATGGAATACATGGATTCAATGAGACTTTGTAAAACAAGCCTATTTGCTCTAGCAAGTCGGCATGGGTTACTGTCAAGTCCAACATTATCTAGTCAACCACAGGTTTGATTTAAATGGTATCACAGTGTAAACGGCCCATCTTTTCTTGTGGTTTTCAGGAAAAGATGGCAATGGCTAGATTTGACAACCTCTTTCAATGCAGGTTTAACTTCAACAAATGTACCCGTTGACACTTGGCAGAAAAATGGCTGGGCCTATTTTAATGCAGTTGATGAAATTTTGCATCCCATCCTCCAGATGAGCTGTCATCAGCTGAAATCTCCACCAATTTTCTTGCTCCTGCTCCATTTCCATACATGAGTGAACCTCTTTCAGGGAAGACTCGGGCAACCTTTGGACCTTCCATTTGGAAGGTTGGGAGGCGAGGTGCTGCACCTTTGTAAGACTTCTTGGCAAATTCTTCATCAACCCCCCCAAATCCTCCCCTATGTGTTTAATCTGAGTCTAGCGGGGGGAAAGCAGATATGCTTATCACTGTTTCAAAAAATAGTCTTTGATGAGTTTGATTGATTGGAATGGTTCCAAGTCATTTGTCTTTATTTTTATTTCGAGTTTCTCCCTGATGTGGAAAATAGGCCTAAAACTTTATAACACCCAAGAGACACCTAATTCGTGCACAATGGAATGGCTGAGGTTCCTGCAAATGAGAAACACTTCACTACAGGACCAAAGCATTCACTCTATCCAAGACTTTCCATCATTGGCACTGCAGCCCATTAACAAGATATTAAGTAGGTGGCAGGAGTGTCAAGAACTCCCATCCTTCTCATTCATATCTTGGTGTCAGAATGCATTGTGAGTTGGAAGCGTGATCTAACTTGATTCACAGCATTGAGGGGAGCCAGGTTCAGGTATGAACCTTGCCAGTCACCCGAGGGAGTGACTTAAAGTCTAACAAATCTAGGTTCTTCGACTGTACAATGAGAAATAAAGCTGTCTGTCTAGAAGTGCTATCAGGGGGCTCTTGTGGGCTAGTGGTAAGGAATTGCACTGCCAATCCAAAGGCACACGGTTTAAATCCACCAGCTGTTCCATGAGAGGAAAAAAAGACAATTTCCTTCCACACAAGTAACTGCCTCTGAAAACGCAGTGGAAGATCAGCTTTGGGTTAGTTCCAACTGGACAGCACACAACAACAACTACAACAACAACAACAAAGTGTGCCTGATCAAGTAAGTCATGGTCTTTTTAATTACCTCATATTTATGTGAAAACTGGACAAGGAATAAGACCAGAAAATGGTTTATATTTTTTAATTATGGTATTGTCAAAGACTATTGGATATGTCATGCTGTTGTGTTTTTTCCCCTTTAAAAAATTATTATTAATTTCAATGAAAATTTACAGAGACTTTGGATTTCCATTCATTCATCGTTGCACTTTTCTCCCCTTCCAACCCTCCCCCCAGTACACTACCCTCTTGGAAAAGTAAAAGAAAAATTCTTTCATTGTTTTACAAACCCTCCCCCAGATCCACTCCACTGTGAAGCCTTCAGTCTGGACTCCTGTCACGACAAAAATACCTAATCACATATCCCTTTTAAACAGTTTTCTCCCTCATCTGTTTCAATGCAGAATACATTATTGAACCCATCTCTCTCGGTCTCCCCCCAACGCTGAGGTCAGTCCTGTTTTACAACAGTGGCACCACGCAGTATTTGTCCTTCTGTGACTGAGATACTCAGCATTAATGTCCTCCAGGGTCACTGATTTTGAATAATATTGCATGAGTTCCTTGTTTTTCAATGCAGCATAGTATTCCATTGTGTGACTATACCACAGCTTCTCTATCCATTCGTTTGTTGATGGGCACTTAGGTTGTTTCCAACTCCTTGCTATTGTGAACAAAGCCGCAATAAACATGGGTGTGCACATGCTGTTGTTTTAGGTGTTCTTGAGTCATCAATATCTCACAGTGACCCTATGAACAGCACATCTGACCCTTTCTCTGTCCTGCACCCTCCTGGTGACCTCTGTCATGCTCAAGTTCTCTTAAATAGAGAGATAGTCAATGTTGTCATTGCCATCTACAAACTGCTGCTTGGACACTTGGACTAGAAGAGCGGAGTGAGGACAATGTCTAAGGAGGACCAATAAAACATTGGGGTCTATATCCATCCTAGTTCTCTCACCCACTCCATGATAGATCAATCCACTAAGATCTTAGGGAGACAACCCATAGCTGTTGGCAGAGTCTCAGAACCCTGGACCATCCTAGCCTATGAGCCCAGATGCCTGAGAAGAACTAGAGTGCAGAGAAAACTCTGGAAAGTTCTTGAAGAGCTAATCATGGAGAGAGCATTTTCAGCTGTCAGTTTCTTCTATGTTTAAGGGACACTTAAACATTTCAGTAATCCTGATATAGTATCTATATTGTTCATTATTGCCTTTCTAGTGCTTACCATGGTGTCCCAAATGGAGATGGCTTTCAACAAATAGGTTCAATCAATTGTTGATTGAATGAAAGATGGATATTAAGCATGTAGCACTAAAAGAGTTGAAGAATCAAAAAAAATCTTGTTGGAAATGGAGAAAATTATAGTACAGTTGTATTACTTGTCTTTCACTGTGCTGTTCTGTGGAGGTCTGCGTGTTTCTATGCTATTGGAAGCTATTCCATCAATAGTTACAATACTAGTGGTCTCCAATGATGAATGAGTTTCAGTAGACCTTGTAGGCTAAAAGAAAGTAGACCATCCAGATGGGGAGTGAAGACCTAGAGATGTACTTGCAAAAATTAGCCAGTGAAAAAATTAGGGATCACTACAGACTATTGCCTGATATGCTATTGAAATATTAGCTCCTAGGTTAGAAGGCACTCAAAATATGTGTTAGTCACAAAAACAGGTTGGAGCATACCAGTGTTGAAGAAGACAGTGCAGAACCAGACATTTTCTTCTGCTAGATTTGGGGTCTCCATGAGATTTGATGATTACTTCATTGACTTGATGGTAACTGGTAACAACAGTGTGTTTGGGGAGACAAACGCAAACGCATATGAATTTTTGAACCATTGAGAGTGAAGAGTCAGCAAAGGAGGGTCACAGTGTAGAAAGAAAGGGTTGATGGAGGCTCTTTAAAGAAGATGAGCATCAGAGATACATTTGAGAAGAAGGAAAGCAGACAGACAAACCAACCAACCAAATGAACAAATGAAACAAGCAGCCAGCTGAGTGTGGGAACAGTCAGAGGAAATGTCTGTGCTTTCACTTTCAAAGATG
>NW_006399777.1:19980908-19984160 GCF_000299155.1 Elephantulus edwardii | reverse complement strand
AGGGTAGAGAGAATAGTGCAACAATGAATGAGTGGAAGCCCAAAATCTCTGTAAATGTTTATGAAAATTAATAAAATATAATTATAAAAAAAAAGGAAGAAAGAAGCAAACATGTAGCTTAATAGGTACGTGATACCTTGCAGGAAATGCTTGTGAACTTTTAAAAGAAATCATCTTCTCCACCTCAAACTCAACATATGCAAATTTCATCGAAAGAAGGGTTGTGAAGAGACAGTCATTTTGTCCCGTTTAGCTCTCTTTAGAACAGCAGCATTATCAATTTCAGATGTTCTCATCTGTGAAATTTAGTGTACCCAGGGTGATACTAAAATATCATTGGTACAATGTCAGTGAATTGCTAAGCTCAGGAATAAACCTGGAAAAAATGCCAGCTTTCCCTTGATGCTCGGGTTCCTCATGCACAGGCTAAGAGGAGAGCGCTATGGTAATAAAGCCCTGACAAAACAGTGTCGACATGACAAACATCTGAGACACAGACGTTGAAATGTAACACAGAAGATCATCCCTGAAGAAAAATAATGGTACCTTTAAAAAAAAAAATTTTTTTTAAATTCCCATTATAGAAATGGGAAACCAGGACTCAGGCTTTTAGAAAAAGACATGAAGCCAAATTCTTTCACTTCTACTCTGAGGGTGTGGTTTTATGTAAAAATATTAGAGTTAGAAACTGAAATATAGTTGTCAGAGCCTGGTTCAGTGGACAATATAACATTATCAACCTACATAAAGTGGCTAACCTTCAGAGTACTAGAAATTGTTGAATTTTGAGAAATTATTCCAACTCCATTATGAAATAAAAAGATACAGATCATTTAAGGATTTTTTACATTTTTTCTGTATTGACTTGCTTGCAAAGTTCATATATGTTTCACTCTATCCTTCATTCACATGTGTTTCATACAATTATTCTTATTCATTGTATTTTATAAAATTAATCACCATGGAAATATGTCTATCATTATTACCCTTGTCTTCTTAAAATGGATACTTTAAAAGTTTTATGTTGTTGCTGTTATAGGCTGTCAGGTCATCTATGACTCATAGATACACTATGTAGAAAAGCCCTAAGCCCTGCTCTATCCTGTGCCAATCGTATTGTCTCTGAAACATTACCCTATTACCCTAGTCGCTGAATCAATCCATCTCATCAAGGGTCTTCCTCTCGTGCACTGTTCCTCCACCCTCCTAAGCATGACGTCCCTCTCCAAGGACTGGTCGGTCGCTCCTTGCAACATGCCCAAACTATGTCAGATAAAGCCTCAGAATCCTTGTCTCCAAGGAGTAGCCTGGTCTCACCCTCTCTAGGGTGAACCTGTTTGTTCTCCTAGCAGTCCATGGTATAGTCAATACCTTTCTCCAGCACCACAACTCAAAGGCATCAATTCTCCTTCTATCATCCCTAGTCATTGTTCATCTCTTTGATTCATAGCAAGTAATTGCGAAGACTATGGCCTGGATCAGGTGCACCTTAGTCTTCAGACTGACATTTTTGCTCTTCAGTACTGTGGAGAGGTCTCTGACAGCAGACTTTCCCAATACAATTTGTCTTTTAATTTCCTGGCTGCTGGTACCAAGAGAGATTGTGGAGCCAAGCAAGCTAATTGCTTTGGTGTTTTTTTAAGAAACTTAGACATATACACCCTTACACAATTCCCTAGTTAGTATTTTAGAATAGAAACTTCGTCTTCATTTTTAGATCAAACTGACAGTGTTATCTGATGACTCTGTTTCAATCACTCACAGTTTCCCATATAATTTGAAGTATGTGATGTTTTCCTTTAATTAGAAACCCAAGGCGACCAACCTCGAACAGCAGTGACTGAGACTTTTTCAGGGACTAGGGGATCTGTGATTCGGGTTTAGAGAATCTCATTGTCACGGTAGCATAAGATGGGTTTTGTTATAACTCTGGGGAAGTGAGGAATGCTTCCTTGATCATTCTAAGAGTAAGCTATTAATTCACAAAAAGTAAAGTTCATGAATATGAAGAAAAGTGTTTTCTCAAGCTTTCCAAATGTGAGAATCCAGGAAGGAAACGCAACCTTGCTATCGTGTAATGAGGGCGCCTCGGTAGCTTGATGGTAAGGAGTGGCACTGTCAGCCCAAAGGCATGCAGTTTAAATCCAGCAGCTACTCCGCCATCTCCTCCCGTGTGATTTACTGTCTCTGAAAACCTGCTGAAGAGCCAGCGATGAGTTAATTCTGACTTGACAGTGCATAATAATAATACAATAATAGCAACAAAGTGTTCTGAAGGAGCCTTGGTGGCTAAGTGGTTAAGCATTTGACTATGAACCAAAAGTCCGAGGTTGGAACCCGCCATCCTCTCCAAGGGAGAAAGGGTGGTGGCAGTCTGTTTCTGTAAAGCTGACAGCCTTTGAAACCCTATGGGGCGATTCCAACTCAATGGTACTCAACAACAACAACAGCAATCCGAGTTTAGGAGAACAAATGTAAGCTCCTCACTGTGAGAACCCTGGACATCCAGACGTCAATAATAGCACAATAGCAACTAGGCAGAAGGTCAGACGTTGCCAAGCAATGACCGTGATGGTAAAAGAGGACAAAAGAGAGACAGATGGGGGATGTAATTCTTGTTGGTGTCATTGTTGTTACATCTTGGGATCTTCAGAAAGAAAGAAAAAATAGAGCTGAGAGGAAAAAAAGGGGGAAAGAACTACATGAGAAAAGGCTTAGGAAGTAGCAACACATGGTGTGTGTGTGTGGGGGGGCAATTTCCATGATAGACATTGTATTCAGAGGCTTATGGAGTTATTGTTTCATGTGTGTTATCTAGAACTGGACATGGAACCTGCTATCATACCTTACCCCTTTACTTGAACTTTCTACTATTTTCTAATAGCCTCCCAAGCCCCTTTAGTTAAGGAACTGTTGTTGTGTTGTTATTGTATACCATTGAGGAAAAACTAACTCACAGCTGACCCTCCAGTGGGTTTTCAAAGGCGGTTAAAAGCATGGGAGGGGATTTCCCATCTTTCTCGCATGGAGCAGCTGGTGAATTTGAACCACATGTCTTTAGGATTTCAGCATAGCTCCTCACCAATAGGCCACCAGAGCTTAGTTAATCTTATTTTTACTGAAGAGAGAAAGTACTTCTTTCCTTCCCAATTGTCTTTGACAAAAGCACAAACTACTGAGTTGGAGGAAAGAACTTCTCACTAATTGTTGTTGTTGTTGAGTCAGAACATAATTGTTGTTGTTGTTATGTGC
>NW_006399777.1:19978757-19980618 GCF_000299155.1 Elephantulus edwardii | reverse complement strand
TCCAAGGAGCCACCCGGTTTAACCCTTTCCAGGACAAATCTGTTTGTTTTCCTAGCAGTCCATGGTATTCTCAATACTCTTCTCCAGCACTACAGCTCAAAGGCATCATTTCTCCTTCTATCCTCCTTGGTCATTGTCCAACTCTCTGATGCATAACAAGTGATTGCGAAGACCATGGCCTGTATCAGCTGCACCTTAGTCTCCAGAGAGACACCATAATCACCTGGGAGGAGATTGCCCATCCTTCTCCCACAAAGCAGCTGGTGGATTTGGACTGCATGCTTTTGAGATTGCAGTGTAGGTTCTTACCACAAGGCCACCAGAGCTCCCTAAAGCTAGTTGCTGGGTAGGAAATATAGAGAAGACAAAATGACACCGGACAAGAGCATCAATTCTGGAAAATTAGACACAAAGCCTTTCCCCATAGGGTAAGACTATCAGGCTTCCAGGTGGAATTAATGTCCATCAAAAGCGACTAAGGTGACACGACTCTTCCTGTTCTGTCTCTAGCTGAATGGTGGTGGTACTGCATGTGCCCAGCTGTGGCAATCTCGCTTCAGTTAACCATATTGTTGTTGCTGTAAGTTGTCACTGACGCAGTTGTGATTTATGGAGACCCAGAGTGTACAGACTAGGCACTCTCTATCATGTTTGTAAGGCTGTGAGCTTCCAGAAGGATCCAGTTAAGCCTGACTTCTGCAGTACCTCTAGATAAAGACATTGTTAAGCCTGTCTTGTGAGGTACCTCTCGATGGGTTCAAATCTCCAACCTTTCAGCTGGTAGTTGAAAATTTAGTTGTTTGCATTACCCAAATGCGAATAGCCTTAACGAGATAGCTAAAGATGAGATCATACCTTTACTACCACCACGAAGCTGAAGAATGGAAAAGCATTGATGCTGGTTAAGTGGACAGGAAGACTCGAATATCTTTAAACATCTTAGCTTAAATAGAGAACCATTGCTAACTCAAAAAGGAAAAGATTTTAAATTTTAACACACTTTCCATCATTTTCATCTTCAGTCATTCTCTGTAAAGGAAGCTTGTGCTCCATTTCCTACTAATATTCTATTCCATTTCATTTCTCATTATTATTACATGTGGCTCTCTAGTGATACTAGAACCTTTTGGAAAATGTTACTTTCCTTAAAACCTTTGTAAAATAATTCCAAAAATAATCCCATTCTCATCAGAATTGATAATGCATTTTTCTTTCACCCCTTCCAATCTTCATTCTCACTGGGTCTCAAGCCATTGAATGGTTTACTTCAAAGAGCCAGTCACAAACTATAGTTAAAAATTCCAGAGTGTGGGGTTTAAACATTAGACTTAATTTTTTAAAAATCAGAAAATAAATCATTTTTTGGCTTAGCCAATCAATCTGGATAATCCCATGGTAAATCTTCTCATTGGGACAGATTTTCAAAACCTCAAACAACACAAAGAATGCCTTTTGTAAAACTCTTTCTCAACCACGGAATGTTCTGTGGTCTTAGTCTCAAAAAGTAGGCTTTCTTAACAAGAAGCCTAACACACTGTCTGATTGAATGTGTTTTCATGGGATTTAAAACACATCCATTAAAAAAAAGAAAAAAAGGAATAATGTGTCATCAATAATACTGCGTGTACAATGTGCAAAATTGTCTTATCCTTGCAATTGCCTGTGTTACACTATTGCTTCTTTTGTTTCGGCTCTTATTTTTTTTCTTCAATTTCAAGCATTTTATATTATGGCATTTTCATATAATCTATGATTATTCTATAAATGACATCTAGTTTAGTTTTTTTTAATAATTTTAATGAACATTTACAGAGATTTCGGATTTCCATTCATTCATTGCTGCACTTCTCTCCCCGCCCAG
>NW_006399777.1:19977497-19978388 GCF_000299155.1 Elephantulus edwardii | reverse complement strand
AACCATATTCTCTGTTTTTGGTTCTTATTCATTGTTACTGAAACTCCTCTACTTTTCTTTGCCTCTTACTTTTCAGTTCACAGCCAATTTAGCATGCATTCCATATGAAATTTCTAGGAAAAAAAATACATTTTTCTGGACTCTTTGAACACCCAGGTTTTAGTCACACAGTCCTTTACCCTTTGCAATGGAAGGCAACGACTCCTCTGTTTCTTTGGATCTGGAGATGAAGCAGAAGAATGAAAACTGATGACTGGACGGATCTTTTCTATTTTTATCTCTTAAATTTCTAGGTGACAGCTCCTTTAATAGGGTATTTGTAACACTTTAAAAGCCCAACGAGAGCAAAGATTAACTCATACCCTTTCTAGAGGTAAAAAGAAATCCATAGCAATTGTGATAATCTTCTAACTATAATGTCCTCTCAAGGACAAACTGCTTTTAGGTGAAAAGTTTCTGGAATTCTATTACACATTTCTGGAAGAAAAACTGGTTTTCCAAAGTTTGGACATTGTGATAACTCACTGGGGTCATCCTGTCAGGAAAATAAGTGCTTGGCTTCAGGAAGAGAGATCACAATGGAATCTGGCCTTCGTGTTCTGTTGCTCAGCTCAGGCTCAAGATGGAAATAGTACTCTTTTTTGTTCAGATGTGTGCCATCGAGTTGAAATTGTCCCATGACCAACCCTCCAGTGGGTTTTCAGAGGAAGTAAATCTCATGGGAGATTTCCCATCTTTCTGGCACAGAGCAGCTGGTGGATTTCAACAACATACATTTGTGGTGGCAGTGCAATTTCTGTGGTGCTGGAGAAGAGTATTGAATGTACCATGGACTGCCAAGAAAACAAATAGATTCATCCTAGAGAGGGTTAAACCAAGCTGCTCCTTGGA
>NW_006399777.1:19968005-19976287 GCF_000299155.1 Elephantulus edwardii | reverse complement strand
GGAAATGATGCAACAATGAATGTAGGTTGTTTTTGTTTTTGTTTTTTAAAAAAGTTAACTGGGCGGGTACTATCCTTAGCCTTGGCCAAAATCGAGGAGGAGGAGGAGCTATTGAAACAGCTGGATGATCTGAAGGTGGAGCTTTCCCAGCTGCATTTTGTCAAAGTGACAGGTGGTGCGGCTTCTAAGCTCTCCAAAATCCGAGTTGTCCCAAAATCCATTGCCGTGTTCTCACTGTTATTAACCAGACTCAGAAGGAGAACCTCGGAAAACACTGTAAGGGCAAGAAGTACAAACCCCTGGATCTGTGACCCAAGAAAACACAAGCCATGCACCGAAGGCTCAACAAGCATGAGGAGCAACTGAAGACTAAGAAGCAGCAGTGAAGAGCGCCTGTACCCACTGCGAAAATACGCAGTCAAGGCCTGAACTTCTTACATAAATAAAACACAAAACTAAAAAAAAAAAAAAAGTGAACTGGGAGGGGGTTGTGAGGAAGATGTGCAACCATGAATGAATGAAGAGCCAACTTTTCTGTAAACTTTCATTAAAATCAAAGTAGCCATCACGGCCCTCTGTCCGTGGCGGGCTGTCTTGGGCCCTCGGCTCGGAGCGAGCCTTCATGGCCCTCAGGGTGAGTTCCTCAGTCCCCAGATTGTGCCATCTGACCCCTGGGTAGGGAAAAAAAATGTCTAGGGTATTCAGAGAATTTTATCTAGGCTACTTTCTGCCACCCTCTCCCCCAGTAAACCTGAAAGCAACACCCCCAAAACCCCTCTATTTGTAACTTACAAGTTTGTTCTCTCTAGGTTTGCTCCCTTTCCTACAGGTAACCTTACCACTGAGTTTTACTTCAGACCTGACCCCGAACCCAGTGCCAGTGACAAAAAGGAAATACAACTGCCAGCTAAAGAAGCAAAGGAGGATGGAGCCTCTGGGTTCAACCAGCCATCCCCACTGGACCCACCTGGGAAAACACTTTGCAGTCCAGAGGGGAGCAAATGACAGGAAAATATCTTCTAACAGAACAAGAAGGCAAGCAGCCTTAACCCAAGACCACCAATAAGGTGATAAAGTGTCCTCCCTTTCCCCCTTCACATCAATGCCCCTGTTCAGCATGAAGAAGCCAGAGAGTCTACATCCAGTTCCCAAATCAATAAGACAGTTGGTTTAATTGCCATTGGAAAATGCTTGTAATTCCTCTGTAGCATCTGGTCCCCACTCGATCCTTTTCATTTCCTTCACCTGCTCCCCCCACTAACCAATTTCAGCAGCTCTGCAACTGCATCCCTGCCCATCCTCACCTTTCTGCCCCCAACCCTCACCTCCTTGTACCCCCAATATTTTTTCCCAATAAAAAAAGAAAAGAAAAATCAAAGTAAAAGAATAAAAAAACAGAACAAAGTGAAACTGAACAATTCAGAGATAAGTATCGCTGTAGGAGAAACTTGACCACCTGTATCATAGTGGTAAGTACCTGGCCTCTCTATGTCTTCATTACTGCATTCAGGGTTTATCAGCATCAATTCTCGAAATCAAACTCATGGTCCTACAGCAGCAGGGTCTGACTCATAGCTGACCTGCATTTGGGTTTCTGAGGCTGAAAACCACAAGGGAAGGGATTTCCCCTCTTCTTCCCAAAGAGGAGCTGGTAAATTTGAACTGTCAGAAAGGCTCAGTGTTTGCGTTAACCGCACAACACTCTATGGACCCCACCACCAGAGCTCCTTTTTTTAACTGTTTTTTAATTTAAATAGCGTTCAGTTTATTACAATTATTTAGTATTGGCTTCCCATATTTCCCTTTTGTTTTTATCATAATTATGTTATCATCTAGATGAGCATCCTTTATACCCAAACAAATGAAACATAATAAATTCAAAGAAATGCTTTCAAAAATCTCCATATGATCGAAAGGATTCAGGTTGAATATTCTTTGGAAGTTTGTTTTAATTGTCCCATTGCCACAGTGCTTGTCAAAGCCAGTTCTGATTAATATCCTCTGTCAGTGTGTCCTTTGCCCTTCCCTATCACTCCTCCCTGAGAGAAATTTCATCCTGATTCTTAAGGAAAAGGGGACCGCGTATTCTCTTAGCACACTGTAGGTTTCAGGGTGAAGAGCTCTCACTACTCTAAAGGGCCCCTTTGGCAATAGGAAACACGTAGGAGTAAATCCACCCAAATTGTTCCCGAGAAAAAGGATGAGATAAATTTCCAAGGCACAAGGAGAGATTTGGTAAGCAGAAGACTCAAAGGATGCTTTGGCAACAACACAAAAATATCTTCTGTAGCAAAGTTAAAAGTGATACTTTTTAAACATATCAATCAATATACTTATTACAGAATTAGTACCAACCTATATCATTTCTGAAAATGAACTTTGAAGAGTATTAAAAGAATGCTCAAGAATGATTAAGAATGGCAATTGATGCAGCACGCAGGAGAAATAACTTTGTAAATTATTACCTAACTTGGGAGGGACTGAAGAACATTATGCTGAGTGAACTAACTCAGTCCACAAGGATAAATATTGTATGAGATCATTATGGTAGAATGAGTATAAGGATCCAGGAGGGGTGGGAGAGGCTGGAAGCAGAGGGATGTGGATGTACAGGGGGAAGAGGGGGATTAATCATTGGGTTGTACAATTTGATGGATGGGGGGGTATGAGGGAAATTGAAAGAATTTGTTTGAATTTGTATTATAATTTTGTAAATAAACTCATGAAAAAAATTTAAAATACATAAAAAAGGAAGGGAATTGAACTCCTCATAGTCATCAATATGTCTGTATAGGTGTAAAAACCCAGATTTGCTACTTGAGCTATGGGTTTGACTTCTAGAAAAATGTATCCACTTCCAAGAGTTTATAATCCAGGAGAAAGAGGGGAAATAGTCAAGGATGTGAAGTGCTTAGGAATGTGTGCAACAGACAACAAAAGCAAACCTTTACTAGGAGCTTTGGATGCCCAAGCTTGATATATTTATCAAGATTATTCAGTGACACTTGGCATTTCTTCCCTAGATCCACAACATGTAGTACCAGAGAAACATTATGAATGTTCACTTAAGTAACTGTGATTGGTAGAGGATTTGAAATATGAATGCAACACCTTGCTAGAAGTGCCTTCAAACTTTGTCCAGTAGGGGAACATAAGAGTAGAAAAAAAAATTTTTGCAAAGGGACAAGTCTTAAGAAGTAATGATATTTTCAGTCTTTGAAAGACTGAAATATATTAACTTCCAGGTAGACAACAAAACAGAAGAAGAATTGATGCCTTTGAGCCTTGATGTTGAAGAAGAGTAGTGACTATACCACTGACTACCAACAGAACAAGTAGAAACGTCCTAGAAAATTTGCAGCCAGAGTGCTCCTTGGAAACAAGGTTGGTGATACTTCATCTCACATACTTTAGGCATGTTATTCAGAAAAATCAGGGCTTAGAAAGGGACAATGGTTAGAAGGGTGGAGGGTCTTTAAAAGAGATGAAAACTCTCAGTGAGATGCATTGGCCCAGTGACTGTAGCAACGGCCTCAAGTATATCACAGATAATGAGGATGGCACAGGATAGGGCATGATTCAGATATATTGTTCATAGGGTCACTACGAATTATACTTAACCCAATAAGAGTTAACAACAAAAAATAAGAGTAGACAAACTATTAAAAAAATCTAATTCACTAATAGAATCTCTTTTTTAAATGAAATTTTTAAATTTTAATTGTGATTTTAATGAAACTTCAGAGTATTGTTTTCATATGGATCAAAGAGAAGCGATGTTTGTGAAGGACAATGTGCTGTCGTCATGGCATTTAGAGATATACACGCCCAACTTTTCACTCTCATAAATCTCATATTCCCTGCGCTAAGTTTAGAGCCTGTCTCAGAGTAAGCTCTAAAGAATGCTTGTTAGAAATTATTTATTAAAGGAAAGCTTATTGAACTCATATATTTCTGAGGGAATAAGAAGAATATCATTCATCTGTATATAAACTCTGATAACTCCCTTGGCAATGGCATCAATCATGGTAATCTTGGACATAGGTCAAGAACAATGTTTTGGGGACAAAGTTTGCTTTCGCAGGAGGGCAGGCAATCAAGCGAAAAAATGTTGGTACCCACAGTTATGGTCAAAATGTCACTTCTGAAAGATTTACTGTTCCCAGTGTTGATTAAAAGGAAATAAATAGCCACAAAACAAACTACTATGTAAGGCACTTATTGGAACTAACTTCCTCATGTCAAATTTACCAACAAATAATGCACATGCCAGGATGACTTCAGAAATATATAGAAGTCAAAGAAAGTAGCAATAATATAATATAATATAATATAATATAATATAATATAATATAATATAATATAATATAATATAATATTTACTGGGGTCTTTAAAAATTATTAAACTGTACTATGTCAATCAGGTTTTTCTAGAGAAATGGAACAAACAGGAGATTTGTACACATGATGTAATCATGTTAGTTTGTACACACACAAGCAGAAGCAAAAAGAGAGATATATCGATTTGAAAATTTGGCTTAAATTATTCTAAGACTATAGTTGAAGATGCTGTCTAGTCAGCTATGCCTCACAGTAACCATATGAAAAACAGATCTGTACGTTACCATTCACACCAACTTTGATATGTTCTAGCCCATCCATTGCCACAGTGACTATGTCAAACCACACCACTGAAACTCTTCCTCTCCTTCACTGACCTTCCACCTTTATAAACACAATGTCTTTTTCCAAGAACTTGCCCCACCTAACAACGTGCCCAAAGTATGAGACAAAGCTTTACCACCCTCGCCTCTAAGGAGTACCCTGGTTGGATTTTCTACAAGACATACTTATTCTTCTTTTCACAATCTGTGAGATATTCAGTATTCTTCTCCAACATTACAACTCAAAGGAATTATTTTTTTAGTTGAATTTTACTATAATGATATGATTCTAGATTATTCTTATTAGATATTATGAAAACTTTTGGACTAAGATATTATGTTATAGAAAATTCAACTCTTCACACTTTATCAATAAGCAAGTTTTGAGGAAATTAAAAGTTTCATCAATGTATGCTCAAGATGTGATTCCCCCCCCTTAAGTCTATTAATTTTGTTTGTTTCACACTTTCCTTCACTTATATTGTGTTTCATACAATCATTCTCATGGTGTTTTATGAAATTAATATGTGCAACAATGAATTAATGGAAATCCAAAGCCTCTGTAAATTTTTACTGAAATTAATAATGAATTTAAATTTAAAAAAATAAGTTAGAGTAAGGAAGGCAATGGATTTATAACTGCTCATGCTAATAACACTATATCATGGCATGGAGAAGGAGTAGTGGAACTGTATCCATATTTACAATATTCTTCTTACCAAAACCATTTATGGAAAATAGGAACTGCAGTGGAACATGTATCTCTGGAATGGAAATGATCATATTATTAACATTTCTAGCCTTAAACTTAAAATATTATGTTGTTCAAAATTATTTGTTATATATTTGTTTAAACTTTTCCCTCTTTTAACAACTGGGATCTAGAGGGAAGAGAAAAGCCCAGAGAAGGGCCAAAATTACTGGGGCAGCTATTGCTGCCAGTTTAGGGCCTGTGTCAGGAAAAGGAAGTCTTACTCATAAACAGTGCCACCCAAAGGTAATAAAGGAGGTCAGAATTGCTTCCACTGTGGAAAGCTGGGCCACTTCAGTAGACAGGGTCACAGATGAGAGACACAGATAGGCAAGGGAGAAGAGAGGAATCTCCCACTCACTTGCTTTAAGTGTGGATCTGAAGGACACATGGCCAAGGGTGGCCCACATCAGGTCCTCGTGGCTGATAGGACTGACAGGCCCCAGCTCCCAGCTGGAAACAAAGGAGGACACTTCAACAATTTAGATCCTCCCAGAAGAGCTGTGGGTGAGCATTAACATTACTGGTAAGTATATTCTTTTTCTCCTGGACACAGGAGCCTACTATTTGGTCCTAAAAGCCTTCTGAGGTCCCAACTCTTCTCACTATTTCTTAGTTGTTGGAATTGATGGAAAACCTCATAAGCAGTTCCTTACTTCACCTCTACCTTGCATGTGGACTTCTGAGCTGTAAAACAACCCAGTGGTAGATCGCATTGGGTCCAGGACTTAAGAAAAAAAAATGATGTAGTTGAGCCTCTACATCTTGTGGTTCCTAACCTTTATACTATAATAGACAAACTGCTAGTCAATAAGCCTTTTATTTTAAGAACTACCTTCCCTCTGTAACTTGATTTGTGCCACTGTTAGAACCTCTACTTGGAATATTATTGCTTTTAATTTTTGACTCATGTACTTTTAACTTGTTAGTTAAATTTGTGTCTTCTAGGCTGCAACAGTTCCATGATACATCTTCAAGGATATGAACATGTACGGCTAAGCACTATTGATAACAGCACATCTAAATTCCAAAATCAATCTCCACAATAGTCTATGTGTTTCCTATTGCCAAAGCGGCCCTTTAGAATAGTGAGAGAAGATCTTCACCCTGAAACCTACAGCTTCCCTTTTCAACAAGAAGTAGCTAAGAGAATACACTGCCCCATTTTCCTTATGAATCAGGGTGAAATCTCTCTCAGGGAGGAGGGATAGGTAATGGCAAAGGATACACTGACAAAGGAGATTAATCATAACTGAGTTTGACAAGCACTGTGGCAATGGGACAATTAAAACAGACTTTCAAGGGGGAAAAAAGAGGAACGAACTGCTGTGGGGGGGGGACAGGGTAGAGAAAATAGTGCAACAATGAATGAATGGAAATCCAAAATCTCTGTAAATGTTCATTAAAATTAATAAAATTCAATAGAAACTAAAAAAAAAAAGACATTAGTAACTATTGAATTATGCCCACCATTACCCTATCTTTTCAGGTCCCCATTGGATATTTCCCATTTCCTTCCCCCTTCCTTTCACCCTTATTCATTCATTATCCAGCTTTTCAGATAGTTTTCAGTGGAGCTCTTAGATTAAAACAGACTAGAAAGCAAGATTGGCCATTCATTTCTGAAATAACAGGCCTTTGAAAGCACTATGAACAATATAGGAACAAATGTAACTGTACTATTAGAGGAAGAACCCAGTTTGGAAATCCTTCAAAATGAGAGGAATGAGTTGTAACCATTGAACAATAATTGGAACATGGAATGTACAAAGCATGAATCTAGGGAAACTAGAAGTTGTAAAAAATGAAACAGAATTCATAAATCGGCATTCCAGGCTTTAGTGAATTGAGATAGACTGGTATCGACTATTCTTATTAAGGCAATTTATGATCTATTATACTGGGAAAGAAAAGTTGAGCAAAAACTGTGATGTAGTAATAATAATAAAAAACTCCACTATTTCAAGATCTGTCCTGAAAGAATTGAACACTGATAAATAATTTTATAATACACATGTATATGAGTGATTGTATAAAATATAATGTATGTGGAAAAAATGTAAAACTTAAGAATATCTATTCTGAAGCACAATGCTGTGAATAACAAGGTAATATTCACATGCATACAAGGAAGACTTGTTAATACCACTATTATTCAAATATACCCCCCAACAGCTAAAGCTGAAGAGGAGGAAGTGGAGAAATTCTACCAACTTTTTGCAGTCTGAAATTGAGTGAACATGCAATCAGGATGCATTAATAATTACTGGTGACTGGAATGCTAAAGCTGGAAATGAAGAAGGATTGGTGGTACAAAATTATCAACGTGATGACAGAAATTAGACTGGAGATCAAATGACTGAATTCTGCACAAACAATGATTTATTCATCAGTATACTTCTTTTCAGTTTTGGGGTTAGTATGTCTAAAGCATGTAAGGTAGATGGTAAATTGTGTAAACATAGTAAATTATGTAAACGTAGTAAACATGTAAACATAGTAAATTATGTTTACATTAACTAGAAGTTAAGATATTTATGGCACACCTTTAAGGCAAACTTTCTTCCTTCTTCAGGAAGCCTAAACTCCTATGTCTTCCAAGTGATTGGATGAGACCCACCCACAAAAATGAAGTCATTCTTTGGTGCAACCACTCTGGAAGGTGGTATGGCGCCTTTGCAAAAAGTTGCAAATTGAGATACTATTTGACCCAGCAATTCCACTACTGGGAATATATCCCAAAGAGACCATAACTGACATTGAAGCAGATATATGCACACCCATGTTTATCACAGCTCTGTTCACAATAGCAAGGAGTTGGAAACAACCCAGGTGCCCATCAACAAACGAATGGATAGAGAAGCTGT